>NC_052067.1:134423529-134777707 GCF_015852505.1 Tachyglossus aculeatus | reverse complement strand
TGTGTGCAGGAGCACTGTACTAAGCGTCTGGGGAAGCACAAGTTGGCAACATATAGAGACAGTCCCTACCCAACAGTGGTCTCACAGTCTAGAAGGGGGGAGACAGAGAACAAAACCAAACATATTAACAAAAGTAAAATAAATAAAATAGATATATACAGAGCAAAAGTAAATAAGTAAATAGAGTAATAAATATGTACAAACACATATACATATAGTACAGGTTGCTGTGGGGGGAAGGGAAGGAGGTAAGACGAGGGGATGGAGAGGGGAAGAGGGGGGAGAGGAAGGAGGGGGCTCAGTCTGGGAAGGCCTCCTGGGAGGAAGGTTAGGCTCTCAGTAGGGTCTTGAAGGGAGGAAGAGAGCTAGCTTGGCAGATGTGCGGAGGGAGGGCATTCCAGGCCAGGGGGATGATGTGGGCCGGGCGTCGACGGCGGGACAGGCGAGAACGAGGCACGGTGAGGAGATTAGCGGCAGAGGAGTGGAGGGTGCGGGGTGGGCTGTAGAAGGAGAGAAGGGAGGTGAGGTAGGAGGGGGCGAGGCGATGGAGAGCCTTGAAGCCCAGGGTGAGGAGTTTCTGCCTGATGTGCAGATTGATTGGTAGCCACTGGAGATTTTTGAGGAGGGGAGTAACATGCCCAGAGCATTTCTGGACAAAGACAATCCGGGCAGCAGCATGAAGTACTGATTGAAGTGGAGAGAGACACGAGGATGGTAGACCAGAGAGACGGCTGATACCATTATTATTATTATTATTATTATTATTATTAATTATCATTACTCTCTAAGAACTTTGATAGTCACCCCCACCCCACACAATTTAGGCAAATAGCCTTATACTCTGCTTTTTGTATCTACTCCAGCACTTACAACAGTGCTTGGCACGTAGTAAGCACTTAACAAGCACACTGGAGAAGCAGCATGGCTCAGTGGAAAGAGCCCAGGATTTGGGAGTCAGCGTTCATTGGGTTCAAATTCCTGACTCCACCACTTGTCAGCTGTGGAATTTGGGCAACTCACTTCACTCTTCTCTGAGCAGCTTAGTTTCCTCATCTGTAAAATGGGGGGATTAAGACTGTGAAGCCCCCCCACCATGGGGATAACTTGATCACCTTGTAACCTTCCCAGCATTTTAGAACAGTGCTTTGCACATAGGTAAGGCACTTAATAAATGACATTATTAATTAATTAATTTAACAAATTTCATCATTATTCAATATTACTATTATCAGTTATTTATTATTCCTCTGTGGGTAATTTACTTTATTTATTGTCTCCCTTGCTAGATTGTTAACTCCTAGAGGACAGGAATCATTTCCACAAACTCTATTGTATCTACCAAGCACTTAGTGCAGTGCTCTGTCCACAGTAAGTGCTCAATGAATACCACTGATTTGACTGACTGATTTCTCTGAAAGGAATAAAACAGCTATGTAGTGTGTACAGAACATGGAGTTATTTTACATGCAAAAGCTTATTAATTTCATGTTACAGCAAAGAATCCATCAACAGTATAGTAGGACTTAGCAGGGTGTCCTGTTACAACCTTCATCCAAATTAAGACTATTATTCATAATATGGCATTGTGTCTGTTTGGTTCCTCTCCTGGGGTAAGGTTGTCAGCCATCTAACTCCCTGACAATGTGCTGGTAACTTATGGATGCCTCCCTGATAACTTTTCTAGCTGGAGCATCCAAGTCCTAGTATTAGGTTGATGCTGAAATCTGGGGTTCTCCTTCAGGTTCCCTACTCCTGTGGGCGTCCAACTGGGTAACACTCTGGGATATAGTGTGAAGCGGCACATATGTGACTCATCCTGATTCTACTACAGTATACTATAGAGAAGCACGATGGGTGTAGGTGGATAGAGCACAAAGTGTAGGAGTCAGAAGGTCAAAGCCAGCATTGGCTCAGTTGAAAGAGCCCAGACTTTGGAGTCAGAGGTCATGGGTTCAAACCCCGGCTCCGCCAGTTTGTCAGCTGTGTGACTTTGAACAAGTCATTTAACTTCTCTGGGCCTCAGTTATCTCATCTGTAAAATGGGGATTAAGACTGTGAGCCCCCCATGGGACAACCTGATCACCTTGTAACCTCTCCAGTGCTTAGAACAGTGCTTTGCACATAGTAAGTGCTTAATAAATGCCATTATTATTATTATTATTATTGTCCCAGATCTGCTCCTTGTCTGCTGCATGACCTTGGGCAAGTGACTTCACTTCTCTGTGCCTCAGTTTCCTCATATGTAAAATGAGGATTGAGACTGTGAGCCCCATGTGGGACAGGGACTGTGTCCAACCTAATTTGTTTGTATTCTCCCCAGCACATAGGACAGTCTCTGGCATATAGTAAAAACTTAGGAAATGTCATAATAATGATAATAATAATAATAATAATCAATCAATCAATCAATCGTATTTATTGAGTGCTTACTGTGTGCAGAGCACTGTACTAAGCGCTTGGGAAGTACAAGTTGGCAACATATAGAAACAGTCCCTACCCAAAAGTGGGCTCACAGTCTAGAAGCGGGAGACAGAGAACAAAACCAAACATATTAACAAAATAAAATAAATAGAATAGATATGTACAAGTAAAATAAATAAATAAATAGAGTAATAAATATGTACAAACATATATACATATATATATAGGTGCTGTGGGGACGGGAAGGAGGTAAGACGGGGGGATGGAGAGGGGGGTGAGGGTGAGAGGAAGGAGGGGGGCTCAGTCTGGGAATCAATCAAATCAATCAATCAATCAATCAATTCATATTTATTGAGTGCTTACTGTGTGCTGAGCACTGTACTAAGCGCTTGGGAAGTACAAGTTGGCAACATATAGAGACAGTCCCTACCCAACAGTGGGCTCACAGTCTAAAAGGGGGAGACAGAGAAACAAAACCAAACATACTAGCAAAATAAAATAAATAGAATAGATATGTACAAGTAAAAATAAATAAATAAATAGAATAAATAAATATGTACAAACATATATACATATACAGAAGGCCTCCTGGAGGAGGTGAGCTCTCAGTAGGGCCTTGATGGAAGAGAGCTAGCTTGGCAGATGTGGGGAGGGAGGGCATTCCAGGGCCAGGGGATGACGTGGGCCAGGGGTCTACAATAATGATAATAATAATAACAATGATACTCCCAGATGTCTTTAACATGGCTTTCCACTGGGGTGACAGAACCAGTGATAATTTCAGGGCTGTCATATCGAAGCAAGGGGACAGAAAGATATGTTGGCAACAGGGTTATGCGGAAACATAATTCTGATGCATGGCTGATTTCAGTTCTTCCCTCTTTCCTAGGATTAGCCAGATGATAATGACAATAGTAATAATAATAATAACGTTATTTGTTAAGCAGCTCCTAAGTGCCAAGCACTGTTCTCTGTGCTGGGGGTAGATAAAAGGTAATCACATTGTCCCACTTGGGGCTCACAGTTTCTAATCCCCCATTTTACAGATGAGGTAACTAAGGCCAAGAGAAGTGAAGTGACTTGCCCAAAGTCACACAGCTAATAAGTGGCAGAGCCGGGATTAGAATCCATAACCTCTGACTTCCATGCCCGTTCACTTTTGACAAATTCATGCTGTTTTGTCCAGGGAATTGTTTTCAATTCCTTAGAGAATCTGGGTTCCAGTAGGGGACAGAGAGGAGATCATTTCTTTCAAGTGGACTGCACTCTGAGCTTAGGCTTTACGCTTTGTACTCTCCCCAAGCATTTCGTACAGCGTTCTGCACTCAGTAAGGTGGCTCAATTAATACCACTGATTATTGACTGACTGACTCATTGATTCATTGACTGGAAAATCCTATTTGGTTTGCAGGCCCAGGATCCCTGCAAGGAGCACAATGGAGTGACTCAAAGGGGATTCCACAAAGATGATGTTGTCTGGTTCGTTCTCGGCCAAGCATCATTATTGTTATAGGTCAATGAAGGATTTGTTTCTGGATTGATGTAGCATCTTTCCTAAAGAGAAACCAAGAAAAACAAATGGTTTCTACTTGGATCAATCAATCAATCAATCAATCAATCGTATTTATTGAGCACTTACTGTATGCAGAGCACTGTACTAAGCGCTTGGGAAGTACAAGTTGGCAACATATAGAGATGGTCCCTACTCAACAGTGAGCTCACAGTCTAGAAAGTGGGCTCACAGCCTAGAAGTGGGCTCACGTCTAGAAGCAACCAACATATTTTCTTTAGGTCTCTCCAGAACCCATGGTAAGTGACATAAAGAGGATGAAGTCTCTTTCAGTAATCCCGTGGCCAACAGCAATCACAACAACACCCAGTCCCACCCCTCCTCCATTCCTCCTGCTCGGGGTGCCAGGGCTGGAAGCTGCACACTTCTGGATGGGCTTCCCTTCTTCGCCGTGTACCTGATTGCACTCATGGGAAACTGCACTATCCTGTTTGTGATCAAGATCGAGCAGAGCCTCCACCAACCCATGTTCTACTTCCTGGCCATGCTGGCATCCATAGACCTCGGACTGTCCACGACCACCGTCCCCAAGATGCTGGGCATCTTCTGGCTCCACCTGCAGGAGATTGGCTTTGGGGGCTGCCTCACCCAGATGTTCTCCATCCACATGTTGTCTGGCATGGAGGGCACAGTGCTCGTGGTCATGGGCTACGACCGCTATGTAGCCATCTGTAAGCCCCTTCAGTACTGCACCATCCTCACCAATAAATCCGTTAGGGTTATCCTAGGGTTAGCCGTCCTGAGGAATTTTTCTCTGATGATTCCGTTAGTGTTTTTTGTCTTGAGGTTGCCCTACTGTGGCCACCGAATCATCCCCCACACCTATTGTGAGCACATGGGCATTGCCCCGGTTGGCATGTGCAAGTATCAAACTCAAACATCATTTATGGTCTATGTGTCATCTGCCTAGCTTTTTTGGATATAGTGCTGATCGCCATCTCCTACATCAGGATTCTCTATACTGTCTTCAGCCTCCCCTCCCAGGATGCACGACTCAAAGCCATAAACACTTGCATCTCCCACATCTGTGCCATCCTGGCCTTCTTCACCCCGGCCCTCTTCTCCTTCCTCACCCACCGCTTTGGACACAACAAAATCCCCGGCTACGTCCACATCCTCCTGGCCAACCTATACATTGTTATTCCTCCCGCCCTCAACCCCATCGTCTATGGGGTGAGGACCAAGCAGATCCGTGAACGTGTATCCAGCATTTTCACAAAGAAGCAGTCATTCTGATCAGAACAACTGGAAGAAAGTCCATCTGATCATTCCCTGCTGGTTCCCATAATGCAAATAGAAGCTAATAATACAATTAGGGACTGGCACCAGGTAACTAACTTTTTGTATTTGATGAAGGCGCTTCTAATAGTGAAGTACTTTCCATGGAATAGAATTTATTCCATGAAAAAAGCTATGTTTGCAAAGCCCTCATGAAGGAAGGTGGTAGAGCAGCCATCTCATATCAAATTTGTGATGATAGCATTTTCTTAATCTTAAGTCTGTGCCATAGAATTTTCTTACATTGAACATATCCAAAGTTTTGGTCACTCACCACTCCCAACCTTACATCCTACTTTATGGGGCATTTCCTACCACAAACGATCCTTAAATTGAAAATCATTTACTGTCACTACTGAGCAACTTGAAAACTTACCCTAAAACCTGTCATTGGAACAATTATCATTCAGCTGTCTAACCCAGCGTTGTGGTAAAAAAGTCAACAGCCTTACCAAGTTTCTGCCCCCCTGCCCTAAAGAAGGATAAAGATACTAGAACACAAGACAAATAGATATATCTCTTTTATTAAATAAAAGACTTTCCCCAAATTAAAGATAGCTTTGAAAATTAGCTGAAAGTATTAATCAACAATGAGCATTGAGAAAATGTAAATGGCATAAATTCTTAAGTTAAGATGAGCAATAGCAAAAAGGAGCACAAAATAAAACCCAGGAACATAAAAGCAATATTTTCTCTACCCCAAGGCTCCAAACTCAACTCAATTTTCAGTCTTGGGAATCCAACACAGTTTTCTCTGCCCATCCAGTTTCAGAGGAGGCCTTTTCTCCCAGCTCTTCCCAATCAAGAGCAGAAGTTTCTCATTTGCCTCTATTCCATCCTTTCTCTAATCCTGATCCTGGACCCAATTTCCCACTCTCGCATTGGTTTGGCTTCCTATCCAGCCCCAGTGAGGCTCTATCCTCTGCCATTTTCTTCTTTCTCCCTTTTTGGAAGTAGACAATGATTTGGAGCCTTGGGAAACAGCAAATTAACATTCCTTTAATGGATCCCTGAAGTGAACATGGGCCTTATCGATCAATAGTATCGATGTTTATATCAATCAATCAATCGTATTTATTGAGTCACTTACTGTGTGCAGAGCACTGTACTAAGAACTTGGGAAGTACAAGTTGGCAACATATAGAGACAGTCCCTACCCCAACAGTGGGCTCACAGTCTAAAAGGGGGAGACAGAGAACAAATAACAAACATACTAACAAATAAAATAAATAAAATAGATATGTACAAGTAAAATAAATAAATAAATAAAATAAATAGAGTAATAAATATGTAGAAACATATATACATATATACAGGTGCTGTGGGAAGAGAAGGAGGTAAGATGGGGGGTTGGAGAGGGGGGACGAGGAGGAGAGGAAGGAAGGGGCCTCAGTCTGGGAAGGCCTCCTGGGAGTAGGTGAGCTCTCAGTAGGGCCTTGAAGGGAGGAAGAGAGCTAGCTTGGCGGATGGACAGAGGGAGAGCATTCCAGGCCCGGGGGATGACGTGGGCCGGGGGTCGATGGCAGGATAGGCGAGAACGAGGCACGGTGAGGAGATTAGCAACAGAGGAGTAGAGGGTGCAGGGTGGGCTGTAGAAGGAGAGAAGGGAGGTGAGGTAGGAGGGGCGAGGTGATGGACATTATTATTGGTTACATTATTTATTATGTAACATGCAGAAAAAACGAAGCATTTTCCTAACTCTTTTGGAAAGTATGACAGAAGGAAGACACTAATTTCCTGACCTCATGAAGCTTACAGTACAATGGCATAGGCAGACACACAAAAGGAATTGACAAATAGTGGAATCGGAAGGGAAGAACACAGACCATATAGGAGGTATGGGAGGGAGGAGTCAGACCAGCGGCCTACCCATTTCTTACTTAGACAGTGGCTAGCAAGTGGAAAAGCAATCTGCTACAAGTCAAAATTCACCTGTGCTGGGCAGCAGGGGCATGGGAGAGAGTCGAGGGCAGAGCCGCAAGTTTACTGTGTGGAAAAAAGGCATTGGTAAACCACTTCCATATTTTTTACACAGAAAACTCTATGGATACACAACCAGAATAATTGCAGAGGGAGAAGCGTGGCATTCTGAGAGAAATGTGCCCCTGGTGTCGCTATGGGTCGGAAAGGGACTCGACAGCAATCAGAGAAGACAAGACTAATATAACAGGATTAGCTGGCTGAATAAATTAAAGAATATACACTAATTATGAAGTGTGAGGTTCCAAACTCTGGTATGTATACCTATAATACAACACACATGATCCTTTTTTGGTATCCTGAAAAAAGCAAGTAGAAATATTTTCCTACAGCTATACGGCTGCTTTAAGCAGCAGGTAAGGACCACAGAAATTGGTTGAGACGCTGGGAAGCGGCATGGGCCACCTTCTGCTACCACCCCCTCTCCCTCCCCAAAAAAAGCACCTGTGTATATATGTGCATCTTCATTAATTCTATTTATTTTATTAATGATGTGTATATATCTATAAGTCTATTTATTTATTTTGAAGCTATTGATGCTACTTGCTTTGTTTTGTTGTCTGCTTCCCCCTGCTAGTCTGTGAGCCTGTTGTTGGGTATGCATTGTCTCTGTTGATGAATTATGCTTTCCAAGCACAAAGAAAGCACTCAAAAATAATGAATGAATGAGTGATGAATAAGTGAGTTAGACACAGCACAACCATAGAGTCAAATGTAGATTTCTCCAGGGTCTCTAGGAGCAGGGGCCAGGGGGCTCTCCTGGTAGGGATCCAGGAGGAGGAAGATTGCAAGAAGAAAGGGTAAGAGTCAGTCAATCCAGCCTAGAAAATGGCTCACCAATTTAGATGATCAGGGTTAGCCAATGCAGGGAGAGCTCTTGCCCTGCCACTGCAGGCTCCAGGAGCCTCGAGGGGAGGCCAGCTCCCAAGGGGTTCAGGTGCAATAAAACTTCCCTCCCTTCTCTGGGCCATAACGGCATCAGACGCCTGCCAATACCCCCATCGCTGGGCAGCCCCCATACCGCCAACAGAGGGACTGCTGGGACCACAGCAGAGATGCTGAGTCTGCTTGGACTGGGCTGAAGAGAGAAGGGTTGAGGGCGGGTGAAACCCACAATGAACCCAACTAGGGTTTAGCAGAGACAGGACATCGGGCTGAGGGAAGTAGGGGGAGCAAGTAGTTCTGCTGGTTGCTAGCACCACAACACCCTATCCTGGAGTAAAAATGAGACAGTGGGCTACAATTCCGAGAGGGTCAGTGAAGCAATGAGGAGATGGTGCAGAGTGGTCAGGGGTGGGGTATCTCCAGCTCAGCCTTGGGATTGTGTGACCTTACAGGGCAGCACAGAGTCTTCTCTAGGCATCTCAGAGGACAGCATGCCAGGGTGTCAGCCTGAGATCAGGTGTACTCAGCACTCCAGGATATAGAGGCAATGGAGATATATCTTACACAGGGGCAGTTCAGGCTCCTTGGGAGACTCCCAAGGAGCTGCTTACTCTTCGGGGTCATCAATCAATCTGGTGCTCACAGTGATTTTAGTTCTATTTCACCCCTCCCCCTGAAAGGGAGAGGTTCTCAAGGCTTTTGGCATATGAGTGATGCACCCTTGTGAACAAGGTACTCATAGCCACACCCCTGGTCTTTGTCATTCATCAGTCAGTCATTGGTATTTATTGAGCACTGCACTAAGCTCTTGGAGAGCATGATATAACAGAGTTGGTGGAACACTATCCTTGGAGCTTGCGTCCAAAGGGGAGAGGCAGGGATTATTATAAACAAATGCATTACAGATATGCACATAAGTGCTGTGAGTCTGAGGGATGGGGATAAATAAATGGTGTAATTTAAGTGCAACGGGGCAACACAGGGAAATTCATTCAGGGCAGAAGTAGCGGGCTCAGTCGAGTACTTGGGCATCAGTACGAAAACGGGTATATATCTTGGGTTAATTTCTTTCAATCATATTTATTGAACACTTACCATGTGCAGAGCATTGTACTAAGCGCTTGGGAAGTACAAGTCAGCAACATATAGAGACGTTCACCCATCCCAATAACGAGGGCTCACAGTCAAGAAGGGTGTAATCAGTGTGACTCCTGGAACGGTGGTGCTTCCAATGGTCTGAGATTCCAGCTGATTTGAGGAACACAAAGAAATGACCTTTTCCAATTCTCAAAGCTCCAACGGTTGCAAAAACCAGCAGGCTGGTCATTGACATTTTCGTAATGAATACCTACATTATGTAGTACAACTGCTTTTATTTCAAGACCTGTTGGCTTGAACAACTCTTCCTCTGGCCATTTTATTGGGCTATGGGATGACAAATGAAACATTCTCAAAGAATATTTTAATGGAGGCTTATTTACTAAGAGAGAAAGTGAAATATTGGGATGGAGGAGAGTAATAGATGGGTAGTAGATAGATATAGAGAGATTGGGAGAGAGAAAAAGGCAGTTTGAGGCTTTTCTTGGAAGTTCATGGAACTACCAGTAAGATCCTATCTGTTTAACCTAATCTTCTCTTCATCACTTGCAGCACCTCTTAGTGTTTTCTAATCTACCTCTTGGTATCCCTCAACCATCCCCCAGCCTTTTATTCATTGAGAACAACCTCTCTCTTTTTGGCCTCAGCTCCTCCTCTGGCTGTCATCTCCCACCTTCTATGTCACATTGAGACTACGAAATTCTTCATCTTGAAAATGCTTGTTGAATCCACCCTGCTTTCATGCACACATTTCAGTTCATCATTAGGGAGTTGCTTAGATGACCTGCTATTTTCCATGACCTGCCAGGGAAGCTATGCTGCTATGGACATTGCCTATTGCTAGATGTCCGTATTCCACAATTTCATTGGCAAGTCTGTCTTTATAGTAATGGGATTTATTAAGTGACTTACTAAGTCCTGAACTCTGAGGTAGATACAAGGTTATTTGATTGGACGCATGGAGTTCAAAATATCCCCTCCCCATTTTATATGGGAGGAAACTGAGGTCTGGGGAGATTAAGTGACTTTCCCAAGTTCACAGATCAGGCCAGTGGCAGAACTGGGAATTGAATTCTCATCTCCTAATCCTCAGTCTTGTGCTCTTTCCACCAGACCACATTGCCTCTACCATCTGATGTTGAAAGTGGTTCATAAATGACCACCGTCCTTAAAAAGCCACATAGAATAAGCCATGATAAGTTTTCCTTATGAGAGAGAGCAACATCACATTGTTAAAAACTTAGTAATGAAGCCCAAAGTCCCATTTTGGGGGATTGCTAGGTCATGCCATATTTCTTGATTTCATTTTATCCTTCTTTGTCCACCTATGCATGTTAGATAGGGATCTTTTGAAGCAACAGAATAGAATAACAGTATTATAGTTTGAATATGCAATGAAGAATTTTGGATTTGTATAGGATCTCTCCCCTCTCAGTGTCACACCTGGAGATTTTCCAGGACTCTACCAATCTCAGCATGGGAGGAAAAGTCAAGCAGGGGGCTACCCATTCTATTCCTAGCTTAGGCAGTGGCTAGCAAGTGGAAGGCAATCTGCTACATGTTAAAACTCACCCATACTGGGCAGCAGTGGCAAGGGAGAGAGTCGAGGGTGGAGACTCAGGTTTGCATGGAAGTAGGCAATTTCATTCATTTAATTGTATTTATTGAGTCCTTACTGTGTGCACAGCACTGTACTATGTGCTTGGAAAGCACAATTCGGCAACAGATAGAGACAATCCCTATGGTAAACCACTTCCATATTTTTACAAGAGAAAAACTCTATGGATACACTACCGGAATGAAAGCAGATGGAGAACGGGGCATTTTGGGAGAGATGTGTCTGTGGGTGGCGTTATGGGTCAGAAATGAATTGATGGGCAGTAAGAAGAAGATGATGATTTCTCAGATTCATAGACATCATTATCATTCAGAATCAACAGCAGTTACTGAGTACCTAATAATGATGATGATAATATCTGTGACATTTGTCAAGTGATTACTTTGTGCTGAGTACTGTGCTAAGCCCGTGGGGTAGATACAGTACAATCAGATCAGACATTGCCCGTGTCCCACATGAGCTCAAAGTCAATAGGGGGGGAAGGAAAATCTGTTTTTATACCCCATTTTAACTCACTTGAGGAAAACTGAGCCCCAGGAGAATTTAAGTGATTTGCCCAAGGATCAACCAGGAGGCAAACTGGGGGATAAGTGAGGTGCTGGGATTAGAACCCAAAATTAAAACTGTAAAAGTAAGCCTGAGTGGATAAATAAACCGATATTGAAATAACAGAATTGGATTAGTGAATGTGGGGCTCAGCTGGTTGACGGAATGATATGATAAGGAAGGGGTGCTCTCTTTCAGGCTTTATTGTCCCTTCTTATGGCTGAGCTGAAACCTCTGGGGTCTAGACCCCAGTGTGCATAGTGGGAGGGGGTCTCCTCCCTGAGTGGAGAGGGTTGGTAGTGGGTGGGTGGCAGCGGTAGTAAGCAGTGGAGCAGATTACTGGATGCAGTGTAGGTGAGAGCATCCCCTTGGAGGGGATCGGGGTGCTGTTTCTTAGTGGATAGAGCAGGACCTGGGAGTCAGAAGGGCTGGGTATCTAATTCCGGCTCCACCACTTTGTCTGCTGAGGGACCTCGGGGTAAGTCATTTCACTTCTCTTTGCCCTGTTATCTCATCTGCAAAATGGAAACTGGAGCCCCCTGTTGGGACATAGGACTGTGTCCAATCTGATGAGCTCTCTTATCTAGCCCCAGTGCTTAGTACAGTGCATAGCACATAGTAAGCATTTCACAAATACCATAAAAAAACTCATGTGCATGTCCCTCAAATGTCATTTCCAGCATCCAGCAGCTCATAAACGTTCTATGATGGTCGTGGCCTGTTGAGTGGTAAGCATTTCCCAAAAGATCAGAAGCATATTCTGTTATCAGTTTCCAGATCCCTTGTTGCACTCTCCAACATTGCAGCCTGGATGTACTGAACAGATCTGAACCGTCCACACCTCCCTGTTCTAGTCTAATGGTTACAGGGTAGTTCTGCCATGACTAGCATGCTATTATGGACTCAGATTATGATCTTTTTTATAATGGTGCTTGGTATATGCTTACTACGTGGCAAGCACCGTAGTATGTTCTGGAGCTCACAGTCTTAATCCCCATTTAACAAAGTAACTAGGGAATTTAAGTACTTTGCCCAACGTCATACCAAAGATGAGGTGAAGCTGGGATTAGAACCCAGGTCCTCTGACTTCCAGGCCCATGCTCTTTCTACTCGGCCATGCTCCTTCCTTATTATCTGAGGAACTTTTCTAGGCAGCCTAATTTGCAGAGTTGTTGCCAGACTCCAATGATGCAGATGATGTTAAATGCATTATAGAAGATCGAGAAATATAGCTAACAGAGGTCTTCTTGGTGTTCTCCCCTGTATGTCCCCTGAATTTCTCATTCTTCAAAGATCATGTCTGCTGAGCTGTTTTGTGTACTGAAGCGCCATTGGAATTCAGGTAGTAAATACATGATATGCAATTTTTTAATGACGTCGGTTAAGGGCTTACTATGTGCCCGGCACTGCATTAAACTCTGGGGTAGGTACAAATTAATTAGGTTGGAGACAGTCCAAGTCCCAGATGGGGCTCAAATTCTTAATCTCCATTTTATAGATGAGGTAAGAGGAACAGAGAAGTGAAGTGACATGCCTGACATGCCCAAGGTCGCATAGCCGACAAGTGGCAGAGCCCGTATTTGAACTTGGGCCCTTCTGACTCCTAAGCCCACTCTCTATCCCCTAGGCCTTGCTGCTTCTCAACTAGGCCTTGATCCAGAATGAGTTTACCTATGATCCTGCACAGAATGGTGAGCTAGCCAAGAAATGCCTATCAGCTCTCTCACCTTCCTTCTTGAAAAAGGTGATTATGGTTCCAGCCTTGGAGGCCTGCGACATTCCTACTAGTTGAATTAGCTCATCTGGATGTGTAAACATTCGGTTCGCTCTTTTCAGGAAGATTTCTGAAGGAACACCATGTGATTGAGTTTTATGACTATATTCAAGACTATAAGGTAGTGCTAGGCCATGCCTTCACTTTTGGGTTGTTTCTCTATTCTATAAAGGACCTCATCTTTGATGGTGAAAGTGTGTTCAGAATCTCTTTGAAAGATTACTGGAAAAAAAGAAGTTCAAAACCACAATGAAATGAAATTCATAAATAGGTCAGAGGAGTAACTACAGAGAGAAGCAGTGTGGGCTAGTGAAGACAACATCGCTTGGGAATCAGAGAAACTGGGTTCTTCATTTCTCTGTGCCTCTGTTTCCTCCTCAGAAATTGGGAATTAAATTCTTGTTCTCCCTCTCTATTTACACTGTGGGCCACATGTGGGACAGCGCCTGTGTCCAAGCTGATCACTTGATTACCTGATTACCCCAGTGCTTAGTTAGAGTTCTTGGCACATAGTAAGCATTTAACAAATACCACAATTGATTATTTATTCTATTTTCTGCACCCAAAATAAATTTCACTAGTTTGTGCCAAAGCCGCTTGTGAGAGCAGTATAGGACATAGACACAATTTGTAAAACTAGATGGTATGTAGAATCTATATTGGGTGCAGAAAAATTAAGGGGTTCACATTTAAACAATCCGCAAAAATGCAACTTGTGTACAAGGTTGCAGTTCTTTGTTACCTGCTGTAAATTCCTGCTTCCCAATAACAGGGCACGACTTGCTCCATAGGGAGAATCTCTCTTGGAATAGAGCAGTGCAAAATCAGGCCTGGAGTTCCATCTGGCCAGCTAATTCAATTTCGTCCCCAACTACGTCTGTGTCCAGTAAAAGTAGAACTCTATATAATGTCAGTGCTCTCCCTCCTCGCCATCAACTTAAGGGCTCTCAATCAGCTCTCCCCCTCTTATCTCAGCTCTCTCCTCTTCCACCACAACCCAACCCACCCATATGATCTTCTAACACCAACCGATGCCTCCATCCTCTTCCTCTCTCAACCACTGTACCCCTGACCTGCAACCCCTCCCCCTTCGCTATTTGACAGAACATGCACTATTTCCATACTTCAAATCCCCCTCTTATAAACCAAATTTCCAAGATGCCTTCCCAGATTAACATTAGATCTTCCCCACCCTATTCTACTCTCCTTGCTACATTGAGCCCTTCATGATTAGCATCTCATTTACCCACCCTATACTCCCTTCCTTCTGCTCCTTCTCCTTCTCCTAGGCCCTATGATCTGTTCCATTCTAGGAACTTTGAATATTTCACTCTACCTACACAGAATTTAGGCAAATAATCCTTAAATTCTGCTGCTTCACATATTGGTAATTTACTTCAATGATTGTCTCTATCGCTAGATTGTAAATTCTTTGAGGGCATGAATCGTAGTCTACCAACTCTGTAATATTGCACTCTGCCAAGTGCTTAGTACAGTATTCTGCACACAGTGATATCATTGAATTTGAATGATTGATTCTCCAGATGAATAAAAATGTGTAGTGTTACAGGAATACAGAGCTATTTACAACAACATAATACCTTATCAAGGTTTGTGTCACACCAAAGTATTTCTGAATGTCTCCCCAATAAATTTCCTAGTTTGAGCAGCCTAGCCCTCATATCATTGGTGCTTTAAAGCTGGATTCTCCTGTCATGTCCTACTCCTCATGGCCATCCCACTTGGTGACACTCTGGATCACGCATGAGAAGCACGTTACCTAGCAGATAGAGCACGGGGCCTTAGGAGTCAGAAGGATCTGTTTCTAATCCCACCTCTGCCTCTTGTCTGCTCTGTGACCATGGGCAAGTCATTTAAGTTTTCTGGGTCTAAATGACCTCATCTGTAAAAAAGGGATTAAGACTTTGAGCCCCATGTGGGGCAGTGACTCTGTCCAAACCGATTTGCTTGTCTCTACTCCAGAGTTTAGTACAATGATAATGGTAATAACAGCTGTGGTACTTGCTAAGCACTTACTATGTACTATGTACCCCAGCTCTGCCACTTGTCAGCTGTGTGACTGGGCAAGTCACTTAACTTCTCTGGGCCTCAGTTACTTCATCTCTAAAATGGGGATGAAGACTGTGAGCCCCACATGGGACAACCTGATTACCTTGTATCCCCCCAGCGCTTAGAATGGCGCTTTGCACACATTAAGTGCTTACTAAATGCCATTATTTTTATCATTATTATTATTACTCAGCATTACTGTAAGCTCTGGAGTGGATACAAATTAATCAGGGTGGACAAAGCCCCTGTCCCACGTGGGGCTCACACTATTCCCATTTTACAGGGCCACTGTGCAGGGGCGAGTGACACAAAAACCTGTTGGCAACAGAGCTGAGGGGAAACACCATTCCAGTACATGGCTGATTTTGTTTCTTCCCTCTCTCCTGGAAGACAGAGTTATTAGGCAGACATAACTTGAGGATGACCAGGACTCACCCCAATTCTGGAGAGGGTCTGGGTTCTAGAAGAGCAAAAGGAAGGGGATTATTTTTTTCAGTAACTGCACTCTGAGCCTGATCTTGGACTTTGTACTCTCATAAGCATTTAGTACAGTGTTCTGCACTCAATAGTAAGTGCTCAATTAATACCACTGGTAATTGGCTGACTGACTGATTGATTCATTGATTGATTGATCGATTGGAAAATTCTCTGTAGTCTGCAGGCCCAAGACCACTGCAAGGATCATGACGGGGTGACTCAGTGGGGATATCACAAAGATAAGTCTTCTCTGATCCATTCTCGGTCAAGATAAGCATCACTATTGTAAAGGTTCTACGAGGGATTTGTTTCTCGATTGAGGTAGAATCTTTTACAAAGAGAGTCCAAGACAAAGATTACTGGGAAAAACAAATGGATTCCACTCGGGTAGCAGAGCAATAATGTATTTTCTTTAAGTCTCTCCAGAACCCACATTAAATGAAACCAGGAGAACAGAGTCTCTTCCAGTAATGTCCATGGACAACAGAAATCACAATGGCACCCAATTACACCCCTCCTCCTTCTTCCTGCTGGGGGTACCAGGGCTGGAAGCTGCACACAACTGGCTGGGCTTCCCCTTCTGTGTCGTGTACCTGATCGCTCTCATGGGAACTGCACCATCCTGTTTGTGATCAAGACCGAGCAGAGCCTCCACCAGCCCATGTTCTACTTCCTGGCCATACTGGACACCGTCGATCTGGGCTTGGCCTCGGCCACCATCCCCAAGATGTTGGGCATCTTCTGGCTCCATCTGCAGGAGATCAGCTTTGGGGGCTGCCTCACCCAGATGTTCTTCATCCATGTGTTCACTGGCATGGAGAGCATGGTGCTCGTGGCCATGGGCTACGACTGCTACGTGGCCATCTGCAAGCCTCTCCACTATTGCACCATCCTCACCAATAAATCCATTAGATTATTCCTAGTGTTAGCTGTCCTGTCAAATTTCTCTTCGTTGATTCCCATGGTATTTCTTCTCTTGAGGTTGCCCTACTGTGGGCACCAAATCATCCCCCATACCTATTGTGAGCACATGGGCATTGCCCGGTTGGCATGTGCAAGTATCAAAATCAACATCATTTATGGTTTATGTGTCATCTGTTTAGTTCTTTTATACATACTGCTGATCGCCGTCTCCTACATCAGGATTCTGTACACTGTTTTCAGACTCTCCTCCCACGATGCACGACTCAAAGCCGTAAACACTTGCATCTCCCACATCTGTGTCATCCTGGCCTTCTTCACCCCGGCACTCTTCTCCTTCCTCACCCATCGCTTTGGACACAACAAAATCCCCGGCTACGTCCACATCCTCCTGGCTAACCTGTATGTGGTCGTCCCACCTGCCCTCAACCTCATCATCTACGGGGTGAGGACCAAGCAGATTCGTGATCGTGTATCCAGCGTTTTCACAAAGAAAGAGTCATTCTGATCAGAACAACCTGAAGAAAGTCTATTTGATCATCCCCAGTGGTTCCCACATTGAAAATAGAAGCTATTAATATAATTAGGGACAGTCATCAGGCAGCTAATATTGATATTCAGTGAAGGCACTGCTAACAGTGAAGAACTCTCTGTGAAGTAGAGGTGTTTACGTTGGCAAAACCCACATGAAGGAAGGTTGTAGACCAGCCACCTCATATCAAATTTGCGATGGTTGCATTTTCTTTGCCCTTAGTTTGTGCCATTGAATTTCCTCACACTGAACATGTGCAAGGTTTGGTAACTCAACACTCCCAACTTTACACCCTAGTTTATGGTGTATTTCCTGTGAAGACTATCCCCAAATTGAGAATCATTTAATGTCATTACTGAGCAATTTGAAAACTTATCCGAAAACCAGTTAAGGAATCAATTAGGATTCAGCTCTCTAACCCAGTGCTGTGGTAGAAAAGTCAGCAGCCTTACCAAGTTCCTGCCAGCTGCTCTAAAAAAGTCCACAGATACCTAGAACACAAGACATAGAGATATCTTTTTTATTAAATAAATTATCATCCAAAAATTAAAGGTAGGTTTGAAAATTAGTTATAAGGATTAATCAGCAGTGAACACTGAGAATATATAAAATGTACAAATTCTAAGCAAGGCCATACACAGCCAAAAGGAACATAGTGCTAAATCCAGATACAAAAAGCAGTATTTCTCTACTCAAGGCTTTATCCTCAACTCAATTTTCACAGCTTGGAATACAACGCAGTTTTCTCTGCCCATCCATTTTCAGAGGAGGCCTTTTCTCTCAGCTCTGCTTAGTCAAGGATAGAAGCTTCTCACCTGCCTCTATTCCATCCTTTCTCTAATCATGATCCTGCACACTGGCATTGGTTCGGCTTCCTGACCAGCCCGGGTGGTGCTCCATCATTGCAGGTATCTGCCATTTTCTTCCAGCTCCTTTTTTGAAACAGACAATGATTTGGAGCCCCTAAAATAGCCAATCTGTTTCCTTTATTCATTCAGTCATATTCAGTGAGCATTTACTGTGTGCAGAGCACTGTACTAAGCAATTTAATGGATCCTTGATACAAGCGTAGACTTTATCAATCATTTGTATCTTTTGAGCACTCACTGGGTGTAGAGCACATTGTAATGTGTCTGTTATATTGTTATAGTGTACTTTCCCAAGCACTTAGTACAGTGCTCTGCACATAGTAAGCACTCAATAAATGTGATTGACTGAATGGCTGGCTGATTGTCATGAGACAGTACAACATAACAAAGTTGTTTCTTGCCCAACCCAGCCCGCACACTTGATTCCTCTAATGCCAACCTTTTCACCATACCTCAGTCTCACCTATCTCACTGCCAACTCCTTGCCCACGTCCTCCTGGAACAGCTGGACTGGAACACTCTCCCTCCTCAAATCTGACAGGCAATTCCTCTGTCCCCTTTCAAAACTTTATTGAAGACATATATCTTCCAAGAGGCCTTCCCAGACTAAGCCCCATCTTTCCTCATCTCCTTCTCCCTTCTGCATTGCCCTGACTTGTTTCGTTTGCTCTCACCTCCTCCCAGCCCCACAGCACTTAGGTACATATCTATGATTTATTTATTTGCATTGATATCTGTCTCCCCACCTTTAGACTGTAAGGTTGTTATGGGCAGGGAATATACCTGTTTATTCTTGTATTCTACCCTCCCAAGCATTCAGTATACGAGTTCTGCACACAGTAAGTGCTCAGTTAATAGGATTGAAGGAATGAATGAGCTTACAGTCTACAGGGCAAGAGAGACATTAGTCTATTTAAGTAATTTAAATTACTGATATGCACATCATGCTGTGGGGCTGAAGGAGGGATGAATAAAGAAGCATAGAACAGTGTTTGGCACATACTAAGTGCCTGACAACTACCAATGGCCAGGGTGATGCGGAAGGGAGTGGGAGAAGAGGAAATGAAGGCCTAATAAAGCAGCGTGGCTCAGTGGAAAGAGCCTTGGCTTTGGAGTCAGAGGTCACGGGTTCAAATCCTGGCTCCACCAATTACCTGCTATGTGACCTTGGGCAAGTCACTTAACTTCTCTGTGCCTCAGTTCCTTCATCTGTAAAATGGGGGTTAAGACTGTGAACCCCCCGTGGAATAACCTGATCACCTTGTAACCTCCCCAGCGCTTAGAACAGTGCTTTGCACATAGTAAGCACTTAGTAAATGTCATTATTATTATTATTATTATTATTATTATTACTAATGGTATTTCTTAAGTACTTACTATGTGCAAAAGACTGCTCTAAGTGCTGGGGTAGATACGAGGTAATTGGTTTGTCCCACATGGGAATAATGTAAACCCCATTTTACAAACGAGCTAACTGAGGCCCAGAGAAGCTAAGTAGTTGCCCAAGGTCATACAGCAGACAAGTGGCGGAGCCGGGATTAGAACCCACGTCCTCCGTACATCCTCTGAACCCAAGCCCATGTTCTTGCCACTAAGCCACGCTGCTTCTCTTAGTTGGGGAAGGTCTTTATAAGGGAAGGCTTATCTTTATAAAGGATTATCTTTATAAGATAATCTTGGGGTTAGCTCCAAAAATAGTTAATTGGAGTACTAATAGTAGCAGTAGCAGTAGTAGCTGTAGTAGCTGTAGTAATGGTATTTATCAAATTCCTATTGCGTGCTTTGCACTGCACTAAGTGTATGAAATGTACAACAGAAGTAAAACATACTTTTCTTGTCCACAAAGAGCTTACAATCTACTGGGGAGACAGACGTACAAAATTTATGAAAATATTGGGAATGATGGATAGAAGAAGGATCTGTTGTCAACAGCCACCCCACCCCACAATATACAGGGGTTCCTGTAAGAAATACGCCAACCCCTGCCCCCCCCAAAACAGGGAAATACTGGTATAATTACCACTCCAATGAAACGGCATGTCAAGAGGTCCGCAACAATGTGGTTAACTGGCTCTCCTTTATATTTGTCCATGGATCAATGGACTCTGACCTACAGAGAAAAGATCATTGTGCCCTGGACCCCTTTTATACCCTCTAACACTCCTTTGTCCCTCCCCAGTTCTGCCCTGAAGATGGGTTTCCTTACTTCTGACATCAGCCTGGTGGTCTGGGGAGTTGTGAGGTGTGTCTGCATATTTTGGGTTGTCCCCTGGTCAGGAAGCAGCACGGGCCTTGCTACAGGGTCATGGTGGGGTCAGCTAGTATGGCTTTCTTAGGAAGATTGTCCCACGAAGACAAGGGGGAAATTTTTCCTTCCTCTTCAATATTGCCAATATTGGTTTTTTCTGGTGGTAACAGGATTACCTATTCTTTGTTGTAACTCTTTTATCCTTTCTCCACTGTGCTTGCAACTGCCCTGATTGCATCATACTTTTGAGTTTTATTTACTACTTTGTGGCTCCTGATACCTGCCTTTGTACTACTGCCAAGAACTGCCTGCCCCACTCTTTCTCCTGCTCCTACAAGTATTCCCCATATACACAATTTGAGTACCCTAACATTGGCCATAGGGCCTCCTTACCTCAATGCATGATCAGTTAGGAAGTAGAATGATATGATCAATTAATTGATTGATATACCAGGTTAAAATAACAGAGTAAATCAGAATAATAATAATGATGATGGTGATAATGGTATTTGTTAAGTGCTTACTATATATCAAACACTATACCAAGTGCTGGGGTGGATATCAGATAATCAGACCGGACACTCTGAGAAGCAGCATGGCCTAGTGGAAAGAGCACGGGCCTGAGAGTCAGAATATCTGGATTCTAATCCCAGCTCTGCCAATTCCTCTGCCAATTGCTTGTTGTGTGACCTTGGGCTAATCACTTCTCTCTGCCTCGGTTCCCTCAACTTAAAATCCGGATTCAAGACTTGTTCTCCTTCCTACTTAAGAGTTTGAGCTCCATGCCAGATGGGGAATGTGTCAGACTTAATTTACTTGTACCTACCCCAGAGCTTAGAGCAGTGTTTAACAAATACCATTAAACAAGCATCGTGTCCCACAGGGACGGTCTACCTCAGTCTAGGTAGGAGGGAGAACAGATATTGAATTCCTATTTTATAGATGAGGAAACTGAAGCACAGAGGAGTTAAGGGACTTCCACACGTTCACACAACCGGCATATCTGTGCTGAAGATGGGTTCAAATATATAAGCGTTACGGTTGGCAATTAGGTTGATTTACCCTTGGAGTGTTGGGAACCGATCAGGAGAACCTACTGGAAGAAGAAACTTTTAGTAAGGGGAAATTTTCTGGGAAAATTGAAGATTTTGAAAATTGAAGAACCTGGGAGGGGAGGGTGCTGACTCTGGAGTAGGTCAGGGGTAGTTAGAAGACCTCTGGAGAAACTCTGGGTTTAGGTATCAGACAGACTTCTGTGCTCATACAGCCTAAAGTAAAGATGCCTTGGGCACTGGAGAGCGGATGGAGTTAGCCTGAAACGCTTATCCATGTGCCTGGAAATTATCTTAGTCCTCCTAGTTGCCATTCCTAGCTTCCCCCAATCCCCCCCTTCCCCCAAACTGCCCCACCACTCCCAAATTCAGCTACCTTTCTACACCTTGGAAGTTGTTCTCTCTCTGAGTCATTAACTGATCTTGTTCAAAGGGAGAATCTAATCCTGAGTTACCCATCCCCTCTAACCTTCCTGGGTGCCCAGAGGAGAACTGGCATATCCTGTTATGCAATAAACATGTTTTCTCAGTATTAGAGGTAAAATTTTTAAATTCTTGGTTATTCCACCCTATTTTCCCCAGACCACATGTCATCTTCCCTTGGCTACACATGTGTTCTTTAGCAATGGGGTAGATACAAGATAAGTAGGTTGGGCACAGTCCCTGCTCAACAAGTTGCTTACAGTCCAAATAGTTGCCGATTTGTACTTCTCAAGCGCTTAGTACGGTGCTCTGCATGCAGTAAGCACTCAATAAATATGATTTGATGAATGAATGAATAAATAGGAAGGAGGCTATGTGTTCAATTCCCTTTGTTCAGAAGAGGAAACTGGGGTACAGGGAAAGTAAGCAACTTGCGCTAGCACACGTGGCTCAATGGAAAGAGCCCAGGCTTGGAAGTCAGAGGTCATGGGTTCTAATCCTGGCTCTGCCACATGTCTGCTGTGTGACCTTGGGCCAGTCAGTTAACTTCTCTGAGCCTCAGTCCCCTTGTCTGTCAAATGGGGATGAAGACTCTGAGCCCCACGTGGGACAACCTGATCACCTTGCAACCTGCCCAGCGCTTAAAACAGTGCTTTGCACATAGTAAGCACTTAACAAATGCCATAGAGAAGCAGCATGGCTCAATGGAATGAGTGCAGCTTTGGAGTCAGAGGTCATGGGTTCAAATCTCGGCTCCGCCAATTGTCAGCTGTGTGACTTTGGGTAAGTCACTTCACTTCTCTGTGCCTCAGTTACCTTATCTGTAAAATGTAGATTAAAACTGTGAGCCCCTCGAGGGACATCCTGATCACCTTGTAACCTCCCCAGTGGTTTGCACATAGTAAGCACTTAATAAATGCCATCATTATTGTTAAGGGCCAGAGATGGGATTAGAACCAAGATCCTTGCTCTCTACAAGGTTACCTTGCTTCTTAAGGGGAAGGACCTTCTTCAGAAGAGGAAGCCAAGGAATGAGAAGATCAACAGTGATGCGTCATGTATTGTCCAGAGCTCCTTAGTTTATGCCAGGAAGAATACCCATATATCTTTTGCAAAAGTGTTTTCTTTGAAAGTATTTCAACTTGATTTCTAAAATCGTCATGTTGGCTGTTCCCAGAGCTTATCAGTTCTAAAGAGTGTTTGTCAATACTATCAATGAACAAATTCTAGACTGTGAGCCCCCTTCTAGACTGTGAGCCCATTGTTGGGTAGGGACCGTCGTTGCCGTTTTGTACTTCCCAAGCACTTAGTACAGTGCTCTGCATACAGTAAGTGCTCAATAAATACAACTGAATTGAATGAATGAATGAATGAATAAACAAATACTAAGGATTGATTCCCTAGAACTGGAAATTACTCCTAGACATATAGCTAGTTAATCGGTCAATCAATCCATAGTATTTCTCGAGCTCTTTCTGTGTGCAGAAAACTGTACTAAACACTGTCCAGAGTATTGTAGAAAAGTCATTTAGCTATTGAGCTGGCTCTGAAAGTTTGGATAGCGGGACCAGATACCAATTCCGGTTCAAGGGCCAGTGAAGGATTGAATAGAAGTGAGGGAGTGCAGTCACTCTCTTTTTATATTTTGTCCTCGGTTGAGTGAAGCTGGCTGGTGAGCTTGGGCCCAGAACTGGGACAGTCAGGAGAAACCATCTGGAGTTAGGAGCACACATGAAGCAATCAATCAATCAATCAATCGTATTTATTGAGCGCTTACTATGTGCAGAGCACTGTACTAAGCGCTTGGGAAGTACAAATTGGCAACACATAGAGACAGTCCCTACCCAACAGTGGGCTCACAGTCTAAAAGGGGGAGACAGAGAACAAAACCAAACATACCAACAAAATAAAATAAATAGGATAGAAATGTACAAGTAAAATAAATAAATAAATAAATAAATAGAGTAATAAATATGTGCAACCATATATACATATATACAGGTGCTGTGGGGAAGGGAAGGAGGTAAGATGGGGGGATGGAGAGGGGGACGAGGAGGAGAGGAAGGAAGGGGCTCAGTCTGGGAAGGCCTCCTGGAGGAGGTGAGCTCTCAGCAGGGCCTTGAAGGGAGGAAGAGAGCTAGCTTGGCAGAGGGGCAGAGGGAGGGCATTCCAGGCCCGGGGGATGACGTGGGCCGGGGGTCGATGGCGGGACAGGCGAGAACGAGGTACAGTGAGGAGATTAGCGGTGGAGGAGCGGAGGGTGAGGGCTGGGCAGTAGAAGGAGAGAAGGGAGGTGAGGTAGGAGGGGGAGAGGTGATGGACAGCCTTGAAGCCCAGGGTGAGGAGTTTCTGCCTGATGCACAGATTGATTGGTAGCCATTGGAGGTTTTTGAGGAGGGGAGTAATATGCCCAGAGCGTTTCTGGACAAAGATCATCCGGGCAGCAGCATGAAGTATGGATTGAAGTGGAGAGAGACACGAGGATGGGAGATCAGAGAGAAGGCTGATGCAGTAGTCCAGACAGGATAGGATGAGAGCTTGAATGAGCAGGGTAGCGGTTGGGATGGAGAGGAAAGGGCGGATCTTGGCAATGTTGTGGAGCTGAGACCGGCAGGTTTTGGTGACGGCTTGGATGTGAGGGGTGAATGAGAGAGCGGAGTCGAGGATGACACCAAGGTTGCGGGCTTGTGAGACGGGAAGGATGGTAGTGCCGTCAACAGAGATGGGAAAGTCAGGGAGAGGACAAGGTTTGGGAGGGAAGACAAGGAGCTCAGTCTTCGACGTGTTGAGCTTTAGGTGGCGGGCAGACATCCAGATGGAGATGTCCTGAAGGCAGGAGGAAATGCGAGCCTGGAGGGAGGGGGAGAGAGCAGGGGCAGAGATGTAGATCTGGGTGTCATCAGCGTAGAGATGATAGTTGAAGCCGTGGGAGCGAATGAGGTCACCAAGGGAGTGCGTGTAAATTGAGAACAGAAGGGGACCAAGCACTGAACCTTGGGGAACCCCCACAGTTAGAGGATGGGAGGGGGAGGAGGAGCCTGCAAAAGAGACTGAGAAAGAATGACCGGAGAGATAAGAGGAGAACCAGGAGAGGACGGAGTCTGTGAAGCCAAGGTCAGATAGCATGTTGAGGAGAAGGGGGTGGTCCACAGTGTCAAAGGCAGCTGAGAGGTCGAGGAGGATTAGAACAGAGTATGAGCCGTTGGATTTGGCAAGCAGGAGGTCATTGGTGACCTTTGAGAGGGCAGTTTCCGTGGAATGAAGGGGACAGAAGCCAGACTGGAGGGGGTCGAGGAGAGAGTTGTTGCAGAGAGCAGTACTCTGCAAGTCAGGGTAAGCTGAGCTCAAACAGTTTCAAAACTAAAGTCTGTCAGACACTGGCATCAGAAGTGGAAGCAGGAGCATTCATTTGTGACAAGCAACTGATTTTAGTCCCATTGGATCTAGTTTTGAAATTATTTTCTTATGGGATGACTACGTCATTTACTAAGCGCTTCCAGTGTGCTAAGCCCTGGAGTAAATACAGGGTTAAGAGATAGGACTGAGTCCCTGCTCCACATGGGTATAGCACTACCTTGCCCCACTTTACATATGAGGAAGTTGAGGTCTAGAGAGGTTAAATAACTTTTCCAAGGTCATATGATAGGCCTGATAAAGATGGTACTCTAATCTGGATCTCCTGACTCCCAAACTTGTGCTATTTCTACTTGGGTTTACCAGTTTCACATGCTTGCTGAATGCTAAATAGAATCATTCTTATTATTATGACATTTGTTATGTGCTTACTATGTTCCAAGCCCCGTGGTAGATACTACATAATCCGATCAGACACGGTCCATGTCTCTCCTGGGACTCACAGTCTAAGGGGGGAGAAGAGATAATCATTTAAACCCCATTTTACAGATGAGGAACCTGAGGCCCAGAGAAGTCAAGTGACTTGCTCAAGGCAAATGGCAGACCCAGGTTTAGAACCCAGGTCTCTTGATGCCCAATCCTGTGCTTTTTCCCCTGGGCCATGCCACTTCCCAGCGTCTCTACCAGTTTCTGTGACCTTACCTGCTGCTTAAAGCAGCTGTATAGCTGTAGGAAAATATTTCTACTGCTTTTTCAGATACTAAAAAAAGTATCATGTGTGTTGTATTATAGGTATACATACCAGAGTTTGGAACCTCAAACTTGATAATTGTATATTCCTTTTTATTCAGCCATCTAATCCTGCTATATTAGTCTTGTCTTGTCTTATGCTGTCGAGTCCTTTCCGACCCATAGTGACACCAGGGGAACATTTCTCCCAGAACGCTCCGCTCTCCATCTGCAATTATTCTGGTTGTGTATCCATAGAGTTTTCTGTGTAAAAAATATGGAAGTGGTTTACCAATGCCTTTTTCCACACAGTAAACTTGAGGTTCTGCCCTCGACTCTCTCCCGTGCCCCTGCTGCCCAGCACAGGTGAATTTTGACTTGTACCATATTGCTTTCCACTTGCTAGCCACCATCCAAGTAAGAAATGGGTAGGCCGCTGTCTGACTCTCCCTCCCATACCTCCTATATGGTCTCTGTTCTTCCTCCCGATTCCACTATTTGCCAATTCCTTTTGTGTGTCTGCCTATGCCATTGCACTGTAAGCTTCATGAGGTCAGGAAATTAGTGTCTTCCTTCTGTCATACTTTCCAAAAGAGTTAGGAAAATACTTTGACTTGCCCAAGGGCACACAGCAGACAGGAGGCAGAGCTAAGATTAGAAACTATGATCTACGGGCTTTGGAGTCAGAGGTCATGGGTTCAAATCCCTGCTCCGCAGCTTGTCAGCTATATGACTCTGGGCAAGACACTTAATTTCCCTGTGCCTCAGTTACCTCATCTGTAAAATGGGGATTAAAACTGTGATCCCCTCGAGGGACAACCTGATCAACTTGTATCCTCCCCTGCGCTTAGAACAGTGCTGGGTTCTAAACCTGAGTCTGACATTTGCCTTGAGATTCTTGGCTTGGCTTGACTTGACTTATCTGTGCCTTAGTTTTCTCATCTGTAAAACGGGGATTGAATGATTATCTCCTCTCATACTTTAAACCGGGAGTCCTAGGAGATACAAGGACTGTGTCAGATGGGATGATATCATAACTACCACAGGGCTTGGCACATAGTAACCACATAACAAATGTAAAAATAATAATGAATAATTTCAGCATCTAAGAAGCGTATGGAGCTGGAAAGACTGAATGGAAATAGCCCAAGACTGGGAGTCAGGAGACTCAGGTTTGTGTCCCATCTTTGCCTGGCCAACTGCGTGACCTTGTAACAGTTATTTAACCTCTCTGTATCTCAAGTTCCAGCATGGTGTAGTGGCTAGAGCATGGGCCTGGGAGTCAGAAGGCCATGGGTTCTAATCCCGGCTCCATCACTTGCCTGCTCTGTGACCTTGGGGAAATCACTTAACTTCTTTGGGCCTCAGTTACCTCATCTGTAAAATGGGGATTAAGACTGTGAGACCCACATGGGAAAATCTGATTATCTTTTATGTACCCCCGCACTTAGAACAGTGATTGGCACATAGTAAGAGCTTAACAAATACCATTATTATTATTATTATTGTTATTATTATTATTATTATTACAATATAATGTGGAAGTGTTATGCCTTTGAGGGACAGAGACTGGGTCCTTTCTCATAAACTTGTATTTAACCCCGGGTTTACAAATGGTAAGCACTTAGTACATGCCTTAGTAATCACGTAATAAAATAACCTCAAAACTAGATCCAGAGGGCGTAAAATCAATTCTGGTCACAAATGAATGCTCCTGCTCCAACATCCTATGCCAGTGTCCGACAGTCCTAGGTTTATAAACTGTCAGAGCTCAGCCTCCCCAAACTGGCAATGTATTGCACTCTGTTTCATGTGTACTCCTAACTCCAAATGATTTCTCCCTACTCCCCGAATTTCCACAGAAACTCCCCAGCTACTTTCACTCACCCCAAAACAAAAGAAAAGACTGACCACACTGCCTGATATCGATTCAATCCTTACCTCAGAGGCAACCCCTCAACCGCAATCAGTGCCATATTTTGTGCTTCTATCCAGACCTTCAGGCCGACAGGATGGCTAATGGCTTTTCCTTCCAAACCCTGGGCTGTGTTTAGTACAGTAAGTACAGAATAGTAAGGGCTCAGTAAGTGCTCAATAAATGCTTTCGATTGGTTAACTGATTACCTAGCCATGTCGAGGAGTAATCTCCAGTTACAGAGACTCAAACATTAGTATTTATTTATTGATAATATTGACAAGTACACTTTAGTGTTGATAAATTCAAGAAACAGCCAACAGGATGATTTTACAACTCAAAAATCCGAATATTTTCCAGAAAAACCATTTACACAAAAGATAGTCGCATATTCTTCCAGGTATAACCCAAGGAGCTCTGGACCATACACCAAACATCACTCCTGGCCTCCTCATTTCTTGGCTGGCTCCTCTGAAGAAGTGCCTTCCACTCAAAAAGTAACGTGGCCTATTGGAGAGTGAGAATCTAATCTCATTTGTGACACTTGCTCCGTGAACTTGTGCAAATCACTTATTTTCCCTGTCCCCCAGGTTCCTCTTTTGGAAAAAGGGATTTCAACAGTTATTCCCCCTCCAATTTAGACTTTAAGCAATGCACTGAGCAGGGCCTGTGTTCAACCTACTTACCGTATATCTATACCAGTGCTTAGTGAAATGCCTCACGCAAAGTAATCACTTAAATGCTATTATTGTTATTTTTGTTATTCTTATTGTTATTATTCATTCATTCATTCATTCAATCGTATTTATTGAGCGCTTACTGTGTGCAGAGCACTGTACTAAGCACTTGGGAAGTCCAAGTCGGCAGCATCTAGAGCCGGTCCCTACCCAACAGCGGGCTCACAGTCTAGAAGGGGCAGACAGACAACTAAACATATCAACAAAATAAAATAAATAGAATAAATATGTACAAATAAAATAGAGTAATACGCAAACATGTATACATATATACAGATGCATATATATATATATATATATATATATATATATACGCATGCATATACATATATGCATGAATATACATATATGCAGCGTGGCTCAGTGGAAAAGAGCCCGGGCTTTGGAGTCAGAGGTCATAGGTTCAAATCCCGGCTCTGCCAATTGTCAGCTGGGTGACTTTGGGCAAGTCACTTCACTTCTCTGGGCCTCAGTTCCCTCATCTGTAAAATGGGGATGAAGACTATGAGCCCCCCCGTGGGACAACCTGGTCACCTTGTAACCTCCCCAGCGCTTAGAATGGTGCTTTGCTCATAGTAAGCACTTAACAAAAGCTATTATTATTATTATTATTATTATTATTATTATTATTATTATTATTATTATTATTATATATACAGGCCTAGTGGAAAGCATGTTCTTGGGTGCCAGAGCTCCCGGGTTTTAATCCTGGGGTCCACCATTTCAATGAATCAATCAATTGCTTTTATTGAGCGCTTACTGTGTGCAGAGCACTGGACTATTACTATAATAACAATAATAATAATTATTATTCCCCAGTCTAGTTGGACCAAGGTCAGTCTTGGTCTCTAAGGTCAGGGGGTTCAGTGCCCCCTTTCCTCAGTGTCCCCTTTTTCCACCCAACGGCCTGACCACAGCTTCCCAGATCAATCAATCAATCGTATTTATTGAGTGCTTACTGTGTGCAGAGCATCGTACTAAGCACTTGGGAAGTACAAGTTGGCAACACATAGAGAGGGTCCCTACCCAACAGTGGGCTCAGGTCTTCACCCTGTAGACAACTGGGTTCATCATCAGGGGCAGCACTAGGTACAAATTTGCAATGATAATGTGTACGTGGTGGGGGATGGTGTTCCCCCCAAAGCATTGGGTGAAGAAGGAGAAGAAGGCCGGGACATAAGTGATAATGATGGCAGTAATGTGAGCAGTATGGGTGCTGAAGGTTTTGTGCTGTGCCTCTGCTGAAGACAGGCTCACCACAGCCCTAAGGATTGCAGTGTAGGATGCAGATATACAGAGGATGTCACATCCCCCAATAAGAATGGCAACCATCAGCCCATAGACAGCATTGACCTTGATGTTACCACAAGAAACCTTGGCTACAGACATGTGGTCACAGTAGGTATGGGGGGATGACATGGCTGCGGCAGAAGGGCAGTATCTTGGTGAGAAAAGTGAAAAGTTCACCCCAGTTGAAAGCATGGCACATTTCTTTTTAGAGCTCCATTCAGCAACTACCCCAGTATTGATCAAACACAGTGTTAACAATCCTCACTGTCAGTATGCTTGTTTCTGTCTATCCTAAATCATCCTTTCTTCCATTTGCTTGTTCTGTTTTCAGTGGCAATAAAGTCAGTCACTCACTACCATAAAAAATAAGATTAGTTTACTGCTAGACTCTGTCTTCTGAATATTCCCTACCCGCTCAGCTTTTTCTAATAAGGGCTCCTCCTCCTCCTCTTCCCTCTCCTCCATTTCCTTTTTCTCCTCCTCATCCTCCTTGTCCTTGCCCCCTTCCTTGTTCTCCTCATCTTCCTCATCCTCATCCTCTTACTCCTTCTCATCCACCTCATCCTAGTCTTCATCCCCCTCTTTGCATCGTCATTGTCGTCATCCTCCTCCTCCTCCCCTTTACCATTATCATAAGCATATTAATAATCAGTATTAATTGAGCACCTACTGGGTAGTGATCACTGTAGTGATCACTTGGAAGTGTACAGTAAAAGTGAAAACTCATGTTTCTTTCTTTCAGAAGTTTAGGAAACCGAAGAGAATGCAGGCATACACACATCATCTACATACAGAGGGAACAGGAAGAAAAGTAATAGATTTTATTAATTTTGTCACTTAGGCTATTACTCAATTATGTAATTATTTATTCATGTAAGAAGGGTAGCTTGGGATAAGGAAAGATAAGGAGCTAGGATTCAGAAGGGGTGGAGAGGAGAGATGTAAAGATACAGCTGGTGGAGATCCAAAAATCTAACGTTCAGAATTTCTCTTTGATTCTGTGAAATTCAGATTTGCAGACAGAAGTGAGTGATCACTGGAGATTTTGAGGAAGGAAGTGATCATTTCTGAATTGTAGTTTAGGGAGCTTGATATGGTAAATGGAGTGGAAGGTAAGGAAGGGGATAGACTGGAGATGAGGATGCCCATAACGATGTTGCTGGATTAGTATGGCAAGAGATGATGAGAGCTTGGAACATGATGGTGGCTGTAAGATGGAAGGAGAGGGAGGAGTGGATCTGGACAATGTTGCAAAGGTTTTCTTTCCTCTCTTCATTTGTCTCTGTGCACCTCCTAGAAGCAGCATGACCTATGAGAAAGAGCTCAGATCTGGTAGTCAGAGAACTCAGTTCTAAATCCAGCTCTACTTCATGCCTGATGGGTGACCTTGGGCAAGTCACTACTCTTCTCCTTGCCTCAGTTTTCCTATCTTTCAAAGGAGGATCAATACCTGTTCTCCACCCCACTAAAATCATGAGCCTCATGTTGGATGGGTACTGCGGCCAACGTGATTATCTTGTACCTGCCCAAGCACTTACTACACCTCTTAGCACATAGAAATAAATTAACCAAAAAACGCGTTCATCATTATTAAGAAATCATAGCCCAGTGGGGCAGAGGGTGTGGTGAAATCATTATTTTGTTGAGAGCCCACGAGGGTCTGAGCAAAATAACTTCCCAAGCAAGAACTTCCCAACAATTCCCCGATTCCAGCTCTCCACCCAGCTGTCCTCCCTACCAGGATAAAGCTGCCCAGGGAGTCTGCAGGATACATTCTGATTTCTTTGGATTTGTTGAATTTTAACTTGTTTCCTCAGTATTTTCAATTCTTTTCCAACTATCCTCTACCAGAAAAGTTAGAGCAGTGCCGTTTCTTTCCATGAGGATTTTCAGAGTAGACCCCCACCATTCAACTAAAGGCTAGTTGTTTGGAGGAAAAACCCAAACCAAATGAAGTCAGCAAGGCATGAAGAGCTCTCCTTTGCATGTTGGCAGGTGATTGTCCTGTTTGTCAAATGAGAACACTTTTTCCGGGGGCACCTTGATTCATGGGCAGAGAGTGGCCACATGGAAACTCCTCATCTCCTTGACCTTCTTGGTTGTTCTTCCCTGCCCCAGTTCTAAGCGCTTAGTACAGTGCTCTGCACACAGTAAGTGCTCAATAAATACGATTGAATGAATGAATGAATTGTTAAACTCATAACCATAACAAGACACTTTATTTCTGGTGGGATTGCCTAGTCAGCAATACCCCTACTTGTGTTTGTATTTTCAACTCCTTCTAGTTTAGCACTCAAAGAGAGTGCTATTCCAGGATGGTAGGGCCTGAGAACACTTTAGATGAATTTCAGCAATGCAAAAATGTTTAACATTTGTTCATGCAGTCATTCAATCGTATTTACTGAGTATTTACTGTTTCCAGAGCATTGTATTAAGTGCTTGGAAAGTACAGCTCAGCAATAAAGGAAGACAATCCCTGCACAAAATGGGCTTACAGTCTAGAAGGGGGGAGACAGTAACAAGTAAACAGGCATCAATAGTATCCATAGAAATAAATAGAATGATAGATAGATAGATAGAGAGAGAGAGAGAGAGAGAGAGAGAGAGAGATGATAGATACAACAGACAGGCATTAACATAAATAAATAGAATGATAGATATGTACATATATACACAAGTGCTGTGTTGCGGGGGTGGGGGTAGAGGGGTAAAAGGAGAGAATCAGGGCAAGGGGGAGGGGAGGTTGAACTGAGGTAAAGGGGGGCTTAGTCTGGGAAGTCCTCTTAGAGTAGGTGAGCCTTCAGCAGGGCTTTGAGGGGGGAAATGTGGTCATTTGGAGGATTTGAGGAGGGAAGGTGTTCCAGGCCAGAGGCAGGACATGGCCCAGGGGTCGGCAGTGGGACAGGTGATATCAACACACATTAAGAAGGTTCATACCAGAGGAGCAGAGTTTGCAGGCTGGGATGTAGAAGGAGAGAAGGGAGGTGGGGTAAGACTGCCTGTATTTGAGAGAAAGTGAGTCTAGGGCCTCTTAGTCAACCAACTGTTGTTCCCATCCTCTTATAGTCCATTCCTCTGCCTCTAGAACTTCCCGCAACTGGGACAGAAGGGGTTATCCTTTCTGTGAACATTTTTTGGGAAAGAGATTCTCTTTAGTCATGGATACAAGCCACTAGTTCTATCATTAATTCCTCTGTGTTGGAATTAATTGACTGATTAACTAGCTATATGTCTAGGAGTAATCTCCAGTTCTAGAGAATCAATCCTTAGTATTTGTTTATTCATTCATTCATTCAATCATATTTATTGAGTGCTTACTGTGTGCAGAACACTGTACTAAGTGCTTGGGAAGTACAAGTTGGAAACATATAGAGATGGTCCCTACCCAATAATGGGCTCACAGTCTATAATTTTTCATTGATAGTATTGACAAGCACTCTTTAGAACTGATAAATTCTGGGAATGGCCAACATGGCCAACATTTTAGAAATCAAGTCAAAACACTTTCAAAGAAAACATTTATGCAAAAGATATATGGGTATTCTTCCTGTCATGAAATAAGTAGCTCTGGACAATACATGAAGCACCACTGTTGATCTTCTCATTCCTTGGCTTCCTCTTCTGAAGAAGGTCCTTCCCCTTAAAAAGCAATGTAGCCTAGTGGAGAGCAGGGATCTGGGTTCTAATCCCATCTCTGGAACTTAACAATAATGATGGCATTTATTAAGTGCTTGCTATATGCAAAGCACTGTTCTAAGCACTGGGGAGGTTACAAGGTGGTCAGGTTGACCCATGGGGGGCTCACAGTCTTAATCCCCATTTTACAGATGAGGTAACTGAGGCACAGAGAAGTTAAGTGACTTACCCAAAGTCACACAGCTGACAATTGGCAGATCTGAGATTTGAACCCGTGACCTCTGACTCCAAAGCCCGAGCTCATTCGATTGAGCCATGCTGCTTCTCTATGGCATTTGTTAAGTGCTTACTACATGGAAAGCACAGTTCTAAGTTCTGGGGGGGTTACAAGGTGATCAGGTTGTCCTACATGGGACTCACAGTCTTCATCCCCATTTGACAGACAAGGAAACTGAGGCTAAGAGAAGTTAAGTGACTGACCCAAGGTCACACAGCAGACATGTGGCAGAGCCGGGATTAGAACCCATGACCTCTGACTTCCAAGCCTGGGCTCTTTCCGTTGAGCCACGTGTGGTAGTAGAAGTTACTTACTTTCCCTGTACCCCAGTTTCCTCTTCTGAACAAAGGGAATTGAACACTTAGCCTCCCTCCTATTTATTCATTCATTCATCAAATCGCACTTATTGAGTGCTTACCATGTGCAGAGCACCATACTAAGCGCTTGGGAAGTACAAATCGGCAACTATTTGAACTGTAAGCAACTTGTTGAGCAGGGACTGTGCCCAACCTACTTATCTTGTATCTACCCCATTGCTAAAGAACACATGTGTAGCCAAGGGAAGATGACATGTGGTCTGGGGAAAATAGGGTGGAATAACCAAGAATTTAAAACTTTTACCTCTAATACTGAGAAAACATGTTTATTGCATAACAGGATATGCCAGTTCTCCTCTGGGCACCCAGGAAGGTTAGAGGGGGTGGGTAACTCTGAATTAGATTTTCCCTTTGAACAAGAACGGTTAATGACTCAGAGAGAGAACAACTTCCAAGGTGTAGAAATGTAGCTGAATTTGGGAGTGGTGGGGCAGTTTGGGGGAAGGGGGGGATTGGGGGAAGCTAGGAATGGCAACTAGGAGGACTAAGATAATTTCCAGGCACATGGGTAGGAGTTCCAGGCTAACTCCATCCCCTCTCCAATGCCCAAGGCATCTTTACATTAGGCTGCATAAGCACAGAAGTCTGTCTGATACCTAAACCCAGAGTTTCTCCAGAGGTCTTCTAACTACCTCTGACTTACTCCACAGTCAGCACCCTCCCCTCCCAGGTTCTTCAATTTTCAAAATCTTCAATTTTCCTAGAAAATTTCCCCGGACTAAATGTCTTTTCTTCCAGTGGGCTCTCCTAATTCATTCCCAAAACTCCAAGGATGAATCAACCTAATATCCAACCCTAAGACTTATGCATTTGAACCCATCTTCATCACAGTTATGCCTGTTGTGTGAATGTGTGGAAATCCCTTAACTCCTCTGTGCTTCAGTTTCCTCATCTATAAAATAGGAATTCAATATCTGTTCTCCCTCCTACCTAGACTGAGGTAGACCGTCCCTGTGGGACAGGGATGCTTGTTTTATGGTATTTGTAAAACACTACTCTAAGCACTGGGGAAGGTACAAGGAGAGTAAGTCTGACACATTCTCCTTCCTGCATGGAGCTCAAACTCTTAAGTAGGAAGGAGAACAACTCTTGAATCCAGATTTTAAGTTGAGAAACCTGAGGCAGAGAGAATTGATTAGCCCAAGGCCACACAACAAGCAAACTGATAGAGGAATTGGCATAGCTGGGATTAGAATCCAGATAATCTGACTCCCAGGCCCGTGCTCTTTCCACTAGGCCATGCTGCTTCTCGGAGTGTCCAATCTGATTATCTGATATCCACCCCAGCACTTGGTATAGTGTTTGACATATAGTAAGCACTTAACATTATCACCATCATCATTATTATTATTCTGATTTATGCAGTTATTTTAACCTGGCGTATCAATCAATTAATTAATCATATCATTCTACTTCTTAACTGATCATGCATTGAGGTAAAGGGGCCCTACGGACAATATTAAGGTACTCAAATTATGTATATGGGGAATACTTGAAGGAGCAGGAGAAAGAGTAGGGCAGGCAGTTCTTGGCAGTAGTACAAAGGCAGGTATGAAGCCACAAAATAGTAAATAAAACTGAAAAGTAGGATGCAATCAGGGCGGTTGCAAGCACAGTGGAGAAAGGATAAAAGAGTTACAACAAAGAATAGATAATCCTGTTACCACCAGAAGAACCCAATATTGGCAATATTGAAGAGGACGGAAAATTTTCCCCCTTTTCTTCGCGGGACAATCATCCTAAGAAAGCCATGCTTGCTGACCCCACCATGACCCTTTAGCAAGGACCGTGCTGCTTCCTGACCAGGGGACAACCCAAAATATGCAGACACACCTCATAACTCCCCAGACCAGCAGGCTGATGCCAGACGTAAGGAAGCCCACCTTCAGGGCAGAACTGGGGAGGGGAAAAGGAGTGTTGGAGGGTATAAAAGGGGTCAAGGGGACAATGATCTTTTCTCTGTAGGTCAGAGTCCATTGATCCCTAGACCAACATAAAGGAGAGCCAGTTAACTACATTGTTGCAGACTTCTTGACATGCCGTTTCACTGGAGTGGCAATTATACCAGAATTTCCTTTTTTTGGGTGGAACGGGTCGGCGTTTTTCTTACAGGAACCCCTGTACATTGTGGGGTGGGGTGGGGTGGCTGTTGACAACAGATCCTTCTTCTTTCCATCATTCCCATTATTTTTGTAAATTTTGTACATCTGTCTCTCCAGTAGATTGTAAGCTCTTTGTGGACAAGAAATGCATGCTTTACCTCTGTTGTACATTTCCATGCACTTAGTGCAGTGCAAAGCACTCAATAGGAATTTAATAAATACCACTACTACAGCTACTATTGCTACTGCTACTATCAGTACTCCAATTAACTGTTTTTGAAGCTAACCCCAAGATAACAGCCTTCCCTTATAAAGACCTTCCCTAACTAAGAGAAGCAGCGTGGCTTAGTGGCAAGAGCAAGGGCTTGGGTACCGAAGATGTTCAGAGGACATGAGTTCAAATCCTGGTTCCGCCACATGTCTGCTGTGTGACTTTGGGGAACCACTCAGCTTCTCTGGGCCTCAGTTACTTCATTTGTAAAATGGGATTTACATTATTCTCATGGGGGGCAAACTGATTACCTTGTATCTACCCCAGCATACCCCAGCACTTAGAACAGTGTTTGGCACATAGTAAGAGCTTAACAAGTACCATTAGTATTATTATTAGGCCTTCATTTCGTCTTCTCCCACTCCCTTCCGCATCACCCTGGCCATTGGTAGTTGTTAGGCACTTAGTTTGTGTCAGACACTGTTCTATGCTTCTTTATTCATCCCTCCTACAGCATGATGATGTGCATATCTGTAATTTAAATTACTTAATTAGATTAATGTCTGTCTTCCCCTGTAGACTGTACGCTCACTCATTCCCTCAATCCTATGAACTGAGCACTTACTGTGTGCAGAACAAGTATACTAAACGCTTGGGAGGGTAGAATACAAAAATAAACAGGCATATTCCCTGCCCACAACAACCTTACAGTCTCAAGGTGGGGAGACAGATATCAATGCAAATAAATAAGCCACAAATATGTACCTAAGTGCTATGGGGGAGGGAGGAGGTAAGAGCCAAGGAAGCAAGTCAGGGCAATGCGGAAGGGAGAAGGAGATGAGGAAAGGGGGGGCTTAGTTTGGGAAGGCCTCTTGGAAGATATATGCCTTCAATAAAGTTTTGAAAGGGGGCAGAGGAATTGCCTGTCAGATTTGAGGAGGGAGAGTGTTCCAGGCCAACTGTTCCAGGAGGACGTGGGCAAGGAGTCGGCAGTGAAATAGGTGAGACTGAGGTACGGTGAAAAGGTTGTCATTAGAGGAACCAAGTGTGTGGGCTGGGTTGGGCAAGAAACAACTTTGTTTTGTTGTACTCTCTCATGACAATCAGCCAGACACTCAGTCAATCACATTTATTGAGTGCTTACTATGTGCAGAGCATTTTACTAAGTGCTTGGGAAAGTACACCATAACAATATAACAGACACATTCCAATGTGCACTACACCCAGTGAGTGCTCAAAAGATACAAATGATTGATAAAGTCTACGCTTGTATCAAGGATCTATTAAATCGCTTAGTACAGTGCTCTGCACACAGTAAATGCTCACTGAATATGACTGAATGAATAAAGGAAACTGATTTGCTATTTAGGGGCTCCAAATTATTGTCTGTTTCAAAAAAGGAGCTGGGAGAAAATGGCAGATACCTGCAATGATGGAGCACCACCTGGGCTGGTCAGGAAGCCGAACAATGCCAGAGTGGAAATTGGGTGCAGGATCATGATTAGAGAAAGGATGGAATAGAGGCAAATGAGAAGCTCTGTCTTTGACTAGGCAGAGCTGAGAGAAAAGACCTCCTCTGAAAATGGATGGACAGAGAAAACTGTGTTGTACTCCTGGCTGTGAAAAATGAGTTGAGGATAGAGCCTTGAGTAGAGAAATATTGCTTTCTGTACTTGGATTTACTAGTATGCTCTTTTTGGCTGTGGCTGGTCTTGCTTAGAATTTGTACAGTTTATATTTTCTCCATGCTCACTGTTGATTAATCCTTTTAGCTAATTTTCAAACCTACCTTTAATTGGTGAAAAATAATTTATTTAATAAAAAAGATATTTCTGTGCCTTGTGTTCTAGGTATCTGTGTCCTTCTTTACAGCAGCTAGCAAAAACTTGGTAAGACTGCTGACTTTTCTACAACAGCACTGGGATAGACTGCTGAGTCCTAATTGATTCCATGACTTTTATTAGGGTAAGTTTTCAAATTGTTCAGTAGTGACAATAAATGACTTTCACTTTGGGGATAGTCTTCAGAGGAAATACACCATAAACTAGGGTGTAAAGTTGGGAGTGGTGAGTGACCAAACCTTGGACATGTTCAGTGTGAGGAAATTCAATGGCACAAACTAAGGGGAAAGAAAATGCAACCATCACAAATTTGATATGAGGTGGCTGGTCTACCACCTTCCTTCATGTGGGTTTTGCCAACGTAAACACCTCTACTTCACAGAGAATTCTTCACTATTAGCAGTGCCTTCACTGAATACAAAAATTACCTGCCTGATGACTATCCCTAATTATATTAATAGCATGTATTTTCATTGTGGGAACCAGTGGGGATGATCAGGTGGACTTTCTTCAGGTTGTTTTGGTCAGAATGACTGCTTCTTTGTGAAAATGCTGTATACACGTTCACGGATCTGCTTGGTCCTCACCCCGTAGACGATGGGGTTGACGGCGGGTGGGATGACCACGTACAGGTTGGCCAGGAGGATGTGGATGTAGCCGGGGATTTTGTCGTGCCCAAAGCGGTGGGTGAGGAAGGAGAAGAGGGCCGGGGTGAAGAAGGCCAGGATGACACAGATGTGGGAGTTGCAAGTGTTTATGGCTTTGAGTCATGCATCCCGGGAGGGGAGTCTGAAGACAGTATACAGAATCCTGATGTAGGAGATGGCAATCAGCAGCATGTATAAAAGAAAAAGACAGATGACACATAAACCATAAATGTTGTTGATTTTGATACTTGCACATGCCAAGCGGGCAATGCCCATGTGCTCACAATAGGTGTGGGGGATGATTTGGTGCCCACAATAGGGCAATCTCATGAGAAGAAATACCGTGGGAATCAACCAAGAGAAATTTATCAGGATAGCTAAACCTAGGAATAACCTAATGAATTTATTGGTGAGGATGGTGCAGTAGCGGAGAGGCTTGCAGATGGCCACATAGCGGTCGTAGCCCATGGCCACAAGCACGGTGCTCTCCATGCCGGTGAACACATGGATGAAGAACATCTGGGTGAGGCAGCCCCCAAAGCTGATCTCCTGCAGGTGGAGCCAGAAGATGCCCAGCATCTTGGGCATGGTGGCCGAGGCCAAGCCCAGATCGATGGTGGCCAGCATGGCCAGGAAGTAGAACATGGGCTGGTGGAGGCTCTGCTCGGTCTTTATCACGAACAGGATGGTGCCATTTCCCATGAGAGCGATCAGGTACACGGCACAGAAGGGGAAGCCCAGCCAGTTGTGTGCAGCTTCCAGCCCTGGTACCCCCAGCAGGAAGAAGGAGGAGGGGTGGAATTGGGTGCCATTGTGATTTCTGTTGTCCGTGGACATTACTGGAAGAGACTCTGTTCTCCTTGTTTCATTCAATATGGGTTCTGGAGAGACCTAAAGAAAATACATTATTGCTCTGCTACCCGAGTGGAATCCATTTGTTTTTCCCAGTAATCTTTGTCTTGGACTCTCTTTGTGAAAGATGCTACCTCAATCTAGAGACAAATCCCTCATAGAACCTTTACAATCACATATGTGTATCCTCAAAATATTTCCCAGAGTGTCAGAGTGTTCCAGAGTCAGATGCTCAGAGGAGTGGGACAATGAAAAAATGATCCCAGATTTAAACAACCTCACATTATGCACCACTACTACTGCTACTACTACTACTGCTAATAATAATAATAATAATTGTGTGTGGCTTAGTGGATAGAGCAAAGGCCTGGGTGTCAGAAGGAACAAGGATTAGAACCCATTTCTAGTGCATGTCTGCTGTGTGACCTTGGGCAATTCTCTTAACTTCTCTGGGTTTGGTTACCTCAACTGTAAATTGGGAATAGTGTGAGCCCCACGTGGGAGAGGGGCTTTGTCACCCTGATTAATTTGCATCCACCCCAGAGCTTAGAGTAATGCTTAGTAATAATAATAATAAAAATGATAGCATTTATTAAGCTCTTACTATGTGCAAAGCACTGTTCTAAGTGCTGGGGGGATGCAACGTAATCAGGTTGTCTCATGTGGGGCTCACAGTCTTCATCCCCATTTAACAGATGAGGTAACTGAGGCCCAGAGAAGTTAAGTGACTTGCCCAAAGTCACACAGCTGACAAGTGGCAGAGCTGGGATACATAGTACATAGTAAGTGTTTAGCAAGTACCATAGCTGTTATTATTATTATCATTGTACTAAACTCTGGAGTAGATACACGCAATTCGGGTTGGACAGAGTCACTGCCCCACGTGGGGCTCACAGTCTTAATCCCTTTTTTACAGATGAGGTCATTTAGACCCAGAAAAGTTAAATGACTTGCTCATGGTCCCAGAGCAGACAAGAGGCAGAGGTGGGATTAGAAAACAGATCCTTCTGACTTCTAGGCCCACGCTCTATCCACTAGGTAACATGCTTCTCAGCGTGACCAAAGTGTCACCAAGTGGGATGGCCAGAGGAGTAGGACATGACAGGAGAATCCCAGCTTTAAGCACCAATGATATGAGGGCCAGGCTGCTGCAGCTAGGAAATTTATTGGGGAGACATTCAGAAATACCAGCACATTGTCAGTGAGCGAGATGGCTGCCGCCCTACCCCAAGAGAGGAACAAATAGACAGTGTGCCATATTTTGGAAAAAAGTGGTCTCAAATTTGGCAGAAGGTTGTGTCTGAACACTCTGCTAAGTCTTACTACACTACTGAGGGATACTTTGGTGTGACACAAAATTGATAAGGTATATTTGTGGTAAATAGCTCTGTATTCTGTAACACTACACATTTTTATTCTCTGGAGAAATCAATCATTCAAATCAATGATATCACTGTGTGCAGAATTCTGTACTTAGTGCTTGGCAGAGTGCAATATTAAAGAGTTGGTAGACACGATTCCTGCCCTCAAAGAACTTACAATCTAGCGAGAGAGACAATCATCGAAGTAAATTACCAATATGCGAAGTACAGAGAAATGAAGAACCCAGTTTCTCTGACACCCAAGTGATGTTGTTTTCACTAGCCCACACTGTTTCTCTCTGTAGTTACTCCTCTGACCTATTTATGAATTTCATTTCATTGTGGTTTTGAACTTCTTTTTTTCCAGTAATCTTTCGAAGAGATTCTGAACACCCTTTCATCATCAAAGCTGAGGTCCTTTATAGAATAGAGAAACAACCCAAATGTGAAGGCATGGTCTAGCACCATCTTAAAGTCTTGAAAATAGTCATAAAACTTAATCAGATGGTGTTCCTTCAGAAATCTTTCTGAAAAGAGGAAACCAAATGTTTACACATCCAGATGAGCTAATTCAACTAGTAGGAATGACCCAGGCCTCCAAGGCTGGAGCAATAATCACCTTTTTCAAGAAAAAAGTTGAGAGACCTGATAGGCATTTTTTGGGTATCTCACCATTCTGTGCAGGATCCCAGGTAAACTCCTTCTGGATCAAGCCCTAGTAGAGAAGCAGCATGGCCTAGGGTTTAGAACTTGGGCCTGGGAGTCAGATGGACCTGAGTTCAAATACAGGCTCTGTCACATGTCTGCTGTGTGACCTTAGGCAAGTCACTTCACGTCTCTGGGCTTCTTACCTCATCGGTAAAATGGAGATTAAGACTTTGAGCCCCATCTGGGATTTGGACTGTGTCCAAACCTGATTAACTTGTACCTACCCCAGAGTTTAATGCAGTGCCAGGCACATAGTAAGCCCTTAACAGACATCATTAAAAAATTGCATATCATGTATTTACTACATGAAGTGCAATGGGGCTTCAGTACACAAAACAGCTCAGCAGACATGATCTTGAGAAATTCAGGGGACATACAGGGGAGAACACCAAGAAGACCTCTATTAGCTATTTTTCTCAATCTTCTGTAATGCATTTAACATGAACTGCGTCACTGGAGTCCGGCAACAACTCTGCAAATTAGGCTGCCGAGAAAAGTTCCTCAGATAAAGAAGCAACATGGCTGAGTGGAAAGACCATGGGCCTGGGAGTCACAGGACCTGGGTTCTAATCCACCTCATCTTTAGCATGACCTTGGGCAAAGTACTTAAGTTCTCTACTTACCTTGTCTGTTAAATGGGGATTAAGACTATGAGCTCCAGCAATTAGTACGGTGCTTGCCACATAGTAAGCACAAACCAAGCACCATTACATAAAAGATCACAATCTGAGTCCATAATAGCATGCTAGTCATGGCAGAACTACCATGTAACCATTAGACTAGAGCAGGGAGGTGTGGACGGTTCACACTTGCTTAGTATATCCATGCTGCAATGTTGGAGAGTGCAACAAGGGGTCTGGAAACTGATAGCAAAATATGCTTCTGATCCTTTGGGAAATGCTTACCACTCAACAGGCCACGAGTATCATAGGATGTTTATGAGCTGCTGGATGCCGGAAATGACATTTGAGGGGTACGCACATGAGTTTTTTTATGGTATTTGTTAAATGCTTACTATGTGCCATGCACTGTACTAAGCACTGGGCTAGATAAGAGCTCATCAGATTGGACACAGTCCATGTCCCACAGGGGGCTCCAGTTTCCATTTTACAGATGAGATAACAGGGCAAAGAGAAGTGAAATGACTTACCCAAGGTCCCACAGCAGACAAGTGGTGGAGCCAGAATTAGAACCCAGGCCCTTCTGACTCCCAGGTCCATGCTCTATCCACTAAGAAACAGCACCCGATCCCTCCAAGGGGTGCCTCTCACCTAGACTGCATCCAGTAATCTGCTCCACCACTACCACCGCTGCCACCCACCCACTACCAACCCTCTCCACTCAGGGAGAGACCCCCTCCCACTATGCCCACTGGGGTCTAGACCCCAGGGGTTCAGCTCAGCCATAAGAAGGGACAGTAAGCCTGAAAGAGAGCACCCCTTCTTTATCATATCATTCTATCAACCAGCTGAGCCCCACGTTCACTAATCCATTCTGTTATTTCAAAATCGGTTTATTTATCTACTTGGGTTTGTGTTTTCCCTGTTTCAATTTTGGGGTATTCATCAGTATATGTCTGCTTGTCTTTTCCAGGTATTATATTTAAAAATAATGTGAGATTCGGTACTTTTCATAGTAGATTCACCGTTCAACCTGTTGGATAGAGCATAGGAATGGGAGTAAGGGAACCTGGGTTCTAATCCCAGCACCCCACATTTGCCTCCTGGTTGATCTTGGGCAAATCACTTAAATTCTCTGGGGCTCAGTTTCCTCAAGTGAGTAAAATGGGGGTTAAAACTGATTTTCCTTCCCCTTTTGACTTTGAGCCTAATGTGGGACATGGACAGTGTCTGATCTGATTGTACTGTATCTACCCCAGGGCTTAGCACAGTACTCAGCACAAAGTAATCACTTGACAAATGTCACAGATATTATCATCATTATTAGGTACTCAGTAACTGAAGTTGATCTGAATGATAATGATGTCTATGAACTAATTTGAATCAGAGAAATCCTTGTCTTGTCTTATGCCATCAAGTCATTTCCGACCCAAAGCGCCACCACAGACACTTCTCTCCTAAAATGCCCCGTTCTCCATCTACATTCATTCTGGTAGTGTATCCATAGAGTTTGCTTTGTAAAAATATGAAAGTGGTTTACCATAAGGATTTTCTCTATCTGTTGTCAAATTGTACTTTCCAAGCACATACTACAGTGCTGTGCACACAGTAAGCACTCAATAAATACAATTGAATGAATGAAATTGCCTACTTCCACGCAGTAAACTTGAGTCTCCACCCTCGACTCTCTCCCATGCTACTGCAGACCAGTACGGGTGAGTTTTAACATGTAGCAGATTGCCCTCCACTTGCTAGCCATTGCCCAAGCTAGGAATAGAATGAGTAGCCCCTTGCTTGACTTTTCCTCCCATGCTGAGATTGGTAGAGTCCTGGAAACTCTCCAGGTGCAACACTGAGAGGGGAGAGATCCTATACAAATCCAAAATTCTTCATTGCATATTCAAACTATAATACTGTTATTATATTCTGTTACTTCAAAAGATCCCTATCTAACATGCATAGGTGGATAAAGAAGGAGAAAATGAAATCAAGAAATATGGCATGCCCTAGCAATCCCCCAAAATGGGACTTAGGGCTTTATTACTAAGGTTTTAACATTGTGGTGTTGCCCTCTCTCATAAAGAAATCTTATGATGGCTTATTCTGCGTGGATTTTTAAGGACAGTGGTCATTTATGAACCACATTCAACATCAGGTGGTAGAGGCAATGTGGTCTGGTGGAAAGAGCACAAGACTGAGGATTAGGAGATAAGAATTCAATTGCCAGTTCTGCCACTGGCCTGATCTGTGAACTTGGGAAAGTCACTTAATCTCCCCAGACCTCAGTTTCCTCCCATATAAAATGGGGAGGGGATATTTTGAACTCCATGTGTCCAATCAAATCACCTTGTATCTACCTCAGAGTTCAGCACTTAGTAAGGCACTTAATAAATCCCATTGATTTATGTCTGGCAAGTCAGACTTGCCAGTGAAATTGTGGAATACAGACATCTAGCAATAGGCAATGTCCATAGTAACATAGCTTCCCTGGCAGGTCATGGAAAATAACAGGTCATCTAAGCAACTCCTTAATGATGAACTGAAATGTGCGCATGAAAGTAGGGTGAATTCAACAGGAATTTTCAAGATGAAGTATTCCTAGTCTCAAACAATGTGACATAGAGTTGGGACATGACAGCCAGAGAAACTGAGGCCATCAAGAGAGAGGATGTTCTCAATGAATAAAAGCTGGGGGATGGTTTAGGAAACCAAGAGGTAGATTAGAAAACACTGAGAGGTTCTGCAAGTGATGAAGAGAAGATTAGATGAAACAGATAGGATCTTACTGGTAATGATAATAATAATAATAATGGTATTTGCTAAGCACTTGCTACGTGCAAAGCACTGTTGTAAGCACTGGGGGGATACAAGGTGATCATTTTGTCCCGCATGGGGCTCACAGTCTTAATCTCCATTTTACAGATGAGGTAACTGAGGCACAGAGAAGTTAAGTGACTTGCCCAAATTCACACCACTGACAACTTCCAAGAAAAACATAAAACTGCTTTTTTCTCTCTCCCCATCTCTCTCTCTCTCTCTCTCTCTCTCTCTCTCTCTCTCTCTCTCTCTCTCCCCATCTATTACTCTCCTCCATCCCCTATTTCACTTTTCTCTCTTAGTAAATAAGCTCCATTAAAATATTCTTTGAGAATATTTTGTATGTCTCTATAGCCTAATAAAATGGCCAGAGGAAGATGCTGTTCAAGCCAACAGGTCTTGAATAAAAGCAGTGTACTACATGAAGTAGGTATTCATTAGAAAAATGTCAGTGACCAGACTGCTGGTTTTGCAAGCATTGGAGCTTTGAGAATTGGGAGAGGTCATTTCTTTGTGTTCCTAGAATCAGCTGGATCTCAGACTGCTGGAAACACCAAGTTCCAGGAGCACACTGATTACACCCTTCTTGACTGTGAGCCCATTATTGGATGGGGACCATCTCTATATGTTCCTGATTTGTACTTCCCAAGCGCTTAGTACAGTGCTCTGCACACAGTAAGCACTCAATAAATACGATTGAACAATTCATTCATTCATTCATTCAATTGTATTTATTGAGTGCTTACTGTGTGCAGAGCACTGTACTAAGCGCTTGGGAAGTACAAGTTTACAAAATATAGAGCCGGTCCCTACTCAACAGTGGGCTCACAATCTATAAGGGGGAAACAGACAACAAAACAAAACATATTAACCAAATAAAATAAATAGAATAAATATGTACAAGTAAAATAAATAAATGGAGTAATAAATATGTACAAACATATATCTATCTATCTATCTATCTATCTATCTATCTATATATATATATACATATATACAGGTGCTGAGGGGAGGGAAAGGAGATAAGGTGGGGGGCATGGGGAGGGAGAGTAGGGGGAGAGGAAGGAGGGGGCTCAGTCTGGGAAGGCCTCCTGGAGGAGGTGAGCTCTCAGTAGGGCCTTGAAGGGAGGAAGAGAACTCACGATATATACATGCTTTTGTACTGATGCCCAAGTTCTCGACTGAGCCCTGCTACTTCTGCCCTGAATGAATTTCCACGTGTTGCCCTTGCACTTAGATTTACACAATTTATTTATTCCATCCTCAGACCCACAGCACTTATGTGCATATCTATAATTCATTTGTTTATAAGGATCCCTGCCTTCCCCTTTAGACTGCAAGCTCCAAGGATAGTGTCCACCAACTATGTTATATCATGCTCTCCCAAGAGCATACTGTAGTGTTCAATAAATAGCACTGACTGATGAATGGCAAAGACCCAGGGTTATGGCTATGAATCCCTTGTTCACCAAGGTTGTATCATCCATATGTCAAAAGCCTTGAGAACCTCTCCTTTCAGGGGGTGGGGTGAAATAATACTGAAATCAGTGTGCGCACCAGGTTGATTGATGACCGAAGAGGCAGAAGCTCCTTGGGAGTCTCCCAAGGAGCCTGAACTGCCCAGTGTAAAAACATCTCCATTGCCTCTACATCCCGGAGTCCTAAGTACATCTGATCTCGGGCTGACACCCTGGCATGCTCTCCTCTGAGATGCCTGGAGAAGACTCTCTGTGCTGCCCTGTAGGGTCCCACCATCACAAGGCTGAGCTGGAGATACCCCACCCCTGCCCCCTCTGCACCCTCTCGTCATCACTTCACTGCCCTCTTGGAGTTGTAGCCCAGTGTCTCATTTTTACTTCCAGGATGGGGTGTTGTGGTGCTTGGCACCAGCAGACCTTCCTGCTCCCTTCTTCCCTCAGCCTTTGTCTGTCTCTGCTAAACCCAGGTTGGGTCATTGGGGTTCACCTTCCTCACTCTTCTTCTTCTCAGCCCAGCCCAAGCAGACTCACGCAACATTGCCGTGGTCCCAGCAATCCTCTGTCAGGGATGGGGCTGCCAAGCCATAGGGCATCACCTTGAATGTGATGCCTTTATGGACTAGAGAAAGGAGGGAAGTTTATTGCACCTGAACCCCTTGGGAGCCGCCTCCCCTCGAGGATCCCTGGAGCCCGCAGTGGCAGGGCAGGAGCCTCCCTGCATTCCTAACTCTGATCATCTAAATTGGTGAGCCATTTCTTGGCTGGATTAAGCGACTCTAACCCTTTCTCTTGAAATCTTCCTCCCCTGGATCCCTACCAGGAGAGCATGGCTGCTCCTAGAGACCCTGGAGAAACCTAAATCTTGACTCTATGGTTGCTGATGTATAACTGATTTATTCATTCACTCATTCATTATTTTTGAGTGCTTCCTGTGTGCAGAGCACTGTACTAACCACTTGGAAAGTATAATTCAGTAACAGATAGAGACAATACTGACCCAACAACGGGCTCACAGACTAGGAGGGGGGAGACAGACATCAAAACAAAGCAAGTAGACAGGCATCAATAGCTTCAAAATAAATAAATAGAATTATAGATAAATACACATCATTAATGAAATAGACTAATATATATATATATATAACTATATATACTATACGATATAATACATATATTACTATATAATCTATATACTATACTATATAATACTGTATATACACATATATACTATATATACCTATATATAGTATTATATATACTATATACTATACTATATATATAGTATTATATAGTATAGTATATTATAAAGCATTATATAGTAATATATGTATTATATATGTATATGTATATACACAAGTGCTCTGGGGAAGGGAGGGGGTGGGGCAGAAGGAGGGAGTGGGGGGAGGGGGGAGGAGTATGGGAAAAAGGGGCTCAGTGTGGGAAGGTCTCCTGGAGAAGGTGAACTTTCAGTAGGGCTTTGAAGAGGGGAAGCGAGCTAGTTTGGTGGATGTGAGGAGGGACGGCATTCCAGGCCAGAGGTTGGATGTGGGCCAGGAGTCGATGGTGGGACAGGCAAGAATGAGGCACGATGAGGAGGTTAGTGGCGGAGGAAAGGAGTGTATAGGCTGGGCTGTAGAAGGAAAGAAGGAGGTGAGGTAGGAGGTGACAAGGTGATGAGAGCTTTGAAGCCAATAGTGAGGAGTTTTTGCTTGATAGGAAGGTGGATAGGCAACCACTGGAGATTTTTGTGGAGGGGGGTAACATGCCCAGAGCATTTCTGTAGAAAGATAATCTGGGCAGCAGAGTGAATAATAGAAAGACAGGAGGTTGGAAGATCATAAACTATGCTGATGCCGTAATCCAGTCAAGATATGATGAGTGATTGAACTTCCACCTGTAGAAACAGTGTGGCTTAGTGGAAAGAGCATGGGCTTGGGAGTCGAGGTCGGGGTTCTCAACCTGGCTCCACCACTTATCAGCTTTGTGACTTTGGGCAAGTAACTTCACTTCTCTGTGCCTCAGTTACCTCATATGTAAAATGGGGATTAAATCCATGAGCCCCACATGGGACAACCTGACAACCTTGTATCTACTCCAGCACTTAGAACAGTACTTGGCACATAGTAAGTGCCTAATAAATGCCATCATCATCATCAACTGTGTATTCTTACCCTGTGCTTAGTAGAGCGCTTAGTAAATACTACTGGAACAACTACTACGGTGAGATGTAAGAAGGCTGGGCTGGTGGCCAGTAGCAAGATCCGGGGTTTGATTAACCAAGGCCAATGTCCACTGCCTGTTTGGGACCTGATCCTTTCCAAACAGAGAAAGGATTTTCCAGACATTCTTCATGTGAGCTGTCAGCTCACCGAGACTTATATGGCACTGACAGGCAGACATGTGGGGACTCTGGAAGGAGAGGAGTTTTGCAGTGTAATGTAGGACCTCATGGCTCTCTTGGGCCAAGTGGAAACCTGGAAATGGGTGAATCTTAAATGGAAATTCAAGCATCTTCTAGGAAGACAGTGCTTGGGGAAACGTACGATGCAAGGAAAGTCATTTGTAGGGGGATGGAGAGCAAAATAAATTATGGGCAGATCCAATAGGCACAGAGAGAAAGGACAGAAGAGTGAGGGGTTCCAATCCAGTTTTAATGGCCCTAAGGTGGCTGATCATAGTCAGGAGTGCCCAAAGCCACTGAGGAAGGTTGCTTATATTTTTTTATTTTAGAGAGGGGCGGTGCTTACTGAATTTTCTCCCCATCCCTTACCTGATTCTTCTTTCATTCACTCCACCAATCAATGGTATCTATTGAGTGCTTTCTGTGCACATAGCACTATACTAAGTTCTTGGGAGAGTACAATGCAACAGAATCAGTAGGCCTATTCCCGGCCCACAAGACGACTGTGGTCCCAATCCCAAAGGGCATCATCATTATCATCATCATCATCATCATCATCATTATAATTATCATCATCATCATGGTATTTTTTGAGTGCTTACTATGTGCCAAGCACTGTACTAAGCCCTGGGGTAGATATATAATTATAATAATGATGGTATTTGTTAAGTGCTTGCTATGTGCTAAGCACTGTTCTAAGTGCTGGTGTAGATACAAGGTAATCAGATTGTTCCAAGTGGGGCTCACAGTCTTAATCCCCATTTTACTGTTGAGGTAACTGAGGCGTAGAGAAGTAAAGTTACTTACCCAAGGTTACACAGCAGACAAAGTGACGGAGCCAGGATTAGAACCCTTGCCTTCTGACTCCCAACCCTGGACTTTTTCCACTACACCACCCTATAGGGCTCACCATCTAAGTGGGAAGGAGACTCATAGAATTTAAGTGACTTGCCAAAGGTCAGAGAGCAGGTAAGTGGAGGAGCCAGGATTAGAACCCAGTTCCTCTGACTCTCAAGCCCACATTCTATCCACTGGCCATACTGTTTTAATAATAATAATAATAATATTGGTATTTATTAAGCGCTTACTATGTACAAAGCACTGTTCTAAGCACTGGGGAGGTTACAAGGTGATCAAGTTGTCCCACAGAGGGCTTACAGTCAATCCCCATTTTACAGATGAGGGAACTGAGGCCCAGAGAAGTGAATTGATTTATCCAGAGTCACACAACTGACAATTGGTGGAGCTGGGATTTGAACCCATGACCTCTGACTCCAAAGCCCGGGCTCTTTCCACTGAGCCATGCTGCTTCTCTAGCCACGCTGCTTCTCTACATGTTTTGCTACATGTATTTCTTTTTACCCCTTTTACTACCCAGTTGAAGCCATTAAGAGTGTGAGCCATATGTGGAACAGGGACTGTGCCCAACGAGACTAATTTGTATCTACCACGGGGATTAAAACAGTACTTGGCACATGATAATTGCTAATAAGTACCGTAATTCATATTTTTAATTATTCAGAGGGCACAGAACCTGAATTTTCATGAATCTCAGTCTACATCACCATCGGCTATTCATTCATTCATTCATTCATTCATTCAATTGTATTTATTGAGTACTTGTGTGCAGAGCTCTGTAGTTAGCACTTGGGAGAGTGCTATAACAGTATACAGACAAATTCCCTGTCCACAACGAGCTTTCACTCTAGCTGGGGACAAAGACATTAATATAAATAAATAAATTACAGGTATGTACATGAGTCCTGTGGGGCTGGGATAGGGGATGAATAAAGGGAGCAAGTAAGGGTGATGCAGGAGGGAGTGGGAGAAGAAGTGAGGGACCAGTAGCCACAGAATAGTCAATAGAACATGAAAGGGTGGTGGGATTGGGGCAGTTACAAGCATAATGGACAAAGGATAATAGAATGACAACAAGGAATAGATAATCCAGTCATCACCAGGAAAACCTGATATTGGCAATATTGAAGGGGAAGGAAATCTTCCCCCCTTTTCTTCACTGGATAGTCATCCCAAGGTCATACTAGCTTAGCTTACCCCACTATGACCGCATTGCAAGGACTGTGCAGCTTCCTAGCCAAGGGACACCCCAATATTTGCAGATGTACCTCAGGAACACTCCAGACCACGCAGGCTTCAGTCAGAAGCAAGGAAGGCCACCTTCAGAGTGAACCAAGGAGTAAGTAAAGTTGGAGGGTATTAAAAGGGTCCAGGGGACAATGATCATTGCTCTTAGGTCAGAGTCCATTGATGCCTGAACCAGTGTAAAGGCGAACCAACTCACTACATGGTTGTGGATCATTCAGTGTGTTTTCCCATTGGATTGGTAATTATACTAAGGCTATGGAGGGTTCTTTCCCTTATTTTTTTTTGGGGGGGGGAGGACATTTCTCTTACAGGAAGCCTTATACACTGTTGATGGAATGTGGTTGTTGAGAACAGCTTCATCTTCTTTCAATAATTCCCATTATTTGCATAAATCTTGTACATCTGTCTCCCTATTAGATTGTAAGCTTTTTGTGGGTAGGAAATGTATGTTTTACTTCTGCTGTACATTCCGATGAGAATAGTACAGTGTGTTGCATGCAACCGGCACTCAATAAATACCATTACAATTACTACTACAACTCATTCATTCATTCATGCAATCGTATTTATTGAGCGCTCACTGTGTACAGAGCATTATACTAAGCACTTGGAAAATACAAGTTGGCAACATACAGAGAAGGTCCGTACCCAACAACAGTTTCACAGTCTACAAACTACTACTACTACTATTACTGTCACTAACACTATGTTAAGGGCCAGCCCTTAGAGAGGCCTTCTCAATTAGGCCTTCATTCCTCTTCTCCCACTCCTTTCTGCGTCACCCTTGCACTTGTATTTTCTCCCTTTATTCATCCCTCCCTCAGCCCCTTTGCACTTATGTCCATAACTGTTATTTAATTTATTCATTCAGATAATTGTCTGTCTGCCCCTCTAGACTGCAAACTTGCTGTGCGCAGGGAATGTGACTACCAACTTGGTTATGTTGTGCTCTTCCATGTGCTCCGTACAGTGCTCCCCACTCAGTAATTTCTCAATGAATATTATTGATCTATAAGGCCCATGCACACATAAAGGATCCATAAAGGAAAGTTATTTGCTGTTTCCCAGGCTTCCAAAAAGGAGCAAAAAGAAAATGGCAGACACCTGTAAGGATAGAGCATCACCTGGGCTGGACAGGAAGCCAATCCAATGCAAGAGTGGGAATTGGGTCCAGGATCAGGATTAGAGAAAGGATGAAATGGAGGCAAATGAGAAGCTTCTGCTCTTGACTGGGCAGAGCTGAGAGAAAAGGCCTCCCTGAAACTGGATGGGCAGAGAAAACTGTGTTGGATTCCCAAGACTGTGAAAATTGAGTTGAGTTTGGAGCCTTGGGTAGAGAAATATTGCTTTATGGTCCTGGATAATATTTTATGATCCTTTTGGCTGTTGCTCATCTTACTTAGAATTCATACCATTTACATTTTCTCAATGCTCATTGTTGATTAATTCTTTTAGCTAATTTTCAAGCCTATCTTTAGTTCAGGGAAAGTCCTTTATTTAATAAAAGAGGGATATCTTTTTGTCTTGTGTTCTGGTATCTTTATCCTTCTTTAGGGAAGGGGACAGAAAGCTGGTAAGGCTGCTGACTTTTCTACCACAATGCTGGATTAGACAGCTGAATAATAATTGATTCCATGACAGGTTTTAGGGTACATTTTCAAGTTGCTCAGTAGTTACAGTAAATGACTTTCAATTTGGGAATAGTCGTGGCAGGGAATAGCGCATAAAGTAGGGTGTAAGGTTGGGAATGGTGAGTTACTAAAACTGTGGATGTGTTCATTGTGAGAAAATTCTATGGTACAGACTCAAGACTAAGAAAATGCTATCATTGCAAATTTGATATGAGATGGCTGGTCTACCACCTTCCTTCATGAGGGCTTTGTAAACATAGTTTTTTTCATGGAACAAATTCTATTCCATGGAAAGTACTTCACTATTAGCAGTGCCTTCATCTAAAACAAAAGATTAGTTACCTGGTGCCAGTCCCCAATTATATTATTAGCTTCTATTTGCATTATGGGAACCAGCAGGGAATGATCAGATGGACTTTCTTCCAGTTGTTCCCATCAGAATGACTGCTTCTTTGTGAAAATGCTGGATACACTTTCACGGATCTGCTTGGTTCTCACCCCATAGACTATGGGGTTGAGGGCGGGAGGAACAACAATGTACAGGTTGGCCAGGAGGATGTGGATGTAGCCGGGGATTTTGTTGTGTCCAAAGCGATGGGTGAGGATGGAGAAGAGGACCGGGAAGAAGAAGGCCAGAATGACACAGATGTGGGAGATGCAAGTGTTTATGGCTTTGAGTCGTGCGTCCTGGGAGGGGAGTCTGAAGACAGTGTAGAGAATCCTGATGTAGGAGATGGCGATGAGCAGTATATCCAAAAAAACTAGGCAGATGACACATAGACCATAAATGATGTCAAGTTTTATACTTGCACACGCCAATCGGGCAATGCCCATGTGCTCACAATAGGTGTGGGGGATAATTCGGTGGCCGCAGTAGGGCAACCTCAAGAGAAAAAACACCATCGGAAACATCAGAGAAAAATTCCTCAGGACAGCTAACCCTAGGATAACCCTAATGGATTTATTGGTGAGGATGGTGCAGTACTGAAGGGGCTTACAGATGGCTACGTAGCGGTCGTAGCCCATGGCCACGAGCACTGTGCTTTCCATGCCAGATAACATGTGGATGGAGAACATCTGGGTGAGGCAGCACTCAAAGCTGATCTCCCGTAGGTGGAGCCAGAAGATGCCCAGCATCTTGGGGATAGTGGCCGTGGACAAGCCGAGGTCAATGGTGGCCAGCATGGCTAGGAAGTAGAACATGGGCTGGTGGAGGCTCCGCTCGATCTTGATCACAAACAGGATGGTGCAGTTCCCCATGAACGCAATCAGGTACACGGTGCAGAAGGGAAAGCCCATCCAGAAGTGTGCAGCTTCCAGCCCCGGCACCCCCAGCAGGAGGAAGGAAGAGGGATGGTACTGGGTGTTATTGTGATTGCTGTTGGCCATGGGGATTACTGGAAGAGACTCCATCCTCCTTATGTCACTTATCGTGAGTTCTGGAAAGACCTAAAGAAAATATGTTATTGCTTACCTATCCAAGTAGAATCCATTTGTTTTTCTTGGTTTCTCTTTAGGAAAGATGCTACATATATAACTATAACAATAATGATGCTTGGCCGAGAATGAACCAGACAACATCGTCTTTGTCCCATCGCATTAGTACCTCACAGAGATCTCTGCTCTCTTGACCCCATCCATCTTTCTGAGCGCCTGACACCCCACCTCGCCGCCCTCTCCTCTCTACCCAGTCTTGATGATCAGATTACTGCTTTCAACTCTACCCTTTCTACTCAGCTAGACTCACTCGCTCCCCTTTCCCTTTGCCACTCTCGTACCACTAACCCACAGCCCTGGATCACTGCCACTGTCCGCCTCCTTCGCTCTTATGCTCGAGCTGCCTAACGCTGCTGGCGAAAGTCTAAACACCATGCTAACCTCGTTCACTTCATGTTTATCCTTTCCTGCCTTAACTCAGCCCTCTCCTCTGCCAGACAAAACTATTTCTCCTCCCTTATTGACACCCATGCCCATCATCCCCGCCAGCTCTTCCATACATTCAACTCCCTTCTCAGGCCCCGGTTCATCCCGCTCCTCTTTCCCTCACCCCCAACGATCTGGCCTCCTACTTCATTAACAAAATTAAATCCATCAGGTCCAACCTCCCCAAAGTCACTCCCCCTCTTTCTCCAACCCCCCGGCTCTCAACGTTCTCTGCTACTCTCCCATCCTTCCCAGCAGTATCCTCAGAGGCGCTCTCCTCCCTCATCTCACGTGCTACTCCATCCACTTGTGCTTCTGACCCCATTCCCTCTCATCTCATGAAATCTCTCGCTCCATCCCTTCTCCCCTCCTTAACTTCCATCTTCAACCACTCACTCTCCACTGGTTCCTTCCGCTCTGCCTTCAAACATGCCCATATCTCTCCCATCCTAAAAAAAACCCTCTTTTGACCCCACCTCACCTTCTAGATATCGCCCCATATCCCTCCTACCATTCCTTTCCAAACTCTTTGAACGAGTTGTCTACACACGCTGCCTCGAATTCCTCAACACAAACTCTCTCCTCGACCCCCTCCAGTCTGGCTTCCGTCCCCTACATTCCATGGAAACTGCCCTCTCAAAGGTCATCAGTGACCTCCTGCTTGCCAAATCCAACGGCTCCTACTCTATCCTAATCCTCCTCGACCTCTCAGCTGCGTTCGACACTGTGGACCACCCCCTTCTCCTCAACACGCTATCCAACCTTGGCTTCACAGACTCCGTCCTCTCCTGGTTCTCCTCTTATCTCTCCGGTCGTTCTTTCTCAGTCTCTTTTGCAGGCTCCTCCTCCCCCTCCCATCCCCTTACTGTGGGGGTTCCCCAAGGTTCAGTGCTTGGTCCCCTTCTGTTCTCGATCTACACTCACTCCCTTGGTGACTTCATTCACTCCCACGGCTTCAACTATCATCTCTACGCTGATGACACCCAGATCTACATCTCTGCCCCTGCTCTCTCCCCCACTCTCCAGGCTCACATCTCCTCCTGCCTTCAGGACATCTCCATCTGGATGTTTGCCCACCACCTGAAACTCAACACGTCCAAGACTGAACTGCTTGTCTTCCCTCCCAAACCCTGCCTTCTCCCTGACTTTCCCATCTCTGTTGACGGCACTACCATCCTTCCCGTCTCACAAGCCCGCAACCTTGGTGTCATCCTCGATTCCGCTCTCTCATTCACCCCTCACATCCAAGCCGTCACCAAAACCTGCCGGTCTCAGCTCCGCAACATTGCCAAGATCCGCCCTTTCGTCTCCATCCAAACCGCTACTCTGCTTGTTCAAGCTCTCATCCTATCCCATCTGGACTACTGCATCAGCCTTCTCTCTGATCTCCCATCCTCATGTCTCTCCCCACTTCAATCCATACTTCATGCTGCTGCCCGGATTGTCTTTGTCCAGAAACGCTCTGGGCATGTTACTCCCCTCTTCAAAAATCTCTAGTGGCTACCAATCTGTGCATCAGGCAGAAACTCCTCACCCTGGGCTTCAAGGCTCTCCATCACCTCGCCCCCTCCTACCTCACCTCCCTTCTCTCCTTCTACAGCCCACCCCGCACCCTCTGCTCCTCTGCTGCTAATCTCCTCACCGTGCCTCGTTCTCACCTGTCCCGCCATGAACCCTTGGCCCACTTCATCCCCCGGGCCTGGAATGCCCTCCCTCTGCCCATCCGCCAAGCTAGCTCTCTTCCTCCCTTCAAGGTCCTACTGAGAATTCACCTCCTCCAGGAGGCCTTCCCAGACTGAGCCCCCTTCTTCTTCTCCCCCTCCTTCCCCTCTCCATCCCCCCATCTTACCTCCTTCCCTTCCCCACAGCACCTGTATATATGTATATATGCCTGTACATATTTATTACCCTATTTATTTATTTATTTATTTTACTTGTATATCTATTCTATTTATTTTATTTTTTTAGTATGTTAGGTTTTGTTCTCTGTCTCCCCCTTTTAGACTGTGAGCCCACTGTTGGGTAGGGACTGTCTCTATATGTTGCCATCTTGTACTTCCCAAGCGCTTAGTACAGTGCTTTGCACACAGTAAGCGCTCAATAAATACGATTGATTGATTGATTGATTGATTGATTGTGGAATCCCGACTGAATCACTCCATCATGATCCTTGCACTGATCCTGGGCCAGCAGAGCAAATAGGATTTTCTGGTCAATGAATCAATGAGTCAATCAGTCAGTCAATCATCAGTGTTATTAATTGAATATTTACTGAGTGCAGAACACTGTACTAAATGCTTGGGAGAGTACAAAATCGAAAGTCTGTGCTCAGAGTGCAGTCTTTGAAAGAAATGATCTCCTCTCTGTCCCCCTTCTGGAACCCAGATTCTCTAAAGAATTGAAACAATTCCTGGACAAAGCAGCGTGACTTAGTGGAAAGTGAACAGGTTTGGGAGTCAGAGGTTATGGATTCTAATGCCAGCTCTACCACTTATTAGCTGTGTGACTTTGGGCAAGTCACTTCACTTCTCTGTGCCTTAGTTAACTCATCTGTAAAACAGGGGTTAGAACTGTGAGCCCCAAGTGGGACAATGTGATTACCTTTTATCTACCCCAGCACATAGAACAGTGCTTGGCACATAGTAGCTGCTTAAAAAATAACATCATCATTATTATTATTACTATTATTATGATCTGGCTAATCCTAGGAAAGAGGGAAGAACCAAAATCAGCCATGCATCAGAATTGCGTTTCCCCGTAGCTCTGTTGTCCACAGATTTTTCTGTCCCTTGCCTCGACATGACGACCCTGAATTATCACTAGTTCTGTCACCACAGTGGAAAGCTATGTAAAGATATCTGGGAGTGTCATTATTATTATTATTGTTATTACTATTATCATTATTATGACATTTCTTAAGTGTTTACTATGTGCTAGAGACTGTGCTATGTGCTGGGGAGAACATAAAAAAATTGGGTTGGACAAAGTCCCTGTCCCACTTGGGGCTCACAGGCTCAATCCTCATTTTTCATATGAGGAAACTGAGGCACAGAGAAGTGAAGTCACTTGCCCAAGGTCATGCAGCAGACAAGTGGCAGATCTGGGATGAGAACCCATGACCTTCTGACTCCCAGGCTTGTGCTTTATCCACTACACCATTGTGCTTCTCTATAGTATAGTATAGTAGAATCAGGATGAATCACATATGTGCAGCCTCACAATATATCCAAGAGGGGCACCCAGCTGGATGACCAGAGGAGTAGGACATGATGGGAAATCCCAGATTTAGGCAACAACTAATACTAGGACTTGGATGCTCCAGCTAGAAAAGTTATCAGGGAGACATCCATAAGTACCAGCACATTGTCAGGGAGTGAGATGGCTGCCAACCTTACCCCAAGAGAGGAACCAATAGACACAATGCCATATTATGGAATAATAGTCTTAATTTAGATGAAGGTCGTAACAGGACATGCCGCTAAGTCCTACTATACTGTTGAGGGATTCTTTGCTGTGACATGAAATTGATAAGCTTTTGCATGTAAATAACTCCATGTTCTGTACACACTACATATTTTTTTATTCTCCAGAGAAATCAGTCAAATCCATGGCATTTATTGAGCAGGTACTGGGACAAAGCACTGTACTAAGCACTTGGTAGATACAATAGAGTTAGTAGAAATGATTCCTGTCCTCTAGGAGTTAACAATCTAGCAAGGGAGACAATAAACAAAATAAATTACACACAGGGGAAAAATAATAATGATAATAATAATGACATTTGTAAATTAATTAATTAACAATAGCATGTTTTAAGCACTTACTATGTGCAAAGCACTGTTCTAAGCTCTGGGGAGGTTACAAATTGATAAGGTTATCCCACAGGGGGCTCACAGTCTTAATCCCCCATTTTACAGATGAGGTAACTGAGGCTCAGAGAAGTGGAGTTGCCCAAAGTCACACAGCTGACAAGTCAGATGAGTCAGGATTTGAAGTCGTGAATGCTGACTCCAAAGCCCAGGCTCTTTCCACTGAGCTACGCTGCTTCTCCAGCGTGCTTGTTAAGTGCCTACTATGTGCCAAGCGCTGCTCTAAGTGCTGGAGTAGATACAGGAAGCAGAGTATAAGGATATTTGCCTAAATTGTGTGGGGTTGGGGTGACTCTCAAAGTTCTTAGAAGGTAATAATAATAATAATGATAATGGTATTTGTTAAGCGCTTACTATATGCCAAACGCAGCTGTAAGCACTGGGATAAGTACAAAGGAATCAGGTTGTCCCATGGGGGGGCTCACAAGTCTTAATCCTCATTTCACAGATGAGGTAACTGAGGCTAGAGAAGTTAAGTGTCTTGCCCAAAATCACACAGCTGACAAGTGGCGGACCTGGGATTAGAACCCACAACCACTGACTTCCAGGCCCATGCTCTTTCCACTAAGACATGCTGCATCTCAAGGTACAGACCCTAGAGCCTAAGAGACGTAGAAGGGGCAATGCAGAAATGAAGGAGAATAGGGTAGGAAGATGCCAAGTTAATCCAGGAAGGCTTCCTGGAGGAGATATGGTTTTCAGAGAGATTTGAATATGGGAAGAGTGGCAGTATGTCAAATATGAAGCTTCTGTCTACCCCAGAGCTTAGTATAGTGCCTGGAACATAGTAGGAGCTTAACAAATATCATTTTAAAAATTTGCATTTCATGTACCTACTATCTGATCTTCAATGGGGCTTCAAAACACAACACAGCTCAGCAGACATGATCTCTGTAGGATGAGAAATTCAGGGGACATACAGGGAGAAACATCAAAAAGACCTTTATTTGCTATATTTATGGATCTTCCAAATGCATTTAACATTATCTGCATTACTGGAGTCACTTGTAGGTTGCTACACAGAGATAAACTCGTCAATGAACTTGTGAAATACATCAGCTAGTATTAGGCAGTGTTCAGAGCAGCACCATTTCCTCAAAAGGTCATGGTTAATAGCAGGTCATCTAAGTAACTCTAATAATGAACTGTAATATGTACATGGAAACAGGGTGGACTCAACAAGTATTTTGAAGATGAAGAATTAGTAGCCTCAAACTACCGAAGTAGCATGGTGTAAAGAAGAAGTCCAGTATAGTGGTTAGAGCAAGGACTTTGGAGTCTCAAGGTCATATGTTCTAATCCCAGCTCCACCACCTGTCTGCTGTGTTATCTTGGGCAAGTCATTGCACTTCCCTGTGCCTCGGTAACCACAGCTTTAAAATGGGGATTGAGACTGTGAGACCCCTGTGGGACATGGACTGTGTCCAGCACATTTGGCTTGTACCCACCCCAGCACTTAGTACAGTGCCTGGTACAAAGTTAGTGCATAACAAATCCCATTATTATTATTATTATTATTAATATTAATAAACTATGTGACATAGAGGTGGGAGATGACAGAGAAACTAAGGCCATCAGGAGGGGGTTTGTTCTCGGTAAATAAAGGATTGGGGAAGATCAGGATACAAAGAGGTAGATTAGAAAGTTTTGACAGGTGCTACCATTGCTAAAGAGAAGAATAGGTAAAATCGAGAGGATCTTACTACGTATTCCATCATTGAATACTGCTTTTCTCTCCCAATGTGGCTTTATTAATGTATTCTTGCTGCTGCTGCTGCCTTTACAACAGGTGGAGCTTTGAGAATTGGAAGAGGTCAGATCTTTGTTTCAAGTGTTTACCTTTCTTCCTTTCTAATCTTGTCTCTTTTCCTACCTAGAATCACCTGGAATCCAAATCATTGGAAACCCCATTTACCAGGAACACACTCACTACACCCAAGATTTATGCCCCTTTTTCAAACTGTTGCTTAGGGTCTCAGACTGAGCCATCCCACCTTCCCTGCTACCTCTATCCCTGAATGAATTTCCATGCATCACTCTAGCACTTAGATTTACACCCTGTATTTATCCCACCCACAGCCCCACAGCCCTTATGTACATATCCATAATTTATTTATCTATATTAAATAAATAATATTTATTTAGACTTCTAGACTATAAGCTGCTTGTGGTCAGGGAACGTATCTTCCGACTCTGTTATAACATGCTGTCCCAAGAACACAATTTTATCATTCACACAGAAAGTGCTGGATAAATGCCACTGATTGACTGATGAATGACAGACCCAGGATTGTGACTATGAGGACCTTATTCACCAAGGGTGCATCACCACCAGCCAAAAACGTTGAGCATCTCTCCTCGCAAGGGCTGGGAATCAAATCTAAATTAGTGTGGGGACCAGAATGTTTGATGGCTTAAGAGGCAGCAGATCTTTGGGAGTCTGAACTGCCCTATGTAAGAGCATCCACATTTTCTATATGCCCCTGTACCCAGAGTACACATGACCTCACCCTGACACATTGACATTTTTTCTACTGAGATGCCTGGAGAAGACTCTCTGTGCTGCCTTGGAGGGTTGCACCATCCCCCATCCATCACCTAGGCTTTGCTGGAGATACCCCACCCCTGCCCCCTCTGCACCCTCTCCTCATCACTCCTCTTGGAGCTGTAGCCCAGTGTTTCCTTTGTATGGGCAGGATGGGGTGTTGCGGTGATCGGCACCAGCAGAATTTCTCCTTCGCTCAGCTTTCTCCTTTCCTCAGCCAGTGTCTGTCTCTGCACCCTTCACCCTTCTTGTTCCCAGCCCAGCCCAAACAGACTCACGTGTCTCTGCTGCTGTCCCAGCAATCCTCTGGCAGGGATGGGGCTCTCCAGACAAGGAGCATTGGCCTGAATCTAATGCCTGTACTGCCCAGAGAAGGGAGGGATGTTTATTGCACCTGAACCTCTTGGGAGCTGCCTCCCTTCAAGGCTCCCTGGAACCTGCAATGGCAGGGCAGAAGAGTCCCTGCATTCCTAACTTCAATCCTCTGAATCGTTGAGACATCTCTAGGTTGGAGTGACCTACTTTGACCTTTTCCTTTGCAACCTGGCTCCTCTGGATCTCTACAAGGAGAGCCTGGCTGCTCCTAAAGACCCTGGAAAAACCTACATCTTGACTCTTTGGCTGTTGATAACTCTCAATCACCCTGCTCCTTCTGGGTTTATCTCCTTATCTCCTGGGTGATTTGATTCCTCATCCCTTTCCAATTTGACCCGTTATATGGGTGGTCTTCTGAGTAACACACTGACCTTCTGGGTTCTGGTTCAGTTTCCCAATAAGCCAGGTCCAACTGACAGGAAGGGAGAATACACTGGGGGGATGTCAGGGGCTTGCAGCGTTCTGTGTACATATCACAAAATGTTGCATCTTTCCTGATGTATCTGTTTCTAGTCCTTTCTCCCCACACTTGGACTGCGAGCATCCTGGAAAACAGGGACCATATCTAATTCCTACTTGTGTGTTCTTACCCTTTGATTAGAAAAGTGCTTAGGAAATACTACTAGCATGACAACAACTACTACTACTACATCTAATGTCCCTCTTGAGTGAGAGGACATTTAATGCAAGTCAGATGCAGATAGCTAATTCCCACCACTCTCCATCCATTTACTTGTTTTCATTAATTCATTCAATCATATTTATTGGGTGCTTACTGTGTGCATAGCACTGTGCTAAGCACTTTTCATGTGCATATATCTATAATACTATTAATTTATACTAACGCCTGTTTACTCGTTTTGATGTCTGTCTCCATTTCTAGACTGTAAGCCCGGTGTTGGCAGGGATTGTCTCCCTTTATTGCTGAATTGTACTTTTCAAGCTCATAATACAGTGCTCTGCACACAGTAAGTGCTCAATAAATGCGATTGATTGAATGAATGAATGAACCTAAGGATTTAAGAGGCTATCTGCTTATTTATTTCACTTACATATTCATTTTTGGCTTCCATTTGTAGTTGCCAACTTAGATCTCCCCTCTCATGGTGGCAACTGGAGAGTTTCCGGAACACTACCAGTCTTAGCGATGGGAGGGACAGTCAAGCAGAGGCCTAACCATTCCGTTCCTAGCTAGGGTAGTAACTAGAATGTGGAAGGTACTCTGATACAAGTCAAAACTCACCCATGCTAGGCAGCAGCGGCATGGGAGAGAGTCGATGGTGGAGACTCGAGTTTACTGCATGGAAGGCGGCAATGTTAAGCCACTTCCGTATGGATACACTATCAGAACAATTGCAGATGGAGAGCAGTGTGTTCTAGGAGAGATGTGTCCTTGGTGTCACTATGGGTTGGAAACAACTTGACGGCATAAGACAAGACTAGACCATTTAGAACTACATTTCCCCTCCTTGCCTCCCTCAATGCAAGATATGATATCAGTGTCTGCCTGTCTTACCCATTGGATTGTGAACTCCTCAAAGACAGGGACCATACCTTCTGTTTTCATTGTATGTTCCCAATCATGTGATATGTACACAGAAGATCCATCAATACTGAAGATGGTGGTGATGATGATGAGAGAGACGGGACGTGGTCTAATGGAAAAAACATGGGCCTGAAAGTCACAGCAAATTCTGCCTCCATATTATTATTATTATTATCATTGTTAAGCACTTACTATGTGTCAAGTACTGTTTCAAGTGCCTGGGAGATGCAAGTTAAGTTGGACAAGGTACGTGTCCCATATGGGGTTCAAAGTCTAAGTAAGAGAGAGAACAGATACTGAATCCCCATTTCTTAGAGTTGAAGAAAACTAAGGCACAGAGACATTAGTGACTTGCCCCAAGTCAAACAGCAAGCAAATGAAAGAGCTGGTTATTAGAAACCCAGGTCATCTGCCTCCCTGCATAACTGCTGGCAAATCACTCACCCTTCTTGCTTCGGTTCTCCTCATCTGTAAAATGGGAATCAGTACCAGGGCTCCATCTCATAAAGTTATGAGCCCCATGTGGGACAGAGACTATGTCCAACTTGATTATGATGATGATGATGATGGTGGTATTCTTTAATGCTTACTATATGCAAAACACTGTTCTAAGCGCCTGGGGAGGTTACAAAGGTGATCAGGATTGTCCCATGGGGGGCTCACAGTTCTTAATCCCCATTTTACAGATGAGGTAAACTGAGGCACAGAGAAGTTAAGTGATTTGCCCAAAGTCACATAGCTGAAAGTTGGTGGAGGCCGGGATCTGAAACCCATGACCTTCTGACTCAAAGCCCATGTTCTTTCCACTGAGCCATGCTGCTCCTGATGGTTCTTGGCACAAAGTAATCACTTAACAAAACAACCCCATCATTATCATTGAATGAATGAATCATTAAGAAATCAGAGCCCATTTGGGCAGGGAGTTTGGTTAACTCAATTATTTTCTCAGAGCCCAAGAGAGCAATGGGCAAAGTAACAACTTCCCAGGCAAGAAGGGGTAGAAAAAACCATTCCATTGATTCAGTTCTCCACTCAGCTGTCCTCCCTGCCAGGACAAAGCTGCCCATGGTGCTGGTAGGATTCATTCTGATCTCTTCTGGATTTGTTGACTTCTAACCTGCTTTCCTCAGTGTTTTAATTTGTATTTTGTCCCCTACCAGAACAGTAAGAGCACTTACAGTTCTTTCCATAAAGATCTCCAGAGATAGGCCCACATCACTTCACTTGATATCAAGCTGCTAGGAGGAAAACCACAAACCAAACAAAACCAGCTAGGCTAGCTATAATAATAATAGCTGTGGTATTTGTTAAGCATTTACTATGTGCCAGGCACTGTACTATGCTCTGGGGTGGGACACAGTGCCTATTCATTCATTCATTCATTCATTCAATCATATTTATTGAGTGCTTACTGTGTGCAGAGCACTGTACTAAGCACTTGGGAAATACAAGTTGGCAACATATAGAGAAGGTCCCTACCCAACAATGGGCTCGCAGTCTAGAAGGGGGAGACAGACAACAAAACAAAATATGTTGGTATGTGTCAAAATCATCAGAATAAATAGAAGTAATGCTAGATGCACATCACTCACAAAATAAATAGAATAGTAAATATGTACAAGTAACATGAAAGTAAATAAAAATGAATAGAGTAATAAATCTGTACAAACATATATACAGGTGCTGTGCGGGGAAGGAGGTAGGGCGGTGGGGTTGGGGAAGATGAGAGGAATAAGGGGGCACAGTCTGCGAAGGCCTCCTGGAGGAGGTGAGCTCTCAGTAGGGCTTTGAAGGGAGGAAGAGAGCTAGCCTGGCGGATGTGCAGAGGGAGGGCATTCAAGGCCAGGGGAAGGACGTGGGCCAGGGGTCAATGGTGGGACAGACGAAAACAAGGCACAGTGAGGAGGTTAGCGGCAGAGGAGCGGAGAGTGCAGACTGGGCTGTAGAAGGAGAGAAGGGAGGTGAGGTAGGAGAGGGTGAGGTGATGGAGAGCCTTGAAGCCAAGAGTGAGGAGTTTTTGCTTGATGCGTAGGTTGACTGGTAGACACTGGAGATTTTTGAGGAGGGGAGTAACATTCCCAGAGCATTTCTGCACAGAGATTATCCAGGCAGAAGCGTGAAGTATAGACTGAAGTGGGGAGAGACAGAAAGATGGGATATCAGAGAGGAGGTTGATGCAGTAATTCAGTCGGGATAGGATGAGAGATGGAACCAGTAAGGTAGTGGTTTGGATGGAGAGGGAAGGGCGGATCTTGGCGATGTTACGGGGATCAAAATCTCAATCCCCATTTTACAGATGAGGCATCTGAGGTCCATAGAAATGAAGTGACTTGCCCAAGGGCACACAGCAGACACGTGGCAGAGCTAAGATTAGGAACTACAATCTACAATCTTCTATCTCCCAGGCCCGTGCTTTATCCATTAAGCCATGCTGCAGGTCTGCTTCACACCTTGGCAGGTGATTGTCTTTCATTTTGCCAAAAAGGTGCCCACTGACTGTGGGAACCTTGACTCATGATCAGAAAGTGGCGACATGGAAGCTCCTCATCCCCTTGACCTTCATGGTTGTGCTTCTGTGGACATTCCCCACCTCCAGTTTTTCATACCTAAACCAGTAACCACAATGACACACTGTATTTCTGTTGGGGAACTCCTTTCATTCATTCAATATGGTATTTGTATTTTCAACTCCCCTAGTTTAGGGCCACGAGGGGAGGGGGAGAGAGGGTCCCCCTCCCACGAGGGCAAGGGCTGAGAACACTTGAATCAATTTACGGATGCAGGAAGGTTTAACACTGCCTGTATTTGAGGACAAGGAAATTGCAGAGGTTCCTATTCCTCTAAATGTTTCCACCCTCATTTAGTCCATTCCTCTGCCTCTAGATCGTCCCCTCAACCAGGACAGAAGAGTCTGTTCTTTCTCTAAAGACTCTGCAGAAAAGAGATTCTAATTAGTAATTTAAGTAAGATACTAGCTCTGTAATTTACTCACCTGTGCAGGTACTAGCTTCTGAAGTCTCAGGGCTGAATGTCATCATCATTTCCTGCTACAGGGGGAATCCATCATAAGCAGTCATCCATGTCCATTTTTATCTGTCTCTGTGTTTAAGATTATTCATGGTTAGGAACTTCTTTCTTACATATCATCTATTTCACCACTGACCATTTTTCCCACATTCTCCTTTTGACCTGGAACACTGTCCTCCTCCATTTACAGCAGACCGCCACTCTCCCCATCTTCAAAGCATTATTAGGGTCATATCTCCTCCCAGGGGCTTTTCCCAATTAAAGCCTCTTTTACCCGACCGCCTTTTTCTCTTTAGCACTTGATGTTCAGACCAACCTCAGTCCCAGAGTACTTAACTATACATCGGTAATCAGTTTATATTAATATCTGTCTCCCCTTTCTAGACTATAAAGTCGTTGTGGCCACTTATTGAAAGCCTATTGTTGGGAAAGCTCTGTACCAAGAATGTAAGGCTCACAGTCTTAATCCCCATTTTACAGTTGAGGCAAATGAGGCACAGAGAAGTTAAGTGACTTGCCCAATATCACTCAGCTGACAAGTGGAGAGTAGCCGGAGTTAGAACCCATGACCTCTGAATCCCAAACTCGTGCCCTTTTCCACCGAGCCCCCCTCCTCAAAAATCTCCAGTGGCTACCAATCAATCTGCGCATCAGGCAGAAGAAACTCCTCACCCTCGGCTTCAAGGCTGTCCATCACCTCGCCCCCTCCTACCTCACCTCCCTCTCTCCTTCCACAGCCCAGCCCACACCCTCCACTCCTCTGCCCACTAATCTCCCTCACCGTGCCTCGTTCTACGCCTGTCCTGCGGTCGACCCCCCGGCCCACGTCATCCCCCTGGCTTGGAATGCCCTCCCCTCTGCCCAATCCGCCAAGCTAGCTCTCTTCCTCCCATCAAGGCCCCTACTGAGAGCTCACCTCCTCCAGAAGGCCTTCCCAGACTGAACCCCCCTCCTTCCTCTCCCACCCTCGTCCCTGTCTCCCATACCCCCAGTCTTACCTCCTTCCCTTCCCCACAGCACCTGTATATATGTATATATGTTTGTACATATTAATTACTCTATTTATTTATTTATTTTACTTGTACATATCTATTCTATTTATTTTATTTTGTTAATATGTTTGGTTTTGTTCTCTGTCTCCCCCTTCTAGACTGTGAGCTCACTGTTGGGTAGGGACTGTCTCTATATGTTTGCCAACTTTATACTTCCCAAGCACTTAGTACAGTGCTCTGCACACAGTAAAGCGCTCAATAAATACGATTGATTGATTGAATTGAGCCATGCTGTTCTCCACCAAGCCACACTGCTTCCATGTAATGTGGGGTGTGGAAGTGTTATGCCTGTGTGGGACAGAGATTGGGTACTGTCTCATAGCCTTGCATTTACCCCAGGGCTTACAAATGCTAAGCACTTAGTACATGCCACAGTAATCACATAATAATATTAGCTTGAAACTAGAACCCAAAGGGCATAAAATCCTTCTGGTCAAAAATGAATGCTCCTGCTCCCACATCTTACGTCAGTGTCCGAGGGTCCTTAGATTTATGAATTTCTGAGCTCAGGCTGCCCAAAACTGGCAGAGTACTGTTTTTCTATTTCATTCATACTCCTAACTCCAAATGTTTTCTCCTGAATCCCTGAATCTTGGGCACAAACTCCACAGCCACCTTCACTCACCCCCACTAATAAAAGAAAAGACTGACCACACTGCCTGATATCTATTCAATCCTTACCTCAGAGGCATCTCCTGAACCAGAATTGGGACCACATCTGGGTGCTTCTATCCAGGACCTTTGGAGCCAGCAAGATGGCTAAGGACTTTTCCTTCCAAACCTGGGACACGTGTTTAGTACAGTAAATACAGAACCAGCAAGGGCTCAAGTATCGGGCTCGATAAATGCTTTCAACTGATAAACTAATTACCTAGCATATATGTCCTGGGAGTAATCTCCAGTTCCAGAGAATCAATCATTAGTATTTGTTTATTGATAATACTAATACACGTTAATATTGATAAATTCCAGAAGAAACAACCAACAGGATTATTTTACAACTTAAAATCAAATATTTTTCCAAAAAAAAAAAACATTTTGCACCAAAGATAAATGCATATTCTTCCTGGTATAACACCAAAGAGCTCCGGACCGTACATCAAACATCACTCCTCATTTCTTGGCTTCCTTTTCTGAAGAAGTACCTTCCCCCTCAAGAAAGTATATGTGGCCCAGTGGGAGCGAGACTCTAATCTCATCTTTGACACTTGCTGCATGAGCTTGTCCATGTCACTTGCTTTCCCTGTCCCCCAGTTTCCTCTTCCGGATAAAGGGATTTCAAAACTTATTCCACCTCCTCTTTAGACTTTAAGCAACTCGTTGAGCAGGGACTGTGTCCAACTGACTTATCTTGTATCTACATCAGTGCTTAATGAAATGCCTCACACCCAGTAAGCACTTAATTGCTATTATTATTATTTTTGTTATTCTTAAAGCTATTACTATTGTTATTATGATAATAAGGGACTGTAAGCTCAATGTGATCAGAGACTGTGTATGTTTATGTTATATTGCACTCTCCCAAGCTCTTGATACAATGTTCTGCACACAGTAAGCACTCAGTAAATACAACTGAATGAATGATTGGCCACTTTGTCCCATCACAATTCTTCCTGGTCACCCCCATCACCTTCCTCCCCCGAGTCTTCCTGGTTCCACCAGTCAAATAAGGGCTCGTGGAGGGGGCATTACGTCTAGACTTTCTGCCATTTGGCAGCACCCATGGATATCTTCTGGCCAGCTGCTGCCCTTTGCCAACTCCCTTCTGACCCAGTTTTAACCAGAAAATCCAACTCCTTCTCCCACACCGCTCTTCCATGGAGACCCCTTTCATTCAATCAGTCATATTTATTTCATTCAATCGTATTTATTGAGCGCTTACTGTGTGCAGAGCACTGTACTAAGTGCTTGGGAAGTACAAGTTGGCAACATATAGAGACGGTCCCTACCCAACAGTGGGCTCACAGTCTAGGAGGGGGAGACAGAGAACAAAACAAAACATACTAACAAAATAAAATAAATAGAGTAATAAATACATACAAACATACATACATATATACAGGTGCTGTGGGGAGGGGAAGGAGGTAAAGCGGCGGGATGGGGAGGGAGAAGCGGGGAAGAGGAAGGAGGGGGCTCAATCTGGGAAGGCCTCCTGGAGCAGGTGAGCTCTCAGTAGGGCTTTGAAGGGGGGAAGAGAGCTAGCTTGGCAGATGTGCGGAGGGAGGGCACTCCAGGCCAGGGGGATGGCGTGGGCCAGGAGAACGAGGCACGGTGAGGAGATTAGTGGCAGAGGAGCGGAGGGTGCGGGCTGGGCGTGCCAGCCCATCGAATACGGAAACGAAGTCTCAAACAAGTTTTCATACTTGGTCAAGAGCTGCTTCATGATAGTGTCCAGGCTGTCGTATTCCCCTGGCTCAATATTTATTGAGCGCTTACTGTGTGCAGAGCACTGTACTAAGCACTTGGGAAGTACAAGTTGGCAACCTATAGAGACAGTCCCCTACCCCAACCGGCGGGTTCACAGTCTAAGAAGGGGGAGACAGGGACAACAAATCAAAACATACTAACAAAATGAAATAAATAGAATAGTAAATATGTACAAGTAAAATAAATAGAGTAATAAATATATACAAACATATATACAGGTGCTGTGCGGAGGGGAAGGAGGTAAGGTGGGGGGATGTGGAGGGGGAGGAGGAGGAGAGGAAGGAGAGGGCTCAATCTGGGAAGGCCTCCTGGAGGAGATGAGCTCTCAGTAGGGCTTTGAAGGGAGGAAGAGAGCTAACTTGGCGGGTGTGTGGAGGGAGGGCATTCCAAGCCAGGGGGAGGACGTGGGCTGGGGGTCGACGGTGGGGACAGGAGAGGAATGAGGCACGGTGAGGAGGTTAGCAGCAGAGGAGTGGAGGGTGTAGGCTGCGCTGTAGAAGGAAAGAAGGGAGATGAGGTAGGAGGGGACGAGGTGATAGAGAGCCTTGAAGCCAAGAGTGAGGAGTTTTTGCCAGATGCATAGGTTGATTGGTAAGCCACTGGAGATTTTTGAGGAGGGGAGTAACATGCCCAAAGCGCTTCTGCACAAAGATGATCTGGGCAGCAGTGTGAAGTATGGATTGAAACGGGGAGAGACAGGAGGATGGGAGATGAGAGAGGAGGCTGATGCAGTAATCCAGTCGGGATAGCATGAGAGATTGAACCAGCAGGGTAGTAGTTTGGATGGAGAGGATAGGGTGGATCTTGGCGATGTTGCGGACGTGAGACCTGCAGGTTTTGGTGGTGGATTGGAAGTGAGCTTCTGGTATGTGCCAGAAGCTACGGTGACTGTCGTTCTGTCTATCCCTCCGCCTTTGGGCCTCTAGACAAGACCATCCCTCCTCAACCCCAGGCAGATGCCCCTTTGTGGTTGCCCAGTGCATTCATGTTGGCAGATGTACATAGGGATTGAGGCTTGACCCTAGATCCCCCGTTACTGGATCTCCCTCTCAGTGAGAAGACCTAATGTCTTGACTGCAAATCCACCCTTATCCATGCAAATCAGTTCTTCCAGAGCAGGGGGGAGGAATGATGAAGTCCTACCCTGAACTCGGGCTGGAACTTGGCAGTGTGGAGGCCCCATAAGCCAAGTGGCAGAGTGAGATTCGGGAGCATCAGGCTATGGGTTGGACCAGGCTGGGGTTTTTAAAGAGTGTCTCTGTGACCCTTCCTCGGGTAGGGTCTCCAGCCAGCAGACCCCCAGGCGATTGAACCTCCTCCTCCTCCTCCTCCTCAGAAGCTCCAATGGGGAGAGGGACAAGGATTGTATTCCCAGAACTGAGGCCCTTCAGAGCTTTTGAGCCAATTTGATGAGCAAAATGTGAAGTGTGGAAAAGTTTAACACTGTCTCTGTGGTTGAGTTTCAGGCTAAAGGGGTTCTGAGACACGGAGATAGGCAACCCAGAGATCAAAGTCACAGAGGGTGTTTGCAAATTGTGTGGAGGATGCTTGAGAAGCAGACTGTGAGCCCGTTGTTGGGTAGGGATCATCTCTATATGTTGCTGACTTGTACTTCCCAAGTGCTTAGTACAGTGCTCTGCACACAGTAAGTGCTCAATAAATATAATTGAATGAATGAATTCATGAATGAGTGAATGAATTGGGGTGGAAAGTAAAATTCTTGAGGGCAGGATCTTATCTCCCAACTCTATTGCATTTTACTTAATCAATAATAAAGGAACTAATAGCCAAGAAATACACCAAACATTAATGTTAGGAAGACTTGCTATGAAGATCCTGATAAAATTCATGAAATGTGCTCATTTAACAATTGCCACAAAATACAATTTGTCAAATCTATGGTATTTCCAGTGACAGTATATGGATCCAAAAACTGGACAGTGAAAAAACAGGATAGAAAGAACATCGATTCTTTTGAAATATGGTGTTGGAGAAGGCATTAGTGAATACCTGGACTGCACAAAAAACAAACAAATGGATATTGGAGCAAATTAAACCAAAGTGGCCTTTGGGAGGTCAAAGGAATCAATTTAGATTAGCATATTTTAGACACATAAACAAGAGGACTGATTCTCTGCAGAAGAAACTAATGCAAGCAAAAGTCAGGGGAAATGTGGAAGGGGCAGACCAGCAGCTAGATGGATAGAAATCACAACAACGATAACGGAAGAACAATTAGAAAGGTTGTGGATTAAGGCAGAGGCAGGACGTTCTGGTGAAAGAATATCCATGGAGTTGCTACGAATTAAAAATGACTCAACAGCACTTAATAATAATAATAATAAGTGCTTATTGCGGCACTTTGCATGCAGTAAACACTCAATAAATATGATGAACTGATTGAAGGGAGTCAGAAAACCTGGGATCTAATCCCAGGTCTATCACTTACTTGTTGAGTGATCTTGGGTGAGTCACTGAATGTCTCTGTGCCTTGGTTTCCTAATCTGTAAAGTGGGGATTTAATACCTGTTCTCTCTGCTGCTTAGATGATAAGCCCCATGCGGGAGAGAGATCATGTCTGATCTGATTATATTGTAGATATAATACCCCAGTGCCTGGAACATAGAAAGCACTTAACAAATACCATTCAGAGTCCATAATTCCAAACTGAAACTTGAGAGCAGCCCTGGCCCAGACAGGACTTCTCACTGACTGCATAAACCATAATAGCAGTTCACGGCTTCCCATTTCAAAATGCACTAACCAGGATCCCTCTGGATTGGGGAACAGTGATGCTTTAAAGGACAAAGATGCTTTAATGTCCTTCAGGAGAGTGATAGACAGAAGGTGATGGTCACTTGGCTTCAAGCTTCAATCAAACTGATAATTTAGAGCACTTCAGGATCCAATCTTCTTTATGACTAAGTGAATTGTTCCTCTCATAGATGTCTCAACTGATTTTCCAAACAATACGTTCCGGGTCATTTTTTTTTGGTATTTATTAGTGCTTATTCCGTGCTGAGCACTGTACTAAGCCCTGAAGTAGATACAAGAAAATCAGGTTGGACACAGTCCCTGTCTCACATAGAGGTTGCAGTCTGCATAGGAGCGAGCAGGCATTTAATCCCCATTTTACAAATGAGGAAAATAAAGGATAGGGAAACGAAGTGACTTGACTAAGGTCTCCCAACAGAGAATAATAATTATGGTATTTGTTATGCACTTACTATGTGCCAGACACTGTACTAAACGCTGGGGTAGATACAAGGAAATCAGGTGGGACTGAAGTCAAGGCTCTTGAAAACTTTAAAATAAATCTAAGTGTTATCTCTAGAACTTTCATTGTGCATAAATATCTCTTTAAACAGTAGCCCCGGTGATCTTAAATCATCCCAGAAAATTTCCATGGACTAGAGGTTGCTTCTTCCAGAAGGTTCTCCCGATCACTTTCCAACACTCCAAGGGTGAATCAACCCAAGAGCCAACCCTGGCACTTATGTATTTACACCCAACTTCAGCACAGTTATCCCTGCTGTGTGACCTTGTGGAAGTCACTTAACTTCTCTATGCCTCAGTTTCCTCACTATAAAATAGGATTCAATATCTGTTCTCCCTCCTACCTAGACTGAAATCTCCATGTGAGACAGGGAGTGCTTGTTTTAAGTCTGACACATTCCCTGTCTTGCATGGGGCTCACACTCTTAAGAAGGAGCGAGAACAGGTCTTTAATCCTGATTTTAAGTTGAGGAAACTGAGGCACAGAGAAGTGATTTGCCCAAGGTCACATAACAAGCAATTGGCAGAGGAATTGGCAGAGCAGGGATTAGAGTCCAAGTTCTCTGACTCCCAGGTCCATGCTCATTCTACTAGGCCACGCTGCTTCTCTGAGTATCCAATCTGATTATCTGATATCCACCCCAGCACTTGGTATAGTGTTTGGCATGTAGTAAGCACTTAATAAATACCATTATCATCATTATTATTCTGATTTGTTCTGTTATTTTAACCTGGCATATCAATCAATTAATTGATCATATCATTATACTTCCTAACTGATCATGTTAGGGAAACTAGGCATAGAGGCTAGGAGATCCTATGGCCAATGTTGTGGTACTCAAATTGAATATATGGGGAATACTTGAAGGAGCAGGAGAATGGAGTGGGACAGGCAGTTCTTAGTAGTAAAACAAGGACAGGTAACAGGAGCCGCAAAATGGTAAATAAAACTCTAAAAAATGATGGAATCAGGGCAGTTACAGGCACAATGGAGAAATAATAACAGAGTTACAACAAAGAATAATCCTGTGACCACCAGGAAAACCCAATATTGGCAATATTGAAGGGGGAGGAAAATTTTCCCCCTTTTCTTCGCTGGACAATCGTCCTAAATCATACTAGCTGACCTCACCATGATCATTTAGCATGGACAATGCTGCTTCCTGACCAGGGGACAACCCAAAATATGCAGACACAGTTCAGGAACTCCCCAGACCACAGGCTGTTGTCAGAAGCGAGGAAGCACACCTTCGGAGCAGAACTGGGGAGGGGTAAAGGAGTGTTGGAGGGTATAAAAGGGGTCCAGGGGACAATGATCTTCGCTCAGTAGGTCAGAGTCCATTGATCCCTGGACCAGTAAGTATAAAGGTGAGCCAGTTAACTATATGGTTGTGGACCTCTTGACATGCCATCTCATTGGATTGGTAATTATATCAGAATGATGAGAAGGTTCATTTCCATTTCTGGTGGGGAGGGGTGGGTGTTTCTCTTACAGTAATCCCTGTACGTTGTACATTTTGGAGGGGTGGGGTGGTATTGACAACAGATCCTTCTTCTTTCCATCATTCCCACTGTTTGTGTAAATTTTGTACATCTGTCTCCCCAGTAGATTGTAAGCTCTTTGTGGACAACAAATGGATCTTTTACTTCAGTTGTACATTCCCATGCACTTAGTGCAGTTCAATGCTTGCAGTAGGAATTTAATAAATACTATTATGATGGCTAGTACTGCCACTACTACTATTACTACTTCAACTATTTTTGGAGCTAACCCCAGGATAATGGCCTTCCCTTATAAAGACCTTCCCCAACTAAGAGAAGCAGCGTGGCTTAGTGGCAAGCATGGTGTCGGGTTCAGAAGATGTTCAGAAGACATGGATTCTAATTCCGGCTCCACCACTTGTCTGCTGTGTGACCGTGGGCAACCGATTGGGGGAAGCACTGTGGCTCAGTGGTAAGAGCATGGGCTTGGGAGTCAGAGGTTGTGGGTTCTAATCCCAGCTCCTCCACTTGTCAGCTGTGTGACTTTGGGTAAGTCACTTAACTTCTCTGTGCCTCAGTTCCCTCATCTGTAAAATGGGGATTAAGACTGTGAGCCCCACATGGGACAGCCTTCATTACCTTGTATCCCCACCCCCTCAGGAGCTTAGAACAGTTTTAGAACAGTTTTTGACACATAGTAAGCACTTAACAAATTCCAACATTATTATTATCATTATTAATTAGCTTCTCTGGGCCTCAGTTAACTCATCTTTCAAATGGGGTTTAAGACTGTGAGCACCCTGTGGAACAACCTGATTACCTTGTATCTACCCCAGTGCATAGAGTAGTGCTTGGCACATAGTAAGCACTTAACAAATACCATTATTATTACTATTAGGCCTTCATTTCCTCTTCTCCCACACCCTTCTGCATCACCCTGGCCCTTGGTGGTTGTTAGACACTTAGTATGTGTCAAACACTGTTCCATGCTACTTTATTCATCCTTCCCTCAGCCCCACAGCACTTATGTGTACATCTGTAATTTAAATTCCTTACTTAGATTAATGTCTGTCTTCCCCTGTAATCATTCAATTATATTAATTGAGCACTTATTGTGTGCAGAACACTGTACTAAACACTTGGGAGGGTACAATACAAGAATAAACAGAAATATTCCCTGCCCACAACGACCTTACAGTCTAGAAGTGGGGAGACAGATATCAATACAAATAAATAAATTATTGATATGTATATAAGTGCTGTGTGGCTGGGAGTGGGTAAGAGCAAAGGAAGCAAGTCAGATCAATGCAGAAGGTAGAAGGAGATGAGGAAAAGTGGGGCTTAGTCTGGGAAGGCCTCTTGGAAGATATGTGCCTTCAGTAATGTCTTGAAAGGGGAGAGAGGAATTGTTTTTCAGATTTGAGGAGGGAGACTGTTCCAGGCTGGGTGTTCCAGTAGGATGTGGGCAAGGGGTCGGCAGTGAGATAGGTGAGATTGAGGTACAGTGAAAAGGTTAGCATTAGAGGAACCAAATGCACGGGCTGGCTTGGACAGGAAATGTGTTACCAACTGTGTTTGGTTGTGCTCCCTCATGTCAAACAGTGAGCCATTCAGTCAATCACATTTATTGAGCACTTACTATGTACAGAACACTGTACTAAGTGCTTGGGAGAGTACAATATAACAGACACATTACAACGTGCTCTACATACAGTGAGTGCTCAAAAGATACAAATGATTGATGAAGTCTATGCTTGTATCAAGGATCCACTACTGTGCTTTGTACAGTGCTTTGCACACAGTAAGTGCTCACTAAATACAACTGAGTGAATAAAGTGATTTGCTATGTTACAGGCTCCAAATCTTTGTCTCTTTTATAAAAGAAGCTAGGAGAAAATGTCAGATGCCTGCAATAATGGAGCACCACCCAGGCTGGTCAGGAAGCCAAACCAATAACCTAGTGGGAATTGGGTGGAGGACTAGGATCAGAGAAAAGATGGAATGGAGGCAGATGAGAAGCTTCTATCCCTGACTAGGCAGAGCTGAGAGAAAAAGTCTCCTCTGAAAATGGGTGGGCAGTGAAAACTGTGTTGTACACCCAGCTGTGAAAAATGAGTTGAGGATAGAGCCTTTTATACGGAAATATTGCTTTTTGTACTTGGATTTTCTATTATGCTCCTTTTGGTTGTGGTTGATCGTGCTTAGAATTTGTACTATTTATATTTTCTCAGTGCTCACTGTTTATTAATCCTTTTAGCTAATTTTCAAGCCCACCTTTAATTTGTGGAAAATACTTAAACTAAAAACAAGTTATCTATGTGTTTTGTGTTCTAGGTATTGATGTCCTTCTTTAGAACAGGGGGCAAAAACTTGGTAAGGCTACTGACTTATCTACCACAGTACTGGATTAGAAAGCTGAATCCTAAATGATTCCATGACTGATATTAGGGTAAGTTTTCAAATTGCTCAGTAGTGACAGTAAATGACTTTCAATTTGGGGATAGTCTTGACAGGAAATACACCATTAACTAGGGTGTAAGGTTGGGAGTGGTGAGTTACCAAAACTTGGACATGATCAGTGTGAGAAAGGTCTATGGAGCAAACTAAGGGGAAAGAAAATGCAACCATCGCAAATTTGATATGAGGTGGCTGGTCTACCACCGTACTTCATGTGCGTTTTGCCAACATAGGTTTTTCAGACATCTCTACTCCACAGAGAGTTCTTCACTAGTAGCAGTGCCTTCACTGAATACAAAAATTAGTAGCCTGATGACTGTCTCTAATTATATTAATAGCTTCTATATTCATTTTAAGAACCAATGAGGATGATAAGATAGACTTTTTTCAGGTTGTTCTGGTCAGAATGACGGCTTCTTTGTGAAAATGCTGGATACACTTACACGGATCTACTTGGTCCTCACCCCATAGACAATGGGGTTGAAGCCAGGTGGAACTACAATGTACAGATTGGCGAGGAGGATGTGGACATAGCCAGGGATTTTGTTGTGTCCAAAGCGGTGGGTGAGGAAGGAGAAAAGGGCCAGGGTGAAGAAGGCCAGGATGACACAGATGTGGGAGATGCAAGTGTTTATGGCTTTGAGTCGTGCATCCTGGGAGGGGAGTCTGAAGACAGTGTAAAGAATTCTGATGTAGGAGAAGATGATCATCAGTATGTCCAAAAGAACAAAAAGGATGACACATAAACCATAAATGATGTTGAGTTTGATACTTGCACATGCCAAGCGGGCAATGCCCATGTGCTCACAATAGGTGTGGGGGATGATTCGGTGCCCGCAGTAGGGCAACCTCAATAGAAGAAACACCATCGGAATCAACAGGGAGAAATTTTTCAAGAGAGCTAACCCTAGGAATACCTTAATGGATTTATTGGTGAGGATGGTACAGTAGCGAAGAGGCTTGCATATGGCCACGTAACGGTCATAGCCCATGGCCACAAGCACCGTGCACTCCATGCCGGTGAACACGTGGATAAAGAACATCTGAGTGAGGCAGCCCCCAAAGCTGATCTCCTGCAGGTGGAGCCAGAAGATGCCCAGCATCTTAGGGATGGTGGCTGAGGACAAGCCCAGATCGACGGTGGCCAGAATGGCCAGGAAGTAGAACATGGGCTGGTGGAGGCTCTGCTTGGTCTTGATCACGAACAGGATGGTGCAGTTTCCCACGAGAGCAATCAGGTACATGGTACAGAAGACGAAACCCAGCCAGTTGTGTTCAGCTTCCAGCCCTGGTACCCCCAGCAGGAAGAAAGAGGAAGGGTGGAATTGGGTACCATTGTGATTTCTGTTGTCCATAGACATTACTGGAAGAAACTCTGTTCTCCTTGTTTCATTTAATGTGGGTTCTGGAGAGACCAAAATAAAATACATTATTGCTCTGCTATCCAAGTGGAATCCATTTGTTTTTCCCAGTAATCTTTGTCGTGGTTTTTCTTTAGGAAAGACACTACCTCAATCGAGAAACCAATCACTCATAGAATCTTAACAATAGTGATGCTTGTCTTGACCGAGAATGAATCAGATAATATCATCTTTGTGGAATCCCCACTGAGTCACTCCATTATAATCCTTGCAGTGGTCTTGGTCCTGCAGGCTACATATAATTTTCCAATCAATCAATCATTTGATGAATCAATCAGTCAGCCAATCACCAGGGCCTTAATTGAGCACTTACTTCTGAGTGCAGAACACTGTACTAAATGCTTGGGAGAGTACAAAGTCTAAGATCAGGCTCAGAATGCAGTTACTGAAAGAAATAATCCCCTCTCTTTCCCTGCTCTGGAACCCAGACCCTCTCCAGAATTGGAATGAGTCCTGGACATCTTCAATTTCTGTCTGGATAATAGTTCTGGCCCCCAGGAAAGAGGGAAGAAATGAAATCAGCCATGCATTGGAATTTTGTTTCCCCTCGGCTCTGTTGCCAACAGGATTTTCTTTCTCTCACCCCAGCACAGTGGCCCTGTATTATCGCTGCTGCTATCCCCACAGTGGAAAGCCATGTAAAGATGTCTGGGAGTAGATTCAGGATGAATTACATACGTGCATCCTCAAAATATTTCCCAGAGTGTCAAAATGACCTAGAGTGGGATGCCCCGAGAAGTGGGATATTGAAAGCACAATCCCAGACTTAAACAACCTCACATTATATAATAATAATGATAATAATAATAATAATAATAATAATAGGTGTGTGCGGCTTAGTGGATAGAGCACAGGCTTGGGAGTCAGAAGTACCTAGAATTAGAACCCATGTCCACCACATGTCTGCTGTGTGACCTTGGGTAAATCAGTTAACCTCTCTTGGCCTCAGTTAACTCATCTGTAAAATGGGGATTAAGAGTGTGAGCTCCATTTGGGACAGAGACTTTGTCCAATCTGATTAATTTGTACCTACCCCAGTGCTTAGCATGGTGCTTAGTAGTCCTTGGCAAGTACCGTAACTATCATATTATCAATGTACTCAACCCTGGGGTAGATACAAGCAAATCGGGTAGGACAGAGCGTTGCCCCACATGGGGCTCACAGTCTTAATCCCTTTTTACAGATGAGGTAATTTAGACCCAGAGAAGTTAAATTACTTTCCCATGGTCCCAAAGCAGACAAGAGGCAGAGGTGGAATTAGAACCCAGATCCTTCTGACTCCTAGGCTCATGATCACTAAGCAGCACTGCTTCTCAGTGTGACCCAGAGTGTCACCAAGTAGGATGACCAGAAGAGTAGGCCATGACAGGAGAATCCCAGGTTTAAGCGCACAAATGTATATGAGGGCCAGGTTGCTCCAGCTAGAAGTTTATTGGGGAGACATTCAGGTATACCAGCACATTGTCAGGGAGTGAGATGTCTGACACCCTACCCAAGAGAGGAACAAATAGATAGGGTGTCATATTTTGGAAAAATCGTCTTAATTTGGCTGAAGATTGTGACAGGACACTCTGCTAAGTCTTACTATGCTATTGAGGGATACTATGGTGTGACACAAAATTGATAAGGTATTTGTTGTGTAAAATAACTCCATGTCCTGTACACACTACATATTCTTTCTTCTCCAGAGAAATCAACCAATCAAATCAATGGTATTACTGTGTGCAGAGCACTGTGCTTGGCAGAGTGCAATATAATAGAGTTGGTAGACACGATTCCTGTCCTCAAGGAACTTACAGTCTAGCAAAAGAGACATTCATTAAAGTAAATTACCAGTAGGGGAAGCAGCAGAGTATAAGGTTATTTGCCTAAGTTGTGTGGGGGTAGGGTGAATATCAAAGTTCTTAGAAGGCACAGACCCAAGGGCCTAAGTGAAGCAGAAGGGGCAGAAGAGAGGAAGAATAGGGTGAGGAAATGAGAGGTTAATCCATGAAAGCTCAATGCAGAAAGGAGAGAGAAAAAGGTGGGGAGATATAAGATTTGGTTTTAAGAGGGATTTAAAGATGGGAATAGTGAAGATCTGTCAAACATGAAGGGGGAGGCGTTCCAGGTCAGGGGTCGGTGGTGAGAGAAATGAGATGGAGGCACATGTTAAAAGAGCAACGTGAGTGAGTTGGGTTGGATGTGATGGAAGAGGAGAGAGGTGATATAAGGGGGGAGAGCTGACTGAGTGACTTAAAGTTGATGGTGAGGAATGAGAGCACTGAATTTATATAGAGTTCTACTTTTGCTGGACACAGAGGTAGTTGGAGAGATTTAGCTAGCTGGATAGATGGAACCCTAGACCTTATTTCACACTGCTCTATTCCAAGAGAGATTCTCCCTGTGGACAAGTTATGCCCTGTATTGGGAAGCAGGAATTTACAGCAGGTAACAAAGAAATGTAACCTTGGTTTACCACTGGACAAAATTTGCATTTTTGCAGATTGTTTATATTCATTCATTCATTCAATCATATTTATTGAGCACTTATTGTGTGCAGAGCACTGTACTAAGTGCTTGGGAAGTACAAGTTGGCAACATTATAGAGATGGTCCCTACCCAACAACGGGCTCACAGCCTAGAAGGGGGAGACAGACAACAACACCAAACAAGTAGACAGGTGTCAAAATCATGAGAATAATTAGAATTATAGCTATATGCACATCATTAATAAAATAGAGTAGTAAATATGTACAAGTAAAATAAATAAAGTAATAAATATATAAAAATATATACAAGTGCTATGGGGAGGGGAAGGGGGGAGGGCAGAGGGAGGGGGTGCAATGGGGAGGGGAGGAGGAGAGGGAAAAGGGGGCTGTGAACCCCTTATATGTGAACCATCTAATTTTTCTACACCCAATATGGACTCTACAAGCCATCTATTTTGACAAATTGTGACTACATCTATGCCGCTCTTCCAAGAGGCTTTGGGTTACACACTGGTGAAATTTATTTTGGGTGCAGAAAATGTAATAACAATAATTGTGGTATTTGTTAAATGCTTACTATGTGCCAAGAACTGTACTAAGCACTGGGGTAATTAAGCAATCAAGTAATCAGGTTGAACACAGTCTCTGTCCCACATGGGCCTCAAAATGTAAATAGAAGGGAGAACAAGAATGTGAGCCCACTGTTGGGTAAGGACCGTCTCTATACGTTGCCAACTTGTACTTCCCAAGCGCTTAGTACAGTGCTCTGCACACAGTAAGCGCTCAATAAATACGATTGAACAAGAATTCAATTCCCAATTTTCTGATGAGGAAACAGAGGCACTGAGAAATTAAGAACACAGTTTCTCTTGTTTTCACTAGGCCACACTACTTCTCTCTAGTTACTACTCTGCCCTATTAATGAATTTCATTCCATTGTGGTTTTGAACTTCTTTTTTTCCAGGAATCTTTCAAAGAGGTTCTGAACATACTTTCACCATCAGAGATGAGGTCCTTTATAGAAGAGAGAAACACCCCAAATCAGATGGTGTTCCTCCAGAAATCTTCCTCCAAAGAGGGAACCTAATGTTTGGACATCCATATGAGCTTTCTTCAACCAGTAGGACTGTCCCAGATCTCCAAGGGTGGAATGATAATCACCTTCTTTAAGAAGAAAGGTGAGAGAGCTGATAGGCATTTCTGAGGTATCTCACCATTCTGTTTGGGATCCCAGGTAAACTCAATCAGGATCAAAGCCTAGTAGAGAAACAGCATGGCCTAGGGGATACAGCACAGGCCTGGGAGCCAGAAGGACCTGGGTTCTAATACAGGCTCTACCACTTGTCTACTGTGTGACCTTGGTCTTGTCACTTGACTTCTCTGTGCCTGTTACCTCATCTACAATATCGAGATTAAACTGTGAGCCCCATTTGGGACTTGGATTGTGTCCAACCTGAATAGCTTGTACCTAACACAGAGCGTAACACAGTGCCCAGAACATAGTAAGCCCTTAGCAGACATCATCATCATCATCATCAATCGTATTTATTGAGCGCTTACTATGTGCAGAGCACTGTACTAAGCGCTTGGGAAGTACAAATTGGCAACATATAGAGACAGTCCCTACCCAACAGTGGGAATTGCATATCATATATTTACTACCTGAATTTCAATGGGGCTTCAGAACACAACACAGCTCAGCAGACATGATCTTTGAAGTATGAGAAATTCGGGGGACGTACAGCAAAGAACATCAAGAAGACCTATATTAGCTATATTTCTTGATCTTCTATAATGCATTTAACATCATCTGCATCGTTGGAGTCTGGCAACAACTCTGCAAATTAGGCTGCCCAGAAAGGTTCCTCAGATCATAAGGAAGCAGCATGGCCTATTGGAAAGAGCACAGGCCTGGGAGTCAGAGGACCTGGGTTCTAATCCCAGCTTCACCTCTAGTCTGTGGCATGATCTCCAGCAAATTACTTAATTTCTCTGTGCCTCAGTTACCTCTTCTGTTAAATGCGGATTAAGATTGTGAGCCCCAGCACTTAGTACAATGCTTGCCACATAGTAAGCACTTAACAAACACCATTACAAAAAAGATCATAAGCTTAATCTATAAATGCATGCATAAAAGCATTGCAGAACTACCCTGTAACCATTAGACTAGAGCAGGGAGGTGTGGACGGTTCAGACCTGTTCAGCATATCCATGCTGCAATGTTAGAGGGTGCAACAAGGGATCTGGAAACTGATAACAAAATGTGCTGCTGATCCTCTGGGCAATGCTTCCCACTCAACAGGCCATGAGCATTGTAGAACGCTTATGACCTGCTGGAAGTTGGAAATGATATTTGAGAGGCACATACATGAGTTTTTTTAATAGTGTTTGTTAAATGCTTACTATGGGCCAAACACTGTACTAAGCACCAGGGTAGATACAAGCTAATTAGATTGGACACAGTCCATGTCCCACAGGGGGCTCCAGTTTCCATTTTACAGAAGTGAAATGACTTTCTCAAGGTCCCACAGCAGACAAGTGTGATGGAACTGGGATTAGAACCCAGGACCTTCTGACTCCCAGGTCCATGCTTTATTCACTTAGCAACACCACCCCATCCCTCCAACGGGTACTTCCCAACTAGACTGTATCCATTAATCAGCTCCACCGCTACCACCGCTGCCACCCACCTGCTACCAACCCTCTCCCCTCCAAGAGAGCCCCCTCCCACCATGCACACTGAGGTCCAGACCCCAGAGGTTCAGCTCAGCCATAAGAAGGGACAATAAGCCTGAAAGAGAGCACCCCTTCCTTATCATATCATTCCATTAAACAGTTCAGCCCCACAATCACTAATCCATTCTGTTATTTCAATATCGTTGTCTTTATCCACTTGGGTTTATTTTTTCCCTGTTTTAATTTTGGGGTATTTCTCAGTATAAGTCTGCTTCTCTTTATCAGGAATCATGTTTGAAACAAGTGTGAGATATGGTACTTTTCATAGAAGATTCACAGTTTGACCTGTCGGACAGAGCATAGGAATGGGAGTCAGGGGGCCTGGGTTATAATCCCAGCCCCACCACCACCACCACCACTTGTCTTTTGGGTGACCTTGGGCAAATCACTTAAATTCTCTGGGGTTCAGTTTACTCAAGCGAGCAAAATGGGGGTTAAATACCTGTTTTCCTTCCCCCTTTGACTTCAAACCTCATGGGTGACACGGACAATGTCTGATCTGATTTTACTGTATTAGCCCAAGGGTTTAGCACAGTATTCAGCACAAAGTAATCACTGGACAAATGTCACAAATATTATCATCATTATTAGATACTCAATAACTGATGTTGATCTAAATGATAATCATGTCTATGAACTAATTTGAATCTGAGAAATCCTTGTCTTGTCTTATGCTGTTGAGTCGTTTCTGACCCATAGTGATACCACGAACACATCTCTCCCATAACGCCCCGCTCTCCATCTGAATTTGTTCTGGTAGTGTATCCATACGGTTTTCTTGGTAAAAATATGGAAATAGTTTCCATTGCCTCCTTCTGTACAGTAAACCTGAATCTCCACCCTCAACTCTCTCCCATGCCGCTGCCACCCAGCACAGGTAAATTTTGACTTGGAGCAGATTGCCTTCCATTCACTAGCCACTGTCCAAGCTAGGAATGGAATGGGTAGTCCTCTGCTTGACTCTCCCTCCCATAGCTCAGATTGGTAGAGTCCTGGAAACTCTCCAGGTGTGACACTGAGAGGGGACAGATCCTACACAAAGCCAAAATTCTTCATTGCATATTCAAACTATAATATTGTTATTCCATTCTGTTATTTCAGAAAATCCTTACCTAACATGCATAGGTGGATAAGGAAGGAGAAAATGAAATCAAGAAATCTGGCATGAAATGGGACCTCAGGCTTGATTCCTAGGTTTTCAAAGTTGTGTTGTTGCCCTCTCTCATAAGGAATAATAATAATAATAATAATAATGGCATTTATTAAGTGCTTTCTATGTGCAAAGCACTGTTCAAAGTGCTGTGAGTCTTAGAAAGGAAGTCCTTATGTCCTAAAATAGGACATAAGGCAGTCTTATGATGCCTTACTCCACTTGACTTCTTATGGAGGGTGATCATTTATGAATCACATTCAACATCAAATTCATTCATTGATTCATTCATTGATTCATTCATTCATGGAATCATTTATTGAGCGCTTACTGTGTGCAGAGCACTGTACGAAGCGCTTGGGAAGTACAAGTCAAAAACATACCCAACAACGGGCTCACATGGTAGAGGCAATGTGGTCTGGTGGAAAGAGCACAAGACTGAGAATTAGGAGATGAGAATTCAATTCCCAGTTCTGCCACTGGCCTGATCTGTGAACTAGGGAAAGTCACAAAATCTTACCAAACTTCAGTTTCCTACCATATAAAATGGGGAGGGGATCAATCAATCAATCATATTTATTGAGCACTTACTGTGTGCAGAGCACTGTACTAAGTGCTTGGGAAGTACAAGTTGGCAACATATAGAGACAGTCCCTACCCAACAGTGGGCTCACAGTCTAGAAGATATTCTAGGGGATATTTTGAAGCCCATGTGTGCAATCAAATAATCTCACATCTATCTCAGAGCTCAGTACTTTGTAAGGCACTTAGTAAATCCCATTATTATAAAAGACTCGCCAATGAAATTGTGGAATACAGACAAGTAGCAATAGGCAATGTTCATAGCAGCATAGCTTCCCTGGCAGTTCATGGAAAATAACTGGTCACCTAAGCAATTGATGAACTGAAATGTGTATATGAAAGCAGGGTGGACTCAACAAGTGCTTTCAAGATGAAGAATTACTTGTCTCAAGCAATGTGACATAGAAGTGGGAGATGATAGCCAGAGGAGTTGAGGCCATCAAGAAAGAGGTTGTTCTCAATGAATAAAAGGTTGGGGAAGGTTTAGGTTACCAAGAGGTAGATTAGAAAACATTGACAGATGCTGCATATGTTGAAGAGAAGAATAGATAAAACAGATAGGATCTTACTGGTAGTTCCATGAACTTCCAAAAAAAAGCATAAAACTGCTTTTCTCATTCTCCCCAACTCTCTTTCTCTATATCTATCTACCTATCTATTCCTCCCCTCCATCCCCTATTTCTCTTTCTTTCTTAGTAAATAAGCTCCATTAAAATACTCTTCAAGAATATTTCATTCTTCTCCATAGCCCAATAAGCAGCATGGCTTAGTGGAAATTCTAGTGGAATTCTATTTGCTCTGACGACTTGACAGCTTTACACATGTTTTGTTTTGTTGTCTGTCTCACCCTTCTAGACTGTGAGCCCATTATTGGATAGGGACCGTCTCTATATGTTGCCAACTTGTACTTCCCAAGTGCTTAGTACAGTGCTCTGCACACAGTAAGCACTCAATAAATATGATTGAATGAATGAATGAATGAAAGAGCATGGGCTTGTGAGTCAGAGATCATGGGTTCTAATGCCGGCTCTCCCACTTGTCAGCTGGGTGTCTTTCAGCAAGTCACTTAACTTCTCTGTGCCTCAGTTGCCTCATCTGTAAAATGGGGATTCAGAGTGTAAGCCCCATGTGAGACAACGTGATTACCTCATATCTACCCCAGAACTTAGAACAGTGCCTGGCAGATAGGAAGCACATAGGAAATGCCATTATTATTATTAAGAGCTCAGTATACTGCTCTGCACACATTAAGCACTCAATAAATGCAATTGAATGAATGAATGAATGAATGACCAGAGACGCTGTTCAAGTAAACAGCTCTTGTATAAAAGCAGAGCATTATATAAAGCAGGTATTAATTACAAAAATGTCAGTGACCAGCCCACTGGCTTTACAGCAGCTGGAGCTTTGAGAATTGGGAGAGGTCATTTCTTTGTATCCCTAGAATCAGCTGCATCTCAGACCATTGGAAACCCCAGGATCCAGGAGCACACTGATTACACCCAAGATGTACTCCCCTTTTTGTAATGATGCCCAAGTTTTCAGACAGAGCCATCCCACCCGCCAGGGCTACTTCTGCCCTGAATGAATTTCCCTGTGTTGCTCTCGCACTTGGATTTACATCCTACAATTGTCCCAGCCTCAGACCCACAGTACTTATGTGTATGTCTATAATTCATTTGTTTATAATAATTCCTGCATTCTGCTTTAGACTGCAAGGTCCAGGGATCGTGTCCATCAACTCTGTTATATCATGCTCTGCCAAGTGCTTAGTACAGTGCTCAATAGATATCACTGATTGCCTGATGAATGACAAAGACCCAGCGTTCTGGCTAAGAGGACTTTGTTCACTACAGGGGCATCATCCACCTACCAGAAACCTTGAGAACCTCCCCTTTCAGGTGGTGGAGTGAAATAAAACCTAAATCAGTGTGGGCACCAGATTGATTGATGACCGAAAAGGCAGCAGCTCCCTGGGAGTCTTCCAAGGAGTCTGAATTGCCCTGTGCAATTGCCTAAACATCTTGGAGCCCTGAGTATACCTGATCTCAGGCTGACATCTTGGCATGCTCTCCTCTGAGATGTCTGCACAAGAGCCTCTGTGCTGCCTTGTGGGGTCGCACCATCCCAAGGCTGAGCTGGACTTATCGCACCCATGCCCCCTCTGCACCCTCTCCTCAGCGCTTCACTGCCCTCTTGGAGTTGGAGCCCAGTGTCTCCTTTTTACTTCCTGGATGGGGTGTTGTGGTGATTCGCACCAGCAGAACTTCCTCCTCCCTTCTTCCCTTGGCCAGTGTCTGTCTCTGCTAAACCCCATTTGGGTCACTGGGGTTCACCTGCCTCACCCTTCTTCTTCTCCGACCAGCCCAAGCGTACTCACGCATCTCTGCTGTGGCCCCAGCAATCTTCTTTTGGGGATGTGGCTGACCAGCCATGGGGCATCAGCTTGCATCTGATGTCTGTATGGCCCAGAGAAGGGAGGGATGTTTATTGCACCTGAGGCCCTTGGGAGCTGCCTCCTCTTGACGGTCCCTAGAGCCTGGAACTCCCTGGTGAACCATTTCTAGGCTGGATTGACCTACTCTAACCCTTTCTCTTGCAATTTTCCTCCTTTGGATCCCTAAGAGGACAGCCTGCATGCTTCTAGAGACCCTGGAGAAACCTACATTTTGACTCTGTGGTTGCTGATGACTACCAGTCACACTCTCCTTCTGGGTTAATCCCTTATCTCCTGGGTGCTTGGATTCCTCATCCCTTTCTGGTTTAACCAGTGCTGGGATGGAAATTGGGTCCAGGATCAGGAATAGAGAAAGCATGAAATGTAGGTTAATGAGAAGCCTCGGCTCTTGACTGGGCAGAGCTGAGAGAAAAGGCCCCCTCTGAAACTGGATGGACAGAGAAAACCATGTTAGATTCCCAAGACTGTGAAAATTGAGTTGAGTTTGGAGCCTTGGGTAGTGAAATATTGCTTTATGTACCTGGATTTTATTTTATTCTCCTTTTGGCTGCTGCTCATCTTACTTGGAATTTATACCATTTTCATTTTCTCAGTGCTCATTGTTGATTAATACTTGTAGCTAATTTCAAGCCTATCTTTTGTTTGGAGAAAGTCCTCTACTGAATAAAAAAGAGATATCTATGTGTCTAGTATTCTGGTATCTGTGTCCTTCTTTAGGTCAGGGGTCAGAAATTTTGTAAGGCTGCTGGCTTTTCTACCACAGTGCTGGGTTAGACAGCTGAATCCAAATTGATTCTGTAACTGGTTTTAGGATAAGTTATCAAGTTGCTCAGTACTGAAAGTAAATGACTTTCTATTTGAGGATTATCTTGGCAGGAAATAACTAATAAAGTAGGGTGAAATGTTTGGAGGGGTGAGTTACCAAAACTTTGGATGTGTTCAGTGGGAGGAAATTCTATGGCGCCGACTCAGGACTAAGAAAATGCTATCATCACAAATTTGATATGAGATGGCTGGTCTACCACCTTCCTTCGTGAAGGCCTTGCCATCATAGGTTTTTTCAGACACCTCTGATCCACAGAAAGTACTTCACTACCAGCAGTGCCTCCATCAAATGCAAGAAATTACCATCTGCTGCCAGCCCCAAATTATATTATTAGCTTCTATTTGGATTATGGGACCTAGCAGGGAATGATCAGATGGACTTTCTTCTGGTTGTTCTGATCAGAATGACTGTTTCTTTGTGAAAATGCTGGATACACGTTCACTGATTTGCTTGGTCCTCACCCCGTAGATGATGGGGTTGAGGGCAGGTGGGACAACCACATATAGGTTGGCCAGGAGGATGTGGACATAGCCGGGGATTTTGTTGTGTCCAAAGCGGTGGGTGAGGAAGGAGAAGAGGGCCGGGGTGAAGAGGGCCAGGATGACACAGACGTGGGAGCCGCAGGTGCTCAAGGCTCTGAGCCGGGCATCTCGGGAGGGGAGTCTAAAGACAGTGTACAGAATCCTGATGTAGGAGATGGCGATCAGCAGTAGGTCCAAAAGAATAAGGCAGATGACACATAAACCATAAATGATGTCGAGTTTGATACTTGCACATGCCAACCGGGCAATGCCCATGTGCTCACAATAGGTATGGGGGATAATTCGGTGCCCACAGTAGGACAACCTCAAGAGAAAAAACACCATTGGAATCATCAGAGAGAAATTCCTCAAGACAGCTAACCCTAGAATGACCCTAATGGTTTTATTGGTGAGGATGGTGCAGTACTGAAGGGGCTTACAGATGGCCACGTAGCGGTCATAGCCCATGGCCACGAGCACCGTGCTCTCCATGCCAGCAAACATGTGGATGAAGAACATCTGGGTGAGGCAGCCCCCAAAGCTGATCTCCTGCAGGCAGAGCCAGAAGATGCCCAGCATCTTGGGGATGGTCGCTGAGGACAAGCCCAGATCGATGGTGGCCAGCATGGCCAGGAAGTAGAACATGGGCTGGTGGAGGCTCCGCTCGATCTTGATCACAAACAGGATGATGCAATTCCCCATGAGCGCGATCAGGTACACAGCGCAGAAGGGAAAGCCCATCCAGAAGTGTGCAGCTTCCAGACCCGGCACTCCAAGGAGGAAGAAAGAAGAGGGGTGGGACTGGGTGTTGTTGTGATTGCTGTTGGCCATGGGGATTACTGGAAGAGACCACTCCTCCTTATTTCACTTATCATGGTTTCTGGAGAGACCTAAAGAAAATACATTACTGCTTGCCTATGCAAGTAGAATCCATTTGTTTTTCCCAGTAATATTTTTCTTGGTTTCTCTTTAGAAAAGATGCTACATCAATCCAAAAATAAATCCTTCATAGAACTATAACAATAATGATGCTTGGTCGAGAATGGAACAGATAACATCATCTTTGTGGATTCTCCACTGAGTCACACCATCATGATCCTTGCTGCGATCCTGGGCCTGCAGACCAAATAGGATTTTCCAGTCAGTGAATCAATAAGTCAGTCAGTCAATCATTAGTGGTATTAATTGAGCACTTACTGAGTGCAGAACACTGTACTAAACGCTTGGGAGAGTACAAAGTCCAAAGTCTAAGCTCAGAGTGCAGTCACTGAAAGAAATGATATCCTCTCTGTCCCCCTTCTGGAACCCAGATTCTCTCCAAAATTGAAACAAGTCCTGGACAAAGCAGCGTGACTTAATGGAAAGTGCAAGGGCTTGGGAGTCAGAGGTCATGGGTTCTAATCCCTACTCCACCATTTCTTAGCTGCATGACTTTGGGCAAGTCACTTCACTTCTCTGTGCCTCAGTTACCTCATCTGTAAAATGGGGATTAGAACTGTGAGCCCCACATGGGACAATCTGATTACCTTGTATCTGCCTCAGCATTTAGAACAGCACTTGGCATACAGTAGCTGCTTAACCAACCAATACCATTACTATTATTGTTATTATAATTATTTTCATTAGTATAATCATTACCTGGCTAATCCTAGGAAAGAGGGAAGAACTGATATCAGCCATGCATAAGAATTGCATTTCTCCTCAACTCTGATGCCAACAGATTTTTCCATCCCTTGTTTCAGGTTGGCAGCCCTGAATTATCACTGGTTCTGTCCCCACAGTGGAAAACTATGTAAAGATGACTGGGTGTATTATTACTATTGTTATTATTATTATTATTATTGCATTTGTTAAGTGTTTACTTTGGTCCAGGGACTGTACTATGTGCTGGGGCAAATACAAGCACATCAGGTTGGATATAGTCCCTGTCCCACGTGGGGCTCACAGTCTTAATCCTCATTTTACATATGAATAAACTGAGGCACGGAGAAATGAAGTCACTTGCCCAAGGTCACACAGCAGATAAGTGGTGGATCTGGGATGAGAACTCATGACCTTCTGACTCCTAGGCTTGTGCTCTATCCATTACATCATTGTGCGTCTATAGTATAGTACAGTAGAATCAGGATGAATCACATATGTGCAGCCTCACAATATATCCCAGAGTGTCACCCAGTTGGATGCCAAGGAGAAAATTTATCAGGGAGACATCTATATGTACCAGCACATTGTTAGGGAGTGAGATGGCTGCCAACCTTACCCCAAGAGAGGAACGAAGAGACAGTATGCCATATTATGGAAAAATAGTCTTAATTTGGCTGACTGTTGTGACAGAACACTCTGCTAAGTCCTACTACACTGTTGAGGGATTCTTTGGTGTGACATGAAATGATAAGCTTATTCATGTAAACAACTCCATGTTCTGGACACATTATATATTTTTTGTTCTCCAGAGAAATCAGTCAAATCAATGGTATTCATTGAATGTTTACTATGGACAGAGCACTGTACTAAGCGCTTGATAGATATAATAAAGTTTATGATAATAATAATGGCATTTATTAAGCGCTTACTATGTGCAAAGCACTGTTCTAAGCGCTGGAAGCACTGTTCTAAGCACTGGTACTGTTCTAAGCAAAATGATTCCTGCCCTCAAGGAGTTTACAGTCTATCAAGGGAAACAATCATCAAAGTAAATTACCCATAGGGGAATAATAATAATAATAATAATAAATAATATGTACGGCATTTATTAAATGCTTACCATGTGCCAAGCACTCTTCTAAGCACTGGAGTAGATACAAGAACCAGAGTATAAGGATATTTGCCTAAACTGTGTGGGATTGGGGTGACTATCCAAGTTGCTAGAAGGTACAGACCCAAGAGCCTAAGTGATATAGAAGGGGCAATGCAGAAAGGAGGGAGAATAGGGTGGGGAGATAAGAGGTTAATCTGGGAAGGCTTCCTGGAGGAGATATGGTTTTAAGAGAGATTTGAATATTGGAAGAGTGGCAGTCTGTCAAATAGGAAACTTCTATCTACCCCAGAGTTTAGTACAGTGCCTAGCACATAGTAAGAGCTTAACAAATATCATTTAAAAATTTGCATATCATGTACTTACTATGTGATCTTCAATGGGGCTTCAAAACACAACACAGCTCAGCAAACACAATCTCTGTAGGATGAGAAATTCAGTGGACATACAGGGAGCAACATCAAAAAGACCTCTATTTGCTATATTTATGAATCTTCCAAATGCATTTAACATTATCTGCATCACTGGAGTCACTTGTAGGTTGCTAGACAGAGGTAAACTTGTCAATGAACTTGTGAAATACATCAGCTAGTATTAGGCAGTGTTCAGAGCAGCACCGTTTCCTCAAAATGTAATGGATAATAGCATGTCACCCAAGTAATGCTTGAATGATGAACTGTAATGTGCACATGGAAACAGGATGGATTCAACAAGTATTTTAAAGATGAAGAATAACTAGTCTCAAACTATAGAAGAAGCATGGTGTAGAGAAGCAGTCAGGTGTAGTGGATAGAGCATGGGCCTTGGAGTCAGAAGGTAATGGGTTCAAATCCCTGCTCCACCACTTGTCTGCTGTGTTATCTTGGGCAAGTCACTTCACTTCCCTGGGCCTTGGTTACCTCAACCTTAAAATGGGGGTGGACACTGTGAGCCCCATGAGGGACAGGGACTGTGTCCAACCCAATTGGCTTGTACCTACCTCAGCACTTAGTACAGTGCCTGGTAAAAAGTTAGTACATAACAAATACCATTATTATTATTAATAATAAACTATGTGCATGGAGATGGGAGATGACCGCTAGAGAAGCTGAGGCCATCAGGAAGGGGGTTCTCCTCAATAAATAAAGGTTTGAGGAAGATCAGGATAAAGAGAGGTAGATTTGAAAACTTTGACAGCTGCTACCATTGGTAAAGAGAAGAATAGATAAAATGGAGAGGATTTTACTACCAATTCCATCATTTTCTCAGAAAAGCATAAAACTGCTTTTCTCTCCCAGTGTCTCCTTATTAATGTATTTATCTGTCTCCTTATCTATCTTTCTTTTTATTTCTCCACCCTTTTGCCTATTTCTCTTTCTCTCTTTGTAAATAAGCCCCATTGAAATATTATTCAAGATACTATTCTCCATAGCCAAATCAAAGGGCCAGATATAGACATGCTTCAAGCCCACAGGCCTGGTATAAAAGCTGTTGGGCCATGCACTGCACAAAGTAGTTACTAATTACAAAAATGTCAACGACCAGCCTTTACAGCAGCTGGAGCTCTGAAAATTGGAAAAGGTCAGATCTTTGTTTCTAGTGTTTCCCTTTCTTCCTTTCTAATATTGTCTCTTTTTCTCCCTAGAATTACCTGGATCCCAGACCTCGGGAAACCCTGGTTACCTGGAGCACACTCACTCACTCACCCAAGATTTATGCCCCTTTTTCAAACTGATGCCTAAGCTCTCAGACTGAGCCACCCACCTGCCCTGCTACTTCTATCTCTGAATGAATTTCCATGCATCACGCTTGCACTTAGAATTACACCCTTTATTTATCCCACCCACAGTCCCACAGCACTTTTCTACATATTCATAATTTATTTATTTATATTAAATGAATAATATTTATTTAGACTTTTAGACTATAAGTTCCTTGTGGTCGTGGAATGTGTCTACTGACTCTAACGTGTTGTACTGAGTGCTTAGTACATGCTCTGCACACAGAAAGTGCTCAATAGATACCACTGATTGACTGATGAATGACTGATCCAGGACTATGAGGACCTTATTCACCAATGGTGCATCCCCACCAGCCCAAAATATTGAGCATCTCTCCTGGCAAGCAATGGGAATCAAATCTAAATCAGTGTGGGGACCAGAATGATTGATGGCTGAAGAGTCAGACACTCTTGGGGAGTCTGAACTGCCCTATGTAATGGTATCCACATTGCCTATATGCCCCTGTACCTGGAGTACACATGACCTCACACTGACACATTTACATTTTTTCTTCTGAGATGCCTGGAGAAGACTCTCTGTGCCACCTTGGAGGGTTGCACTGTCTCCCATCCATCACTAAGGCTGAGCTGGAGATACCTCATCTCTGCCCTCTCTGCATCCTCTCCTCATCACTCCTCTTGGAGCTGTAGCCCACTGTTTCCTTTGTACGGTCGTGATGAGGTGTTGTGGTGCTTGGCACCATTAGAATTTCTTGCTTTCTCCTTCCCTCAGCCAGTGTCTGTCTCTGCAGTTCACCCTTCTTGTTCCCAGCCCAGCCCAAGCAGACTCACGTGTCTTTGCTGCCACCCCAGCAATCCTCTGGCAGGGATGGGGCTCTCCAGCCAAGGAGCATCGGTCTGAATATTATGCCTCTAGGACCCAGAGAAGGGAAGGATGTTTATTGTCCCGGAACCCCTTGGGAGCTGCCTCCCCTGAGGGCTCCCTGGAACCTGCAATAGCAGGGTGGAAGAGTCCCTGGATCCCTAACCCCAATCCTCTGAATCAGTGAGCCATCTCTTGGTTGGATTGACCTCCCCTGACCTTTTCCCTTGTGACCAGCCTCCCCTGGATCCCTACAAGGAGAGCCTGGCTGCTCCCAGAGACCCTGAAAAAACCTACTTCTTGACTCTTTGGCTACTGGTGACTCCCAATCACCCTGCTCCTTCTGGGTTTATCTCTTTATCTCCTGGGTGCTATGTTTCCTCATCTCTTTCCATTTTAACCCTTTATATGGGTGGTCTTCTGAGTAACACCTTCCCTTCTGGATCCTGGTCTTGTCTCCCATTAAGCCAGGCCCAGCTGATGGAAAAGGAAAATATCCTGGAGGATGTCAGGTGCCTGCATTGCTCTGTGTACATATCACAGAATATTGCATCTTTCCTGATGTGTCTGATTCGAGTCCTTTCTCCCCACACTTGGACTGTGAGCCTCCTGGAAAACAGGGACCAAATCTAATTCCAACTTGTGAATTCTTACCAATTGCTTAGTAAAGTGCTTAGTAAACACTACTAATTCTTACCCATTGCTTAGTAAAGTGCTTAGTAAACACTTACTAGTGGGACAACTACTAGTACTACTACATCCGGTGGCCTTCTTGAGTGAGAGGGCATTAAATGCAAGTCAGGTACTGACAACTAATTCCTACCACCCTCCATCCGTTTACTTGTTTTTATGTGTATATATCAATAATTCTACTTATTTATATTAACACCTGTTTACTTGTTTTGATGTCTGTCTCCCTGCCTCTAGACTGTAAGCCCAGTGTGGGCAGGGATTGTCTCCCTTTATTGCTGAATTGTACTTTCCAAGCTCATAGTCCAGTGTTCTTTACACAGTAAGCACTCAATAAAAACGATTGAATGAATGAGTGAACCTAAAGATTTAAGAGGCTATCAGCTTATTTATTTCACATATGTATTCATTTTTTGCTTCCTTTCAAAGTCAAAACTCATCCATGCTGGGCAGCAGCAGAATGGGAGAGAGTCGAGGGCGGAGACTTGAGTTCACTGCGTGGAGGGCAGCAATGGCAAACTACTTCCGTATTTTTATTTTTACCCAGAAAACTCTATGGATACACTACCAGAACGATTGCAGATAGAGACAAGTGCGTTCTGGGAGAGATGTGTCCGTGGTGTCACTACGGGTTGGAAATGACGGCATAAGACAAGACAAGAAAATTTAGAACTATATTTCCCTCTTGTTCCCACTACATGATATGATATCAGTGTATGCTTGGCTCCCCCATTTGATTGTCAGGTCCTCAAAGACAGTGTCCATACCTTCTATATGCTCCCAAGCAAGTGATATGTACACTGTTGATGATGGTGATGATGATGAGAGAGAAGGTGCATGGCATAGTGGACAATGCATGAGTCTGGGTGTCAGAGCTAATCCTGGCTCCATATTATTCTTATCATTATTATTGTTATCTTTATTAAGCACTTACTATAAGTCAAGTACTGGTCTAAGAGCTGGGTTAATGTAAGTTAGGTTGGACAAGGTACATGTTCCATATGGGGTTCAAAGTCTAAGTAGGAGAGAGAACAGGTATTGAATCCCCATTTTTTAGAATTGAGGAAACTAAGGCACAGAGACATTAAGTGACTTGCCCAAGATCACACAGCAAGCCACTGACAGAGCTGATTATTAGAAACCAGGTCATCTGCCTCCTGCATGACTTCTGGCAAGTCACTCCCTTTCTTGCTTTGATTTCCTCCTCTGTAAAATGGGGAATGAGTACCAGCTCTCCATCTCATAAAGTAACAGGCCCCATGTGGGATAGAGACTGTGTCCAACTTGATCATCTTAGAACAGTATTTAGCACAAAGTAATCACTCAACCATAAAACGCATCATTATCATTAAGAAATCAGAGCCCACTTGGGCAGGGGGTTTGGTGAACACAATTCTTTTTTCAGAGCCTAAGAGAGCAATGGCAAAGTAACTTCCCAGGCAAGAAGGGGAGAAAAGCCATTCCTTGATTCCAGTTCTCCAACCAGTTGTCCTCCCTGCCAGGACAAAGCTGCTCATGGTGCCGTTAGAATCCATTCAGATCTCTTCTGGATTTGCTGAATTCTAACCTGCTTTCTCAATGTTTTAATTTGTAATCTAATTGTCCCCCAACAGAGCAGTTAGAACATTTCCAGTTCTTTCCATAAAGATCTCCAGAGATAGACCCACATCACTTCACTTGATGTTGATCTGCTAGGAGGAAAACCACAAACCAGACAAAACTAGGCAGGCATAATAAAAATAACTGTGGTATTTGTTAACCATTTACTATGTGCCAGGCACTGCACTATGCTCTGGGGTGGGACACAGTGCCTATCCCACGCGGGGCTCACAGTCTCAATCCTGATTTTACAGATGAGGTACCTGAGGTTCAGAGAAGTGAAGTGACTTGCCCAAGAGCATACAGCAGACAAATGGTAGAGCCAGGATTAGAAACTATAATCTACTTTCTTCTGACTCCCAGGCCTGTGTTTTATCCATTAAGCTATGCTGCAGGTCTGCTTCACACCTTGGCAGGTGATTCTCTTTCCTTTTGCCAAAAAGGTGCACGTTGAGTGTGGGCACGTTGACTCATGGACAAAGAGTGGCCCCATGGAAGCTCCTCATTCCCCTGACCTTATTGATTGTGCTTCTCTGGACCTTCCCCACCTCCAGTTTTTCATACCTAAACCATTAACCATAATGATACATTGTATTTCTGGTGGGACTCCTTTAATTCATTCTATCGTATTTATTTTTTTCAACTCCCAGTTTAGGGCACAAGGGGAGAGGGAGAGAGGGCCCTCTCACAGGAGGGCAGGGCTGAGAACACTTGAATCAATTTCAGAAATGCAGGAGGGTTTAACACTGCGTGTATTTGAGGACAAGGAATTGCAGGGGTTCCTAGTCATCGAAATGTTTCCTCCCTCATTTAGTCCATTCCTCTGCCTCTCGATCATCCCTCAACCAGGACAGAAGGGTCTGTCCCTTTCTCTAAAGACTTTGTGGAAAATAGATTCTAATTAGTAATTTTAGCTCTGTAATTTACTCGCCTGCGCAGGTTCTCAGTTCTGAAGTCTTCTACACTGTGAGCCTACTGTTGGGTAGGTACTGTCTCTATATGTTGCTAACTTGTACTTCCCAAGTGCTTAGTACAGTGCTCTGCACACAGTAAGCGCTCAATAAATACGATTGATTGATTGACTGAAGTCTCAGGGCTGAACGTCGTCATCGTTCCCTGCTACAGGGAACTCCATCATAAGCAGTCATGCATGCCCATGTTTATCTGTCTCTGTGTTAAGATTATTCATGGTTAGGAACTTCTTCCTTACATATCATCTGTCTCACCACTGACCATTTTCCCACATTCTCCTTTTGGCCTGGAACACCGTTCTCCTCCATTTACAGCAGACTGCCACTCTCCCCATCTTCAAAACCTAATTAAGGTCACATTTCCTCCAAGAGGCCTTCCGCAATTATTTAAGTCCTCTTTCCTGGCCTCCTTTACTCTTCAGCACTTGCTGTTCAGCCCAACCTCAGCCCCAGAGTACTTACCTACACAGTGGTAATTTGTTTACATTAATATTTGTCTCCCTTTCTAGACTGTAAAGTCGTTGTGGGGACTTACTGAAAGCCTATTGTTGGGAAAGCTCTGTACCGAGAATGTGTCATGTGCAGAGTGCTGTATTGAGCACTACTGTGTGCACAGGTCTCTGGTGGATGACCATTCAAACAGCAGAATGTATTGAATGTGCAGAAAAAGCAAAGCATTGTTTTGAACCATTTTGGGGAGTATGACAGAAGCAAGAAACACATTTCCTGACCTCAAGAAGCTTACAGTGCAATGACCTAGACAGATAGATAAAAAGTATTTACAAATAGTGGAATCAGGAGGAAGAACAGGGAACTTATAGGAAATAATACTAATATATCAGGATGAGATGGCTGAATAAAAAATGATATAGTTATCAATAGCGAGATTCCAAACTATGATGTGGATACCTACAATATAACATACACCGGAAACTTTTTTATGTATCTAAAAAGCAGCAAAATATTTTCCTACAGCTCTACATTTGGTTTAAGCCATAGGTAGATAAACAGAAAATGGCAGAGATACTGGGAAGCAGCATGACCTAGTTGAAAAAGCACAGGACTGGGCATCAAGAGAGTCTTGATTGGGCATCAAGAGTCTTACAGTAAGCACTAAACAAATGCTACAAGTATTTATTATTTGTAAGATTGTGTCTACTCATTCTATTGTACTTTCTCAAGTGCTTAGTACAGTGTTCTGCACAGAACAAGCACTCAGTAATTACAACTGCTAGACTGAATTGGGACTTGTTCCTAAGACAAAGGTTTTTTACATTATTCAAGAGTTCAAGGCTCTTTAAAACTTTATAATAAATCTAAGTATTATCCCTAGAACTTTCATTGTGCATAAATATCTCTTCAAATAGTCACCCCGGTGATCTTAAATTATCCCAGAAAATTTCCATGGACTAGAGGTTTCTTCTGCCAGAAGGTTCTCCTGATCAATTCCCAACACTCCAAGGGTGAATCAACCTAACAGCCAACTCTAGCACTTCTGCATTTGAACCCATCTTCAGCACAGTTATGCCTGTCGTGTGACCTTGTGGAGGTCATTTAACTTCTCTGTGCCTCAGTTTCCTCATCTATAAAACAGGAATTCAATATCTGTTCTCCCTCCTACCTAGACTGAGAGTTCCCTGTGGGACAGGGAGTGCTTGTTTTATGGTACATGTTAAACACTGCTCTAAGCACTGTGGTAGTTACAAGTAAATTAAGTCTGACACATACCCTGTCCTGCATGGGGCTCACACTCTTAAGTTGGAGGGAAAACAGGTCTTGAATCCTGATTTTAAGTTGAGGAAACTGAAGCACAGATAGGTGATCTGCCCAAGGTCACACAACAAGCAATTGGCAAAGGTATTGGCAGAGCTGGGATTAGAACATAGGTCCTCTGATTCCCAGGTCCGTCTCTTTCCACTAGGCCATGCTACTTCTCAGGGTGTCCACTCTGATTATCTGATATCCACCCCAGCATTTGGTATAGTGTTTGGCATACAGTGAACACTCAATAAATACCATTATCACCATCATCATCATTATTCTGATTTATTCTGCTATTTTAACCTGGCATATCAATCAATTAATTGATCATATCATTCTACTTCCTAATTGATCATATTAGGGAAAGTAGGCATTGAGGTTAAGGGATCCTATGGCCAATGTTGGGGCACTAAAATTGTATATATATATATGAGGAATAGCTGAAGGAGCAGGAGAATGGAGTGGGGCAGGCAGTTTTGGGCAGTAATACAAAGGCAGGTAACAGGAGCCACAAAATAGTAAATAAAACTTGAAAGAATGATGGAATCAGGGCAGTTACAAGCACAATGGAGAAAGGATAATAGAGTTACAGCAAAGAATAGATAATCCTTTGACCATCAGGAAAACCCTATATTGGCAATACTGAAGGGGGAGGAAATTTTCCCCCTTTTCTTCGCAGGACAATCATCCTAAGAAAGTCATATTAGCTGATCCCACCAAGACCCTTTATGAAGGATTGTGCTGCTTCCTGACCAGGGGACAAGCCAAAATTTGCAGACACACCTGAAGAACTCCCCAGACCACCAGGCTGATGTCAGAAATGAGGAAGCCCACTTTCAGGGCAGAACGGGAGAGGGACAAAGGACTGTTGGAGGTTATAAAAGGGGCACAGGGGACAATTATCTTTGCTCTGTAGGTCAGAGTCCATTTATCCCTGCACTAGTATGAAGGCGAGCCAGTTAACTACATTGTTGTGGACCTCTGTTTCATTGGATTGGCAATTATACCAGAAGGATGAGAAGGTTCATTCCCGCTTTTTTTGTGGGGGAGGGGTGGGCTTTTCTCTTACAGGAACCCCTGTCCGTTGTACATTTTGGAGGGGTGGGGTGGTTGCTGACAGCAGGTCCTTCTTTCCATCATTCCCATTATTTGTGTAAATTTTGTACATCTGTCTCCTCAGTAGATTGTAAGCTCTTTGTGGACAAGAAATGCATGTTTTACTTCTGTTGTACATTCCCATGCACTTGGTGCAGTGCAATGCATGCAATAGGAATTTAATAAATACCATCACTATGGCTACTACCGCTACTGCTACTACAACTAACTATTTTTGGAACTAACCTCAAGATAACGGCCTTTACTTATAAAGACCTTCCTCAACTAAGAGAAGCAGTGTGGCTTAGTGGCAAGAGCATGGGCTTGGGTTCAGATGACGTTCAGAGGACGTGTGTTCTAATCCTGGCTCCGCCACATGTCTGCTGTGTGCCCTTGGGCAACCACGTAGCTTCTCTGGGCTTCAGTTATCTGTAAAATGGGGTTTAAGACTATGAGCCCCATTTGGGACAACCTGATTACCTTGTAACCAGAACTTGACATGTCCACGGGCAGGGACCAGAAGAGAAGCTCCAGTGCCAGTTCACTCAGATGAGATCGAGGTTCTTCTGCCCATCCCCAGAGGAGGCCAGAGCCAGCCTGCACCCTCTGCTCCTCTGCCGCTAATCTCCTCACTGTGCCTCGTTCTCGCCTGTCCCGCCGTCGACCCCCGGCCCAAATCATCCCCCTGGCCTGGAATGTCCTCCCTCCCCACATCTGCCAAGCTAGCTCTCTTCCTCCCTTCAAGGCCCTACTGAGAGCTCACCTCCTCCAGGAGGCCATCCCAGACTGAGCCCCCTCCTTCCTCTCCCCCTCCTTCCCCTCCCCATCCCCCCCGCCTTACCTCCTTCCCTTCCCCACAGCACCTGTATATATGTATATATGTTTGTACGCATTTATTACTCTATTTATTTATTTATTTTACTTGTACGTATCTATTCTATTTATTTTATTTTGTTAATATGTTTTGTTTTGATCTCTGTCTCCCCCTTCTAGACTGTGAGCCCACTGTTGGGTAGGGACCGTCTCTATATGTTGCCAACTTGTACTTCTCAAGCGCTTAGTACAGTGCTCTGCACATAGTAAGTGCTCAATAAATGCAATTGATTGATTGATTGATTGTATCTACCCCTGCGGTTAGAACAGTCCTTGGCACATAATAAGCGCTTAACCAATACCATTACTATTATTATTAGGCCCTCATTTCTTCTACTCCCACTCCCTTCTGCATCACCCTGGCCCTTGGTAGTTGTTAGGCACTTAGTATGTGTTAAACACTGTTCTATGCTTCTTTTTTCTCTATGCTTGAGAGTCAGAGGTCATGGGTTCTAATCCCTACTCTGCCACTTGTCAGCTCTGTGGCTTTAGGCAAGTCACTTAACTTCTCTGGGCCTCAGTTATCTCATCTGTAAAATGGGGATTAAGATTGTGAGCCCCCTGTGGGACAACCTCTTCAACTTGTAGCCCCACCAGCACTTAGAACAGTGCTTCGCACATAGTAAGTGCTTAACAAATACCATTATTATTATTATTAGCATTATTATTATTTATTCATCCCTCCCTCCGCCCCACAACACTTATGTGTACATCTGTAAGTTAGATTATTTACTTAGATTAATGTCTGTCTTCCCCTGTAAACTGTAAGCTCCTTCAATCGTTCTGTCATATTAATTGAGCACTTACTGAGTGCAGAACACATGCACTAAACACTTGGGAGGGTACAATACAAGAATGACCAGAAATATTCCCTGCTCACAACAACCTTACAGTTTAGAGGTTCAAAGCCCTACTGAGAGCTCACCTCCTCCAGGAGGCCTTCCCAGACTGAGCCCCCTTTTTCCTCTCCCCCTAAGTTTCTGCCCCCACCTTAAAGAAGGTATCTATGTCCTTCTTTAAGGTGGGGGCAGAAACCTAGTAAGGCTACTGACTTTTCAACCACAGCTCTGGGTTAGACAGCTGAATCCTAATTGATTCCATGACTGGTTTTAAGGCAAGTTTTCAAATTGCTCAGTAGTGATAGAAAATGACTTTTAATTTGGGGATAGTCTTAACAGGAAATACACCATAAACTAGGGTGTAGGGTTGGGAGTGGTGAGTTACCAAAACTTGGACATGTTCAGTGTGAGGAAATTCTATGGCACAAACTCAGGACTAAGAAAAGGCTACCATCACAAATTTAATCTAAGCTGGCTGGTCTTCCACCTTCCTTCATGTGGGTTTTGCCAACATACGTTTTTTCAGACACCTCTACTCCAAAGAGAGTTCTTCACTATTAGCAGTGCCTTTACTGAATACAAAAATTAGCTACCTGATGACTGTCCCTAATTATACTAATATGAATGAATCTTCTATTTGCATTATGAGAACCATTCATTCATTCATTCGTATTTAGGGGGAGCATACTGTGTGCAGAGCACTGTACTCCATGCTTGGGAAGTACAAGTTGACAACATATAGAAACGGTCCCTACCCAACAACGGGCTCCCAGTCTAGAAGGGGGAGACAGACAACAAAACAAAACATGTGGATAGGTGTCAAGTAGTCAGAACAAATAGAAATAAAGCTAGATGCACATCATTAAAAAAAAATAGAATAGTAAATATGAACAAGCAAAATAAACAGAGTAATAAATCTGTACAAACATATATACAGGTGCTGTGGGGAGGGGAAGGAGGTAGGGTGGGGGGATGGGGAGGAGGAGAGGAAAAAGGGAGGGAATGATCAAAAGGACTTTATTCCAGGTGTTCTGAATCACAATGACTACTTCTTTGTGAAAATGCTGGATACACTTTCACGGATCTGCTTGGTCCTCACCCCATAGATGATGGGGTTGAGAGCGGGTGGGACGACCACATACAAATTGGCCAGGAGGATGTGGGCGTAGCCGGGGATTTTGTTATGTCCAAAGCGGTGGGTGAGGAAAGAGAAGAGGGCCGGGGTGAAAAAGGCCAGGATGACACAGATGTGGGAGATGCAAGTGTTTACAGCTTTTAGTCGTGCGTCCTGGGAGGGAAGTCTGAAGACAGTGTAGAGAATCCTGATGTAGGAGATGGCGATCAGCAGTATGTATAAAAAAACAAAAAGGATGACACATAAACCATAAATGTTGTTGATTTTGATACTTGCACATGCCAACCGGGCAATGCCCATGTGCTCACAATAGGTGTGGGGGATGATTCGGTGCCCACAGTAGGGCAACCTCAACAGAAGAAATACCAGGGGAATCAGCGAAGAGAAATTTGTCAGGACAGCTAACCCCAGGAATAACTTAATGGATTTATTGGTGAGGATGGTGCAGTAGCAGAGAGGCTTGCAGATGGCCACAAAGCGGTCATAACCCATGGCCACGAGCACCATACCCTCCATACCGGTGAGCATGTGGATGAAGAACATCTGGGTGAGGCAGCCCCCAAAGCTGATCTCCTGCAGGAGGAGCCAGAAGATGCCCAGTATCTTGGGGATGGTGGCTGAGGACAAGCCCAGGTCGATGGTGGCCAGCATGGCCAGGAAGTAGAACATGGGCTGGTGGAGGCTGTGCTCGGTCTTGATGACGAACAGGATGGTGCAGTTTCCCATGAGAGCGATCAGGTACACGACACAGAAGGGGAAGCCCAGCCAGTTGTGTGCAGCTTCCAGCCCTGGTACCCCCAGCAGGAGGAAGGAGGAAGGGTGGAATTGGGTGCCATTGTGATTTCTATTGTCCATGGACATTACTGGAAGAGACACCGTTCTCCTGGAGAGACCTAAAGAAAATACATTATTGCTCTGCTATCCAAGTGGAATCCATTTGTTTTTCCCAGTAATCTTTGTCTTGGTTTTTCTTTAGGAAAGAAGCTACCTCAATCGAGAAACAAATCCCTCATAGAAGCTCAACAATAGTGATGCTTATCTTGACCAAGAATGGACCAGATAGCATCATCTTTGTGGAATCCCCACTGAGTCACTCCATCATGATCCTTGCAGTGGTCTTTTTGCCTGCAGACTACATAAATTTTTCTCATCGATCAATCAGTCGATGAATCAATCAGTCAGCCAGTCACCAGTGGTATTAATTGAGCACTTACTATTGAGTGCAGAACGTTGTACTAAATGCTTGGGAGAGTGCAAAGTCCAAGATCAGGGGCTCACAATCTTAATTTCCATTTTACCAATGAGGTAATTTAGACACAAAGAAGTTAAATGACTTGCCCAGGGTCCCAAAGCAGACAAGTGGCAGAGGTGGAGTTAGAACCCAGATCCTTCTGATTCCTAGTCCCGTGCTCTATCCACTAGGAAACACTGCTTCTCAGCATGATCCAGAGTGTCAACAACTGGGATGGCCAGAAGAATAAGACATGACAGGAGAATTTCTGCTTTAAGCACCAATGTACACAAGGACCAGGCTGCTACAGCTAGGAAAATTACTGGGGAGACATTCAGAAGTACCAGCACATTGTCAGGGAGTGAAATGGCTGCCAAGCCCACCCCAAAAGAGGAACAAATACCTGTCTATGTGTTTTGTTTTGTTTTGTTCTCTGTCTCGCCCTTCTAAACTGTGAGCCCGTTGTTGAGTAGGGACAGTCTCTATGTGTTGGTGATTTGTACTTCCCAAGAACTTACTACAGTGCTCTGCACAAAGTAAGCACTCAATAAATATGATTGAATGAATGAATGAATGAATGAACCGATGACAATGTGCCATATTTTGGAAAAATGGTCTTAATTTGGCTGAAGCTTGTGACAGAACACTTTGCTAAGTCTTATTACACTACTGAGGGATGCTTTGGTGTGATACAAAATTGAGAAGGTATATGTTGTGGTAAATAGCTCCATATGGTCTTAATTTGGCTGAAGGTTCATTCATTCATTCCTTCAATCGTATTTATTGAGCACTTACTGTGTGCAGAGCACTGTACTAAGCACTTAGGAAGTACAAGTTGGCGACATATAGGGACGGTCCCTACCCAACAGCGGGCTCACAGTCTAGAAGGGGGAGACAGACAACAAAACACTGCTAAGTCTTATTACACTACACTATTCCTCAAAAATCTCCAGTGGCTACTAATCAACCTACGCATCATGCAAAAACTCCTCACCCTCGACTTCAAGGCTTTCCATCACCTCGCCCCTTCCTACCTCACCTCCCTTCTCTCCTTCTACAGCCCAGCCCGCACCCTCCTCTCCGATGCCGCTAATCTCCTCACCGTGCCTCATTCTCGCCTGTCTCGCCGTCAACTCCTGGCCCACGTCATCCCCCTAGGCTGGCATACCAGATTTCCACACATCCACCAAGCTAGCTCTCTTCCTCCCTTCAAGGCCCTACTGAGAGCTCATCTCCTCCAGGAGGCCTTCCCAGACTGAGCCCCCTCCTTCCTCTCCCCCTCCTTCCCCTCCCCATCCCCTCCACCTTAAATCCTTCCCTCCCCCCACAGCACCTGTATATATGTATATATGTTTGTACATATTTATTACTCTATTTATTTATTTATTTTACTTGTACATATCTATTTTATTTATTTTATATTGTTAATATGTTTTGTTTTGTTCTCTGTCTCCCCCTTCTAGACTGTGAGCCCACTGTTGGGTAGGGACCATCTCTATATGTTGCCAACTTGTACTTCCCAAGCACTTATTACAGTGCTCTGCACACAGTAAGCGCTCAATAAATATGATTAAATGAATGAATGAATACTGAGGGATACTTTGGTGTGGCACAAAATGCATGAGGTATATGTTGTGGTAAATAGCTCTGTATTCTGTACACACTACACATTCTTTATTCTCCAGAGAAATTAATCATTCAAATCAATGATATTACTGTGCGCAGAGCACTGTACTAAGGGCTTGGCAGAGTGCAATATAACAGAGTTGGTAGACATGATTCCTGCTCTCCAGGAACTTAAATCTAGTGAGGGAGACAATCATCAAAGTAAATTACCAATAGGGGAAGCAGAAAAGTATAAAGATATTTGCCCAAACTACCCTGTAACCCTTAGACTAGAGCAGGGAAGAGTGGACAGTTCAGACCTGTTCAGTATATCCATGCTGCAGTGTTGGAGGATGCAACAAGGGATCTGGAAACTGATAACATAATATCTTTCTTTTCCTTTGGGAAATGCTTCCCACTCAACAGTTCCAGAGCAGGGGGCAGTGATGAGGGAGATGAGATGGAGCACAGATTGGTGTTAGAAGAGCAATGTGGGTGGGTTGGGTTGTGGTGGAAGAGGAGAGAGGTGAGATAAGAGGGGAACAGCTGATTGAGTGCCCTTAAGTTGATGGTGAGGAAGGAGAGCAATGACATCATAGAGAGTTCTAATTTTGCTAGAACAGAGGTAGGTTGAGAGATTCAATTAGCTGGCCAGATAGAACCCCAGGCCTTATTTCACACTGCTGTATTCCAAGAGATATTCTCCCTATGCACAAATTGTGCCCTGTATTGGGAAGCAGGAATTTACAGCAGGTAATAAAGACATGCAACCTTGTTCTACCACTGGACACAAGGTGCATTATTGCAGATTGTTTCCATGTAAACCACCTAATTTTTCTATGCCCAGTATAGATTCTAAATGCCATTTAGTTTTTACAACTTGTAATTATGTCTATGCTGCTCTCTTTGGGGACCTTGGAAACAAATTGGTGAAACTTATTTTGGGTGCAGAAAATTTAATAATAATAATTGTTAAATGCCTACTATGTGCCAAGAACTGTACTAAGTATGGGGTAATTGGGTAATCAAATAATCAGGTTGGACACAGTCACTGTCCTACATGGGTAGGAGGAAGAACAAGAATTTAATTCCCAATTTTCTGATGAGGAAACAGAGGCACACAGCAATTAAGAACCCAGTTTCTCTGACTCCCGAGCGATGCTGTTTTCACTAGACCACACTGCTTCTCTCTGTAGTTACTCCTCTGCCCTATTTATGAACTTCATTTCATTGTAGTTTTGAACTTCTATTTCTCCAGTAATCTTTCAAAGAGGTTCTGAACAGACTTTGCACCATCAAAGATGAGGTCCTTTATAGAACAGAGAAGCAACCTAAATGTGAATGCATGGTCAAGCACCAACTTCAAGTCTTGAAAATAGTAACAAACCTGAATCAGATGGTGTTCCTTCAGAAATCTTCCTGCAAAGAGGGAACCTAATGTTTAGACATCCAGATGAGCTTTCTTCAACCAGTAGAAGTGTCTCAGGTCTCCAAGACTGGAACCATAATCACCTTCTTCAAGAAGAAAGGTGAGAGAGCTGATAGGCATTTCTGGGGCATCTCACCATTCTGTTCAGGATCCCAGGTAAACTCAATCTGGATCAAAGCCTGATAGAGAAACAGCATGGCCTAAGGGATAGGGCTTGGACCTGAGAGTCAGAATGACCAGGGTTCTAATACAGGCTCTGCCACTTTTCTGCTGTGTGACCTTGGGCAAGTTGCTTCACTTCTCTGTGCCTGTGATCTCATCTATAAAATGGAAATCAAGACTGCGAACCCCATTTGGGACTTGGACTGTGTCCAACCTGATTAGCTTGTACCTGCCCCAGAGCTTAATGTAGTGCAGGGCATATAGTAAGCCCTTAAGAGATATCATTAAAAAATTGGATACCGTGTATTTACTACCTGAATTGCAATGGGGCTTCAGAACACAACACAGCTCAGCAGACGTGATCTTTGAAGCATGAGAAATTCAGGGCATGTACAGGGAAGAACACCAAGAAGCAACGTGGCTCAGTGGAAAAAGCACTGGCTTCGGAGTCAGAGATCATGGATTCAAATCCCGGCTCCACCAATTGTCAGCTGTGTGACTTTGGGCAAGTCACTTCACTTCTCTGGGCCTCAGTTACCTCATGTGTAAAATGGGGATGAAGACTGTGAGCCCCCCGTGGGACAACCTGATCACATTGTAACCTCCCCAGCGCTTAGAACAGTGCTTTGCACACAGTAACTGCTTAATAAATGCTATCAAGTCACTTAACTTCTCTGGGCCTCAGTTACCTCATGTGTAAAATGGGGATTAAGACTGTGAGCCCCACGTGGGACAACCTGATCACCTTGTAACCTTCCCAGCACTTGGAACAGTGTTTGGCACATAGTAAGCACTTAATAAATGCCATTATTATTATTATTATTAAGAGGACCTCTATTAGCTATATTTATTGATCTTCTATAATACATTCAACATTGTCTGCATCATTGAAGACTGGCAACAGCTCTCCAACTTTGGCTGCTCAGAAAAGTTCCTCAGATCATAAGGAAGCAGCATGGCCCAGTGGAAAGAGCATGAGCCTGGGAGTCAGAGGACCTCGGTTCTAATCCCAGCTTCACCTCTTGTCTGTGTTATGACTGTGGGCAAATTACTTACCTTCTCTAGTTTCCTCTTCTACTAAATGGGGATTAAGACTGTGAGCCCCAGCACTTAGTGCAGTGCTTGCCACATAGTAAGCACTTAACAGCCACCATTACAAAAAAGATCATAAGCCTAGTCCATAAAAGCATGATAGTCATGGCAGAACTACCCTGTAACTATTAGACTAGAGGAGAGAGGTGTGGACAGTTCAGACCTGTTCAGTATATCCATGCTGCAATGTTGGAGGTTGCAACAACAGATCTGGAAACTGTTAGCAGAATATGCTTCTGATACTTTGTGAAATGCTTCCCACTCAACAGGCCATGACCATCTTAGAAAGTTTATGAGCTGCTGGATGCTGGAAATGACATTTGAGAGGCACACACGTGAGGTTTCTTATGGTATTTGTTAAATGCTTACTATGTGCCAAACACTGTACTAAGTACCGCGGTAGATACAAGCTAATCAGATTGGACACAGTCCATATCCCACAGTGGGCTCCAGTTTCCGTTCTACAGATGAGGTAACTGGGGCAAAGAGAAGTGAAATGATTTACCCAAGGTCCCACAGCAGACAAGTGTGGTGGACCCAGGATTAGAACCCAGGCCCTTCTGACTCCCAGGTTCATGCTCTATCCACTAAGCCACACCACCCCATCCCTTCAAGGGGTGCTTCCCACTTAGACTGAATCCATTAATCTGCTCTCCAGGTGTGACACCGAGAGGGGAGAGAAACTACACAAAGCCAAAGTTCTTCATTGCATATTCAAACTGTAATATTGTTATTGTATTCTATTACTTTGGGAGATCCCTATCTAACATGCATAGAAGGAGAAAATGAAATCAAGAAATCTGGCATGCCAAAGCAATCCCCCCAAAATGAGACCTCAGGCTTCAGTACTAAGTTTTTAAAGTTGTGGTGTTACCCTCTCTCATGAGGAAATCTTACAATGGCTTATTCATTCATTCAATTGCACTTATTGAGCATTTACTGTGTGCAGAGCACTGTACTAAGCACTTGGGAAGTACAAGTTGCTTCTCCCCCTCCTCCCCCTCCCCATACCCCCCTCCTTACCTCCTTCCCCTCCCCACAGCACCTGTACATATGTATATATGGTTGTACATATTTATTACTCTATTTATTTTACTTGTACATATTTATTCTGTTTATTTTATTTTGTTAATACGTTTTGTTTTGTTGTCTGTCTCCCCCTTCTAGACTGTGAGCCCACTGTTGGGTAGGGACCGTCTCTATATGTTGCCAACTTGTGCTTCCCAAGTGCTTAGTACAGTGCTCTGCACACAGTAAGCACTCAATAAATACAAATGAATGAATGAATGAATACAAGTACTCCACATGACTTCTTAAGGAGGATGATCATTTATGAACCACATTCAACATCAGATGGTAGAGGCAATGTGATCTGGTGCATAATACACAGGACTGAGAATTAGGAGATGAGAATTCAATTCCCAGTTCTGCCCCTGGCCTGATCTGTGAACTTGGGAAAGGTCACTTAATCTCACCAGATCTCAGTTTCTTCCCATATAAAATGGGGAGGGGATATTTTGAAGCCCATGTGTCCAATCAAATAACCTCGTATCTACCTCAGGGCTCAGTACTTAATAAGGCAGTTAATAAATCCCAATATTATAAAGACAGACTTGCCAATTAAATTGTGGAATACAGACAACTAGCTTTAGGCAATGTTCATAGCAGCATAGCTTCCCTGTCAGGTCATGGAAAATAACAGGTCACCTAAGCAACTTCTTAATGATCAACTGAAATGTACACATGAAAACAGGATGGACTCAACAAGCATTTTCACAATGAAGAATTACTAGTGTCAAACAATGTGACATAGAGGTGGGAGATGACAGCCAGAGAAGGTGAGGCCATTAAGAGAGAGGTTGTTCTTAAAAGCTTGGGCAAGGTTTAGGATACCAAGAGCCCACTTAGAAAACACTGACAGGTGCTTCAGGTGGTGAAGAGAAGAATAGATAGAATGGAAAGGATCTTACTGGTAATTCCATGAACTTCCAAAAAAAGCATAAAAGAGCTTTTTCTCTCTCTCTATTTCTCTCTCTCTCTCTCTCGCTCTCTCTCTCTCTCTGTCTATCTATCTATCTATCTATCTACCTATCTATTTCTCCCCTCCATCCCCTATTTCTCTTTCTCTCTTAGTAAATAAGCTCCATTAAAATATTCTTCAAGAATATTTCATTCTTCTCCATAGCCCAATAAAAGAAGCAGCATGGCTTAGTGGAAAGAGCCAAGAGCTTGGGAGTCAGGGGTCATGGGTTCTAATCCCAGCTCCACCACTTGTCAGCTGGGTGACTTTCAGCAAGCCACTTAAATTCTCTGTGCCTCAGTTACCTCATCTGTAAAATGAGGATTCAGATTTTCAGCCCCATGTGTGACAATTTGATTGCCTTTTATCTACCCCATCACTTAGGAAAGTGCTTGGCACAAAGTAAGCATTTAAGAAATACCATTATTATCATTAAGCTGGCTACCAGGCAAAAACTCCTCACTCTCGTCTATCAGGCAAAAACTCCTCACTCTTGGCTATCAGGCAAAAACTCCTCACTCCTCACTCTCGGCTTCAAGGTTCTCCATCACCTCGCCCCCTCCTACCTCACCTCCCTTCTTTCCTTCTACAGCCCAGCCTGCACCCTTTGCTCCTCTGCCGCTAACCTCCTCACCGTGCCTCGTTCTCGCCCGTCCCACTGTCGGCCCCCTGCCCACGTCCTCCCACTGGCCTGGCTGGAATACCCTCCCTCTGCATATCCGCCAACCTAGCTCTCTTCCTCCCTTCAAAGCCCTACTGAGAGCTCACCTCCTCCAGGAGGCCTTCCCAGACTGAGTCTCCTTCTTCCTCTCCCCTTCCTCCTCCTCCCCATCCCCCCTGCCTTACCTCCTTCACCTCCCCACAGCACCTGTATATATATATACATATATATATATGTGTATATATATATATGCATAGATATATGTTTGTACATATTTATTACTCTATTTATTTTACTAGTATATATTTATTCTATCTATTTTGTTTTGTTAATATGTTTTGTTTTGTTTTCTGTCTCCCCCAACTAGACTGTGAGCCCACCATTGGGTAGCAACTGTCTCTATATGTTGCCAACTTGTACTTCCCAAGCCCTTAGTACAGTGCTCTGCACACAGTAAGTGCTCAATAAATATGATTGAATGAATGAATGGATGAATGAAATTAAGCACTTAATACAGTGCTCTCTACATGCTAAGTGCTCAATAAATATGATTGAATGAATGAATGAATGAATGAATGACCAGAGAGAGATGCTGTTCAAGCAAACCAGTCCTGAATAAAAGCAGAGCATTACATAAAGTAGGTATTAATCACAAAAATGCCAATGAGTAGCCTGCTGGCTTTACACCAGCTGGAGCTTTGAGAATTGATGGACATCATTTCTTTGTGTCCTTAGAATCAGCTGGATCTGAGACCATTGGAAACCCCAGGTTCCAGGAGCACATGAATTACACCCAATATGTATGCCCCTTTTCGTACTAATGCCCAAGTTCTCAGACTGAGCCATCCCACCTGCCCCGCTACTTCTGCCCTGAATGAATTTCCCTGTGTTGATTTACACACTTCATTTATCCCAGCCGCAGACCCACAGCACTTACGTACATATCTATAAGTCATTTGTTTATAATAATCCTTGCCTTCTGCTTTAGACTGCAAGCTCCAAGGATCATGTCCACTAACTCTGTTATACCATAGTCTCCCAAGTACTTAGTACAGTGCTCAATAAATACCACTGATTGACTGATGAATGGGAAAGACACAGAGGTGTGACTACGAGGACTTTGTTCTCCTTTGAGAGGGTGGGGTGAAATAGAACCTAAATCAGTGTGAGTGCCAGACTGATTGCTGACTGAAAAGGCAGCAATCAGGAGACTCCCAAGGAGTCTGAACAGTCCTGTGTAAGAATATCCACATTGCCTATATATCCCGGAGCCCCGAGTACACCTGATCTCAGGCTGACACCTTGGCATGCTCTCTTCTGAGATGCCGGAATAAGACTCTCTGTGCTGTCTTGTAGGGTCCCACCAACCCAAGGCGGAGCTGGAGTTACCCCACCCCTGCCCCTTCTGCACCCTCTCCTCAGCGCTTCACTGCCCTCTTGGAGTTGGAGCCCAGTATCTCCTTTTTACTTCTAGGATGGGTGCTGTAGTACTTGGCACCAGCAGAACTTCGTGCTCCCTTCTTCCCTCGGCCAGTGTCTGTCTCTGCCAAACCCCAGTTGAGCCACTGGGGTTCACCCGCCTCACCCTTCTTCTCCTCAGCCCAGCCCAAGCAGACTCACGCATCTCTGCTGTGGCCCCAGCAATCCTCCATCGGGGATGAGGCTGCCCAGCTATGGGACATCGGCTTGCATCTGATGCCTGTATGGCCCAGAGAAGGGAGGGATGTTTATTGTACCCGAAGCCCTTGGGAGCTGCCTCCCCTCGAGGCTCTCTGGAGCCTGGAGCTCCCTGGTGAGCCATTTCTAGGCTGGATTGACCTACTCTAACCCTTTCTCTTGCAATATTCCTCTTCTGGATCCCTACAAGGAGAGCCTGGCTGCTCCTACAGACCCTGGAGAAACCTGCTTCTTGGCTGTGTGGTTTCTGGTGACTACCAGTCACCCTGCTCCTTCTGGGTTAATCTCTTATCTCCTGGGTGCTTTGAATCCTTATCCCTTTCTGGTTTAACCCATTATGTGGCTGGCCTTCTGAGTAATGCATGGACCCTCTGGATCCTGGCCTTGTCTCCCATTAAGCCAGGCCTAACAGATGGGAAGGGAGAATACCCTGGGGGATGTAGGGGCTTGATTGGTGTTCTTTCTCAGTGTTGCATCTTTCCTGATCTGTCTGTTTCCAGTCCCTTTTCTGCATTCTTGGATTACGAGCCCCCTGAGGGACAGAGATCATGTCTAACTCATTCATTCATTTATTTATTGAATACTTTCTGTGTGCAGAACACCATACTGAGCACTTGGAAAGTACAATTCGGCAACAGATAGAGAAAATCCTAACCGAACAGTGGGCTCACAGTCTAGAAGGGGCGAGGCAGACAACAAAACAAAACAAGTAGACAGGCATCAATAGCTTCAAAATAAATAAATAGAATTATAGATATATACACATCAATAATAAAATAAATATAATAATAAATATGTAAATATATATACAAGTGGTGTGAGGCAGGGAGGGGTGGAGCAGAAGGAGGGAGTAGACGTGATAGGTAGGGGAGGAGGAGCAGATGAAAAAGGGGGCTTAGTCTGGGAAGACCTCCTGGAGGAGGTGAGCTCTCAGTAGGGCTTTGAAGGGGGGAAGTGAGCTAATTTGGCATATGTGAGGAGGGAGGGCATTCCAGGCCAGAGGCAGGACATGGGCCAGGAGTCCATGGCAGGACAGGCAAGAACATGGCACAATGTGGAGGTTAGCAGCAGAGGAGTGGAGTTTCAGGCTGAGCTGTAGAAGGAGAGAAGGGAGGTGAAGTAGGAGGGGATAAGGTGATGGAGAGCTTTGAAGTCAATAGTGAGGAGTTTTTGCTTCATAAGAAGGTTGATAGGCAACCACTGGAGATTTTTGAGGAGCAGAGTGACATGACCGGAGCGTTTCTGTAGAAAGATAATCCAGGCAGCAGTGTGAAGTACAGACTGAAGCAGGGAGAGACAGGAGGATGGGAGATCAGAAAAGACACTAATGCAATAATCCAATCAGGATAGGATGAGAGTTTGTACCAAAAAGTTAGCAGTGTCAAATCCAGCTCCAGCTCCCACCTGACACCAGCTTGCACTTAACTCCAGTTCTAGTTCCTCTGGCTACAACCAATCAATCAGTGGTATTTAGTGAATGCTTACAATGTGCAGAACAATTGAAATGGAGAGAGACAGGAGGTTGGGAGATCAGAAAGTTTGCTGATATCGTAATCCAGTCAGGATATGATGAGTGATTGAACTCTCACCTGTAGAAGCAGCGTGGTTTAATGGAAAGAGTGTGGGTTTGAGAGTTAGAGATCATGGGTTCTAGTCCCAGTTCTGACACTTATCAGCTGTGTGACTTTGGGCAAGTCACTTAATTTCTCTTTGCCTCAGTTACCTCATCTGTAAAATGGGGATTGTCTGTGAGCCCCACGTAGAACAACCCGATTAACTTGCATCTACCCTAGCATTTAGAACAGTGCTTGGCACATAGTAAGTGCCTAACAAATGCCATCATCATCATCAACCTGTGTATTCTTACCTAGTGCTTACTAGAGTGCTTAGTAAATACTACTGGAACAACTACTACAATAAGATGTAAGAAGGCTGGGCTGGTGGCCAGTAGCAAGACCCGGGGTTTGATTAACTGAGGCCATTGTCCACTGCCTGTGTGAGACCTGATCCTGTCCAATCAGAGGAAGGATTTTTGAGACATTCTTCAAGTCAGCTGCCAGCTCACCAAGGCTTATATGACACTGATGAGTGGACATGCGGGGACTCCGGCGGGAGAGGAGTTGTGCAGTCCAATGCAGGACCTCAGTGCTCTCTTAGACCAAGTGGAAACCTGGAAATGAGTGAATTTTAAATGGAAATTCAAGTTTCTCTAGGAAGACAGTGTTTGGGGGTTAAGTAATAAGCAAGGAAAGTCATTTGTAGGGGGATGGAGAGCAAAATAAATTATGGGCAGATCCAATAGGGGTAGAGAGAAAGGACAGAAGAGTGAGGGGCACCAACCCAGTTATGATGGCCCTAAGACAGCTGAGCATAGTCAGGGATTCCCAAAGCCCCTGAGGAAGAGTGCTTGGAGATAGTTTTCATTTTTGAGTGGGGGGTTACTGAATTTCCTCCCCATCCCTTTCCTGATTCTGCTTTCAATCAATCCATCAATCAGTGGTATTTATTGAGTGATTTCTATGCGCAGAGCTCTATATAAAGTACTTGGGAGAACAGAGTAATACAACAGAATCAGTAAGCTCATTCCCTGCCCACAAGGAGCTTACGGTCTCATTCCCAAAATGCATCATAATCATCATCATCACTATCATCTCTATCATCTATCATCTATATCACTATCATCTCTGGGTGTCATCTCTACGCTGATGACACCCAGATCTACATCTCTGCCCCTGCTCTCTCCCCCTCCCTCCAGGCTCGCATCTCCTCCTGCCTTCAGGACATCTCCATCTGGATGTCCGCCCGCCACCTAAAGCTCAACATGTCCAAGACTGAGCTCCTTGTCTTCCCTCCCAAACCTTGTCCTCTCCCTGACTTTCCCATCTCTGTTGACGGCACTACCATCCTTCCCGTCTCACAAGCCCGCAACCTTGGTGTCATCCTCGACTCCGCTCTCTCATTCACCCCTCACATCCAAGCCGTCACCAAAACCTGCCGGTCTCAGCTCCGCAACATTGCCAAGATCCGCCCTTTCCTCTCCATCCAAACCGCTACCCTGCTCATTCAAGCTCTCATCCTATCCCGTCTGGACTACTGCACCAGCCTTCTCTCTGATCTCCCATCCTCGTGTCTCTCTCCACTTCAATCCATATTTCATGCTGCTGCCCGGATTATCTTTGTCCAGAAACGCTCTGGACATATTACTCCCCTCCTCAAAAACCTCCAGTGGCTACCAATCAATCTGCGCATCAGGCAGAAACTCCTCACCCTGGGCTTCAAGGCTGTCCATCACCTCGCCCCCTCCTACCTCACCTCCCTTCTCTCCTTCTACTGCCCAGCCCGCAACCTCCGCTCCTCCACCGCTAATCTCCTCACCGTACCTCGTTCTCGCCTGTCCCACCGTCGACCCCCGGCCCACGTCATCCCCCGGGCCTGGAATGCCCTCCCTCTGCCCACCCGCCAAGCTAGCTCTCTTCCTCCCTTCAAGGCCCTGCTGAGAGCTCACCTCCTCCAGGAGGCCTTCCCAGACTGAGCCCCTTCTTTCCTCTCCCCCTCGTCCCCCTCTCCATCCCCCAGTCTTACCTCCTTCCCTTCCCCACAGCACCTGTATATATGTATATATGGTTGTACATATTTATTACTCTATTTATTTATTTACTTATTTTACTTGTACATTTCTATCCTACTTATTTTATTTTGTTGGTATGTTTGGTTCTGTTCTCTGTCTCCCCCTTTTAGACTGTGAGCCCACTGTTGGGTAGGGACTGTCTCTATGTGATGCCAATTTGTACTTCCCAAGCGCTTAGTACAGTGCTCTGCACATAGTAAGCTCTCAATAAATACGATTGATGATTAAGATTAAGATTATCATCATCATCCTGGTATTTTTTGAGTGCTTATTATGTGCCAAGCACTGTACTAAGCCCTGGGGTAATAATAATAATAAAAATAATAATAATAATAATAATAATAATAATGGCATTTATTAAGTGCTTACCATGTGTAAAGCACTGTTCTAAGCACTGGGGAGGATAAAAGGTGATCAGGTTGTCCCACAGCGGGCTCACAGTCTTAATCCCCATTTTACAGATGAGGTAACTGAGGCACAGAGAAGTTAAATGACTTGCCCAAAGTCACACAGCTGACAACTGGCGGAGCCGGGATTTGAACCCTTGACCTCTGACTCCAAAGCCCATGCTCTTTCCACTGAGCCACGCTGCTTTTCTAAGGGGTAGATACATAATAATAATAATGGTGGTATTTGTTAAGTACATACTATGTGCTAAACCCTGTCTAAAAGCTGGGGTAGATCTCGTCCTATCCTGACAGGATTACTGCATCAGCTGCCTTTCTGATCTCCCATTCTCCTTTCTCTCCCCACTTCAGTCTATACTTCACTCTGCTGCCCGGTGGTTGTCTTTCTGCAGAAAAGTTCTGGGCATGTCACTCCGCTCCTCAAAAATCTCCAGTGGTTGCCTATCAACCTTCTCATGAAGCAAAAATTCCTCTCTATTGACTTCAAAGCTCTCCATCACCTTGCCCCCTCCTACCTCACCTGTCTTCTCTCCTACAGCCCAGCCTGCACACTCTGCTCCTCTGCCGCTAGCCTCCACATTGTGCCATGTTCTCGCCTGTCCTGCTGTCGACTCCTGGCCCACGTCCTGCCTCTGGCCTGGAATGCCCTCCCTCCACACATCCACCAAACTAGCTCTCTTCCTCTCTTCAAAGCCCTACTGAGAGCTCACCTCCTCCAGGAGGCCTTCTCAGACTGAGCCCCACCCCCTTTTCCTCTCCTTCTCCCCCTCCCATCCCCATCACTCCCCTTCCCTCTGCCCTACACCTTTCCCCTCCCTACAGAACTTGTGTATATTTGTGCATATTTATTACTCTATTTTATTAATGATGTGTATGTACCTGTAATTCTATTTATTCTGATGGTATTGACACCTGTCTATTTGTTTTGTTTTGTTTGTCTGTCTCCCGCTTCTAGACTGTGAATCTGCTGTTGGGTAGGGACCGTCTCTATATGTTGCCGATTTGTACTTCCCAAACACTTAGTACAGTGCCCTGCACACAGTAAGAGCTCAATAAATGTCATTGAATTAATTAATTAATTAATTAATTAATTAATTAATTAATACAAGGTAAACAGCGTGTCCCACATGGGGCTCACAGTCTTAATCCCCATTTTACAGATGAGATAACCAAGGCACAGAGAAATGAAGTGACTTACCCAAGTGGCAGACAGGTGGCACAGCCGGGATTCAAACCCATGTCCTCTGACCCCCAAGACTGGGCTCTTTCCACTATGCCACCCTATGGGGCTCACCATCTAAGTAGACTCAGAGAATTTAAGTGACTTGCCAAAGGTCAGAGAGCAGTTAAGTGGAGGAGCCAGGATTAGAACCTAGTTACTCTGACTCCCAAGCCCATATTCTATCCACTTTGCCATGCTGTTTTGCTACATTTGTTTCTTTGTGTCCCTTTTACTCTCCAGTTGAGGAGAGCCATATGTGGAACAGGGACTGTGTCCAACTTGACTAACTTGTATCTACCACAGGGCTTAGAACAGCACTTGGCACATATTAAGTGCTAACAAGTACCATAATTAGTATTATCAAGTATTATTCAGAGGGCACAGCACCTGAATTTTCATGAATCTCAGTCTACATCACCATCAGCTATTCATTCATTCATTCAATTATATTTACTGAGCAGTTATTGTGTGCAGAGCTCTGTACTAATATTAGTAATATTAATAATGATAATAATGATGGTTTTTGTTAAGCGCTTACTGTGTGCCAAGCACTGTTCTAAGTGCTGGAAGCACTTGGGAGAGTACAATATAACAATAAACAAAGTTATTCCCTGCCCACAGTGAGCTTTCAGTCTAGCTGGGGAGACAGACATTAATATAAATAAATAAATTAAAGATATGTACACCAGTGGTGTGGGGATGGGATGGGGGATGAATAAGGGGAGCAAGTTAGGGAGATGCAGGAGGGAGTGGGAGAAGAAGAAGTGGGGCATCATGAGCTACAAAATAGTAAATACAGATGACAAGTGGAGGAGCCAGGATTTGAAAGATTAGAATGGGCTGGGCTGCCAGTTCGACTGGTTTTAAGGAGGACACTTTTCTGGGCTACCTCACCATCCGGGAGACCCTGACGTACACAGCACAGCTGGCCATTGGCACCAGCTCCCCGACTTCTATAGGAAGGTAGAATTGGGGATGGTGGAGCTGAGCCTCAGCCACGTGGCGGACACGCTGATCGGGAGTCGGGCGAATGGAGGCATTTCTTATGGCGAAAGGTGTCGTGTGTTCATCGCGGCCCAACTCCTCTGGGATCCAACCCAGCCCGCACCCTCCGCTCCTCTGCCGCTAATCTCCTCACCGTTCCTCGTTCTCACCTGTCTCACCATCGACCCCTGGCCCGCGTCATTCGCCTGGCCTGGAATTCCCTCCCTCTGCACATCCGCCAAGCTAACTCTCTTCCTCTCTTCAAGGCCCTACTGAGAGCTCACCTCCTCCAGGAGGCCTTCCCAGACTGAGCCCCCTCCTTCCTCTCCCCCTCCTCCTCCTCTCCATCCCCTCCACCTTACCTCCTTCCCCTCCCCACAGCACCTGTATATATGTCTATATGTCCGTACGTATTTATTACCTTATTTATTTATTTTATTTGTACATATTTATTCTATTTATTTTATTTTGTTAATATATTTTGTTTTGTTCTCTGTCTCCCCCTTCTACACTGTGAGCCCACTGTTGGGTAGGGACCGTCTCTATATGTTGCCAACTTGTACTTCCCAAGCACTTAGTACAGTGCTCTGCACACAGTAAGCACTCAAAAAATACAATTGAATGAATGACTGAATAAATAGAACATGAAAGGATGACGGGATCAGGGCAGTTACAAGCACAATGGACAAAGGATAATAGAGCAACAACAAAGAATAGTTAATCCCATCATCACCAGAAAACCTGATATTGGCAATATTGAAGGGGGAGGAAACTTTCCCCATTTACTTTGCTGGACAATCATCCCAAGAAGGTCATACTAGCTGACCCCACCATGATCCTTTTGCAAGGACTGTTCAGCTTCCTAACCAGGGGACACCCCAAAATACGCAGTTGTACTGCAGGAACATTCCAGACCATGCAGACTGAAGTCAGAAGTGAGGAAGCCCACCTTCAGAGCAGAACCAGGGAGGGGCAAGGAATGTTGGAGGGTATAAAAAGGGTCCAGGGGACAATGATCTTTGCTATTAGGTGAGAGTCCATTGATCCCTGAACCACTGTAAAGGTGAGCCAATTCATTACATGGTTGTGGATCTCTTGATGTGTTTGCCCATTGGACTGGTAATTACACTAAGCTGATGGAAGGTACTTTCTCTTTATTTTGTGTGGGGAGAGGTGGGCATGTCTCTTACAGGAAACTTTGTACACTGTTGATGGAACGTAGTTGTTGACAACAGATTCATCTTCTCTATAATTCCTATTATTTGTGTATATCTCATACAACTGTCTCTCGTACATCTGATTGTAAGCTTTGTGGGCAGGAAATGCATGTTTTACTTCTGCTGTACATTCCCATGAGCATACTACAGTGCAATGCATGCAATAGGCACTCAATAAATACCATTACTATTACTGCAACTGCTACTACTACTACTACTACTACTACTACTACTACTACTACTACTACTACTACTACTACTATTACTACAATTACTGTCACTAACTCCAAGATAAGGGCCATCCCTTATAGAGGCCTTCCCCAACAAGGCTTTCATTCCTCTTCTCCCACTCCCGTCAGCATCACCCTTGCACTTGGATTTTCTCCCTTTATTCATTCCTCCCTCAGCCTCTTATGTACATATCTGTAATTTAATTTATTTGTTTAGATTAACGTCTGTCTCCCCCTCTAGACTGCAAGCTCATTGTGGGCAGGGAATGTGACTACCAACTCTGTTATGTTGTACTCTCCCTTAAGCTTCGTACAGTGCTCCTCACACAGTAGTGCTCAATGAATACTATTGATTGATAAAGCCTATGTTCACATCAAGGATCCATTAAAGGAAGGTTATTTGCTGATTCACAGGCTCCAAATCACTGTCTATTTCCAAAAAGGACCAAGAAGAAAGTGGCAGTCACTTTCAAGGATGGAACACCACCCAGGCTGGACAGGAAGTCGAACCAATGCCGGAGTGGAAATTGGCTCCAGGATCAGGATTAGAGAAAGGATGAAATGGAGGCAGATGAGAAGCTTCTGCTCTTGACTGGGCAGAGCTGAGAGAAAAGGCCTCCTCTGAAAATGAATGGGCAGAGAAAACAGTGTTTGAATCACAAGACTGAAAATTGAGTTGAGGTTGCAGCCTTAGGTAGAGAAATGTTGTTTTATGTACCTGTATTTTATTTTATGCTCCTTTTGCCTGTTGCTCATCTTGCTTAGAATTTATACCATTTACATTTTCTCAATGCTCATTGTTGATTAATCATTTTAGCTAATTTCAAGCCTATATTTAGTTTGGGGAAAGTGTTTTATTGAATCAAAAAGAGATATCTATGTGTCTAGTATTCTGGTAACTATGTCCTTCTTTAGAGCAGGGGACAGAAATTTAGTAAATCCGCTGGCTTTTCTACCACAGGGCTGGGTTAGACAGATTAATCCTAATTGATTCCATGACTGGTTTTAGGATAAGTTTTCAAGTTGCTCAGTAGTGACAGTAAATGACTTTCAATTTGGGGATCATCTTGGCAGGAAATAATGAATAAAGTAGGGAGAAAGGTTTGGAGTGGTGAGTTACAAAAACTTGGATGCATTCAGTGTGAGGAAATTCTATGGCACAAACTAAGGACTCAGGACTAAAAAATGCTATCATCACAAATTTGATATGAGATGGTTGGTCCACCACCTTCCTTCATGAGAACTTTGCCAATATAGGCTTTTTCAGAAACTTCTGTTACACAGAAAGTACATCACTATTAGCAGTGCCTTCATTAAATGCAAACAAAATAGCTACCTGGTTCCAGTCCCTAATTATGTTAGCTTTTATTTGCATCAGGAAACCAGCAGGGAATGATCAGATGGACTTTCCTCCAGTTTTTATCAGAATGACTGTTTCTTTGTGAAAACACTGGATAGATATTCACGGATCTGCTTGGTCCTCACCCCGTAGATGATGGGGTTGAGGGCGGGTGGGATGACCACATACAGGTTGGCCAGGAGGATGTGGATGTAGCCAGGGATTTTGTTGTGTCCAAAGCGGTGGGTGAGGAAGGAGAAGAAAGCCGGGATGAAGAAGGCCAGGATGACACAGACGTGCGAGCTGCAGGTGCTTAAGGCTCTGAGCCGGGCATCTCGGGAAGGGAGTCTGAAGACAGCGTAGAGGATCCTGATGTAGGAGATGGCGATCAGCAGTAGGTCCAAAAGAATAAGGCAGATGACACATAAACCATAAATGATGTCGAATTTGATACTTGCACATGCCAACCGGGCAATGCCCATGTGCTCACAATAGGTATGGGGGATGATTTGGTGCCCACAGTAGGGCAAACTCAAGAGAAAGAACACCGTCGGAATCACCAGAGAGAAATTCCTCAGGACAGCTAACCCTAGGATAACCCCAATGGATTTATTGGTGAGGATGGTGCAGTACCGCAGGGGCTTGCAGATGGCTACGTAGCGGTCGTAGCCCATGGCCACGAGAACAGTGCACTCCATGCCAGTGATCATGTGGATGAAGAACATCTGGGTGAGGCAGCCCCCAAAGCTGATCTCCTGCAGGCGGAGCCAGAAGATGCCCACCATCTTGGGGATGGTGGCCGTGGACAAGCCGAGGTCGATGGTGGCCAGCATGGCCAGGAAGTAGAACATGGGCTGGTGGAGGCTCTGCTCGATCTTAATCACAAATAGGATGGTGCAGTTCCCCATGAGTGCAATCAGGTACATGGCGCAGAAGGGGAAGCCCATCCAGAAGTGTGAGGCTTCGAGACCCGGCACCCCCAGCAGGAGGAAGGAGGAGGGGTGGGACTGGGTGTTGTTGTGATTGCTGTTGGCCATAGGGATTACTGGAAGAGAACACATCCTCCTTATTTCACTTATCATGAGTTCTGGAGAAACCTAAAGAAAATACATTATTATTTGCCTATGCAAGTAGAATCCATTTGTTTTTCCCAGTAATATTTTTTTTTTGGTTTCTTTTTAGGAAAGATGCTACAACAATCCAGAAACAAATCCTTCATTGACCACTAACAATAATGATGCTTGAGCAAAAATGGATCAGATAACATCGTCTTTGTGGAATCCCCACTGAGTCATTCCATCACGATCCTTGCAGCGGTTCTGGCCCTGCAGACCAAATAGGATTTTCCAGTCAATCAATGAGTCCATGAGTAAGTCAATCATCAGTGGTATTAACTGAGCAATTACTGAGAGCAGAACACTATACTAAATGCTTGGGAGAGTATAAAGTCCAAAGCCTAAGCTTGGAGTGCAGTCACTGGAAGAAAAGATCTCCTCTCTGTCCCCCTTCTGGAACCCAGATTCTCTCCAGAATTGGAACAAGTCCTGGGAAAAGCAGCGTGACTTAGTGGAAAGTGCACCGGCTTGGGAGTCAGAGGTCAAGGGTTCTAATCCTGGCTCCGCCACTTTCTAGCTGCCTGACTTCGGGCAAGTCAATTCACTTCTCTGTGCCTCATTTTCCTCATCTGTAAAATGGGGATTAGAACTGTGAGCCCCATGTGGGACAATCTGATTACCTTGAGTCTGCCCCAGCACATAGAACAGTGCTTGGCACATAGTAGCCACTTAACAAATACCATTATTATTGTTATTATAATTATTTTGGTGATTATTATCATTATCTGGCTATTCCCAGGAAATAGGGAAGAACTGAAATCAGCCATACATAAGAATTATGTTTCTCCACAGCTCTGTTGCCAACAGATTTTTCTGTCCCTTGCCTTGGCATGGCAGCTCTGAATTATCACTGATTCTGTTCCCACAGTGGAAAGCCATATAGATGACTGGGTGTATTATTATTATCATTATTATTAGTAGTAGTAGTATTATTATTGCATTTGTTAAGTGTTTACTTTGGGCCAGGGACTGTACTATGTGCTTGGAAGAATACAAGCACATCAGGTTGGACACAGTCCCTGTCCCACGTGGGGCTCACAATCTCAATCCTCATTTTACAGATGAGGCATGGAGAAATGAAGTCACTTGCCAAAGGTCACATAGCAGACAAGTAGTGGATCTGGGATTAGAACCCATGACCTTCTGACTCCTAGGTTTGTGCTCTATCTACTATGCCATTGTGCTTCGAAGCAGAGTATATCAAAGCAGAGTATAAGGATATTTGCCTAACTTGTGTGGGGTTGTGGTGACTATCCAAGTTCCTAGAAGGTACAGACCCAAGAGCCTCGGTGATATAGAAGGGGCAATGCAGAAAGGAGGGAGAATAGGGTGGGGAGATAAGAGGTTAATCCAGGAATGCTTCTTGGAGGAGATATGGTTTTCCGAGAGATTTGAATATGGGAAGAGTGGCAGTCTGTCAAATATGAAGCTTCTATCTACCCCAGAGCTCAGTACAGTGACTGGCACATAGTAAGAGCTTAACAAATATCATTTAAAAAATTCTCATGTCATATACTTAATACTTGACTTTCAATGGCGCTTCAACACAGCTCAGCAGACATAGTCTCTGTAGGATGAGAAATTCAGGGGACATATAGGGAGCAACATCAAAAAGACCTTTATTTGCTATATTTATGGATCTTCCAAATGCATTAACATTATCTGCCTCACTGGAGTCACTTACAGGTAGCTAGACAGAGGTAAACTTGTCAATGAACTTGTGAAATACATCAACTGCTATTAGGCAATGTTCAGAGCAGCATAGTTTCCTCAACAGATCATGGATAATAGCAGGTCACCTAAGTAACACTTTAATGATGAACTGTAATGTGTACATGGGAACAGGGTGGATTCAAGAAGTATTTTAAAGATGAAGAATTACTAGTCTCAAACTATAGAAGAAGCATGGTGTAGAGAAGCAGTCGGGTGTAGTGGCTAGAGCAAGGACTTCAGAGTCAGAAGGTCATGGGCTCTAATCCCATCTCCACCACTTATTTGCTGTGCTATCTTGGGCAAGTCCCTTCACTTCCCTGTGTCTCGGTTACCTCAACTGTAAAATGGGGATTGAGACTGTGAGCCATGTGGGACAGGGACTGTGTCCAACCCAATTGGCTTGTTACCCACCCCAGCACTTAGTACAGTGCCTGGCACAATGTTAGTGCATAACAAATACCTTTGTTATTATTATTAATAAACTGTGACATAGAGGTGGGAGGTGACAGCTAGAGAAGCTGAGGCCATCAGGAGTGGGGTTGTTCTCAATAAATAAAGGTTTGGGGAAGATCAGAATACAAAGAGGTAGTTTAGAAAACTTTGACAGGTGCTTTCATTGGTAAAGAGAAGAATAGTTAAAATGGATAGGATCTTAGAACCAGTTTCATAATTTTCCAAGAAAAGCATAATACTGCTTTCATCTCCCAATGTCTCTTTATTAATGTATTTATCTATCTATCTATCTTTTTATTCATATTTTTCTTTCTCCATCTTTTCCCCTATTTCTCTTTCTTTCTTATTAAATAAGCCCCGATAGCACACTATTCAAGATACTATTCTCCATAGCCAAATCAAAGAGCCAGAGATAGACGTAGTTTAAGTCCACAGGCCTTGAATAAAAGTTTTTGGGCAGTGCACTGCACAAAGCAGATACTAATTATAAAAATGTCAATGACCAGCCTGCTGCATTTATAATAGCTGGAGCTTTGATAATTTGAAGAGGTTAGACCTTTGTTTTAAGTGTTTCCCTTTCTTCCTTTCTAATCTCGTCTCTTTTTCTCCATAGAATCACCTGGATCCCAGACAATTGGAAACCCCAGTTACCAGGATCACACTCACTACACCCACAATTTATGCCCCTTTTTCGAACTGATGCCTAAGATCTCAGATTGAGCCATCCCACCTGCCCTGCTACCTCTATCCCTGAATGAATTTCCATGCGTCACTCTTGCATTTAGATTTATACCCTTTATTTATCCCACCTAAGCCCCACAGTACTTTTGTACATATCCATAATTCATTTATTTATATTAAATAAATAATATTTATTTTGACTTCTAGACTATAAGCTCCTTGTGGTCAGGGAGCATGTCTACCGACTCTGTTATAACATGCTGTCCCAAGTGCTTAGTACATGCTCTGCATACAGAAAGTGCTCAGTAATTACCACTGATTGACTGATGAATGACAGATGCAGGAGTGTGACTACGAGGACTTTATTCACCAAGGGAGCATCACCACCAGCCAAGAATGTTGAGCATCTCTCCTCCCAAGGGCTGGGAATCAAATCTAAATCAGTGTGGGGATCAGAATGATTGATGGCTGAAGAGGCAGCAGTTCCTTAGTAGTCTAAACTGCTCCGTGTAAGAACATCCACATTGTCTATTTGCCCCCGTACCCGAAGTACACATGACCTCAAACTGACACATTGACATTTTCTCTTCTGAGACTCCTGGAGAAGACTCTCTGTACTGCCTTGGCGGGTCGCACCATCCCCTGTCCATCACCAACCCTGAGCTGGAGATACCCCACCCCTACCCCCTCTGCACCCTCTCCTCATTGCTACTCTTGGAGCTGTAGCCCAGTATGTCCTTTGTATGGCCAGGATGGGGTGTTGTGGTGCTCAGCACCAGCAGAACTTCCTGCTTTCTCCTTCCCTCAGCCAGTGTCTGTCTCTACAGTTCACCCTTCTTGCTCCCAGTCCAGCCCAATCAGACTCACGTGTTTCTGCTGCCACCCCAGAAATCCTCTGGAAGGGATGGGGCTCTCCAGCCAAGGAGCATCGGCCTGAATCTAATGCCTGTACGGCCCAGAGAAGGGAGGAGTGTTTATTGCACCTGAGACCCTTTGGAGCTGCCTCCCCTGAGGGTTCCCTGGACCCTGCAATAGCAGGGCAGAAGAGTCCCTGGATCCCTAATACCTAATCTTCTGAATTGGTGAGCCATCTCTGGATTGGACCTCTGACGTTTTCCCTTGCAACCTGCCTCCCCTGGGTCCCTACAAGGAAAGCCTGGCTGCTCCCAAAAAATCTGGAAAAACCTAGTCTTGACTCTTTGGTGCTGGCCACTCCCAATCACCCTGCTCCTTCTGGGTTTATCTCTTTATCTCCTGGGTGCTTTGTTTCCTCACCCCTTTCCAGTTTAACCCTTTATATGGGTTGTCTTTTGAGTCATGCACTGGCCTTCTGGATCCTGGTCTTGTCTCCCATTAAGCCAGGCCCAAATGTTGGGAAGGGAAAATACGCTGTGGGGATGTCAGGCAATTGCATCATTCTGTGTACATATCATTCATTCATTCATTCAATCGTATTTATTGAGCACTTATTTTGTGCAGACCACTGTACCGAGCGCTTGGGAAGTACAAGTCGGCAACATATAGAGACGGTCCCTACCCAACAACGGCTCACAGTCTAGAAGGGGGAGACAGACAACAAAACAAAACACGTAGACAGGTGTCAAAATCGTTGGAACAAATAGAATTAAAGCTATATGCACATCATTAACAAAATAAATAGAATAATATATATGTACAAGTAAAATAAATAGGATGATAAATCTGTACAAACATACAAGTGCTGTGGGGATGGGGAGGAGGTAGGGCGGGGTGGAGGGGATGTGGAGGAGGAGAGGAAAAAGGGAGCTCAGCCTGGTAAAGCCTTCTGGAGGAAGTGAGAATGCTGCATCTCTCCTGATGTGTCTGTTTCTAGTCCTTTCTCCCCACACATGGACTGTGAACCTCCTGGAAAACAGGGACCATATCTAATTCCAACTTGTGTTTTCTAAGCCACTGCTTAGCAAAGTGCTTAGTAAACACTACTAGTAGGACAATTACTACTACTACTACATTGAATGGCCCTCTTGAGTGAGAGGGCTTTGAATTCAAGTCAGATACTGCTAACTAATTCCCACCACCCTCCATCTGATTACTTGTTTTTATGTGCATGTATCTAGAATTCTATTTACTTATACTAACACCTTTTTACTCATTTTAATGTCTGTTTCCCCACTTCTAGACTGTAAGCCCAGTGTGGGCAGGGATTGTCTCCCTTTATTGCCAAATTGTACTTTCCAAGCTCTTAGTACAGTGCTCTGCACACAATAAGTTCTTAATAAATATGATTGAATAAATGAATGAACCTAAGAACTTAAGAGGCTATGGGCTTATTTATTTCACTTGTGTATTCATTTTTTGCTTCCTTTTGTGGTTGTCCACTTAGAACTCCCCTCTCAAGGTTGCATCTGGAGAGTTTCCAGTACTCTACCAGTCTCAGCTATGGGAGGGACAGTAAAGCAGAGTCCTAATCATTCCGTTCCTAACTTGGGCAGTGGCTAGCCAGTGGAGGGCAATCTGCTACAAGTCAAAGTTCACCTATGCTGGGCAGCAGTATCTTGGGAGAGAGTGCAGGGCAGTGATTCGAGTTTATTGTGTGGGAGGGGCAGTGGTAAATCATTCCATATTTTTACCAAGAAAACTCTATGAATACACTACCAGATTGATTGCAGATGGAGAGTGGTGCGCTCTGGGAGAGATATATCCATGGTGTCGCTATGGGTCGGAAATGACTCAATGGCATAAGACAAGACAAGATGATTTAGAACTATACTTCCCTCTTGTTCCCACTACATGATATGATATCAGTGTCTGCCTGTCTCCCCCATTTGATTGTCAGGTCCTCAAAGACAGGGACCATGCCTTCTATATGCTCTCAAGCAAGTGCATGGCTCATTGGAAAGACCCAGGCTTTGGAGTCAGAGGTTTTGGGTTCGATTCCTGGCTCTGCCACATGTCTGCTGTTTGACCTTGGGCACGTCACTTAACTTCTCTGAGCCTCAGTTACCTCATCTGTAAAATGGGGATTAAGACTGTGAGTCCCACGTGGGACAACCTGATCACCCTGTGGGCCCACAGTGCTTAGAACAGTGCTTTGCACATAGTAAGCACTTAACAAATGCCATCATTATTATTATTACACTGATGATGGTGGTGATGATGATGAGAGAGAAGGGGCATGGTATAGTGGACAATGCAGGAGCCTGGGAGTCAGAGCTAACCCTGGCTCCATATTATTCTTATCATTATTATTGTTATCTTTGTTAAGCACTTACTATGTGTCGAGTACTGGTCTAAGTGCCAGGTAGATGTAAGTTAACTTGGACAAGGTACGTGTGAATGAACGAATGTCCCATATGGGGTTGTGAAAGTCTAAGTAGGAGAGAGAACAGGTATTGAATCCCCATTTTTTTAGGGTTGAGGAAACTAAGGCACAGAGACATTAAGTGACTTGCCCAAGGTCACACAGCAAGCCATTGACAGAGCTGATTATTAGAAACCAGGTCATCTGCCTCCTGCATGATTTCTGGCAAGTCACTCCCCTTCTTGCTTTGGTTTCCTCATCTGTAAAATGGGGAATCAGTACCAGTTCTCCATCTCATAAAATTGTGAGCCCCGTGTGGGATAGAGATTGTGTCCAATTTGATTATCTTGGAATGGTTCTTGGCACAAAGTAATCACTTAAAAAAAACCCAAAATTATCATTAAGAAATCAGAGTCCATTGGGGTAACAGGTTTGGTGAACTCAATTCTTTTCTCAAAGCCCAAGAGATCAGTGGCAAAGTAACTTCCCAGTCAAGAAGGGGAGAAAAGCCATTCCCTGATTCCAGTTCTCGACCGAGCTATCCTCCCTGCCAGGACAAAGCTGCCCATGGTGCCAGTAGGATCCATTCTGATCTCTTCCGGATTTGTTGAATTCTAACCTGCTTTCTCAGTGCTTTAATTTGTATTCTAACTGTCCCCTACCAGAACAGTTAGAGTACTTCCAGTTCTTTCCATGATTATCTCCAAATATATACACGCATCACTTCACTTGATGTCCAGTTGCTAGAAGGAAAAACACAAACCAAACAAAGCCAGCTAGGCATAATAATAATAACTGTGGTATTTGTTAAACATTTACTATGTGCCAGGCACTGTACTATGCTCTGGGGTGAGACACAGTGCCTATACCATGCGAAGTTCATAGTGTCCATCCCCATTTTACAGATGAGGTAACAGAGGTCCAGAGAAGTGAAGTGACTTGCCCAAGGGCACAGAGCAGACAAGTGGTAGAGACAGGATTAGAAACTACAAACTATATGATCTTCTGAATCCCAGGCCCGTGCTTTATTCATTAAGCCATGTTGCAGGTCTGCTTCACACCTTGGCAAGTGATTGTCTTTCATTTTGCCAAAAAGGTGCCCACTGACTGTGGGCACCTTGACTCACGGGTAGAGAGTGGCCGCATGGAAGCTCCTCATCCCCTTGACCTTCTTGGTTGTGTTTCTCTTCGCATCGTCATCGCCCTCCTCCTCCTCCTCCCCTTAGCAAAAGAATATTAATAATCAGTATTAATCAAGCACCTACTGGGTAGCGATCACTGTAGTGATCACTTGGAATTATACAGTAAAAGTGAAAACACATGTTTCATTCAGAAGTTGAGGAAACAGAAGAGAATGCAGACAGACACACATCTACATACAGAGAGAACAGGAAGAAAATTAATAGATTTTATTAATTTTGTCACATGCTATTACTTAGTCAATTATGCTGTTATTTATTCATGTAAGAAGGGTAGCTTGGGACAAGCAAAGACAAGGAGCTGGGATCCAGAAGGGATGGAGAGGAGAGATGCAAAGATACAGCTGGTGGAGATCCCTGAATTGAATGTTCAGAAGTTTCTCTTTGCTTCTGTGAAATTCAGATTTGCAAACAGGACTGAGTGATCAGTGGAGATTTTGAGGAAGGAAGTGATCAGTTCTGAACAGTAGTTTAGGGTGCTTGAAGGTAAATGGAGTGGAAGGTAAGGTAGGGGATAGACTGGAGATGAGGATGCCGGTAAGGACGCTGATGGGTTAGCCTGGAAAGAGATGACGAGGGCTTGGACCGTGGTGGTGGCTCTGAAGATGGAAGGAGAGGAAAGAGTGGGTCTGGGCAATGTTGTGAAGGTCTCTTTCCCCTCTTCATCTGTCTCTGTGCACCTCCTAGAAACAGCATGACCTATTAGAAAGAGCTCAGATCTGGTAGTCAGAGACCTCGGTTCTAAATCCAGCTGTACTTCATACCTGATGGGTGACCTTGGGCAAGTCACTCCTCTTCTCCTTGCCTCAGTTTTCCTATCTGTAAAAGGGGGATCAATGCCTGTTTTCCACCCCACTAAAATTATGAACCTCATATAATAATGATAATAGCATTTATTAAGTGCTTACTATGTGCAAAGCACTGTTCTAAGTGCTGGGGAGGTTACAAGGTGATCAGGTTGTCCCATGGAGGGCTCAAAGTCTTAATCCCCATTTTACAGATGAGATAAGTAAGGTCCAGAGAAGTTAAGTGACTTGCCCAAAGTCACACAACTGACAAGTGATGGAGCCAGGATTTGAACCCATGTCCTCTGACTCCAAAGCCCAGGCTCTTTCCACTGAGCCATGCTGCTTCCTTAGGATGGGGACTGTGTCCAACGTGATTATCTTGTACTTGCCCAAGCACTTAGTACACCTCTTAGTACATGGAAATAGTTTAACCAAAAAACACACTCGTCATTATTAAGAAATGAGTCATTACTTTGTTTATAGCCCATGAGGGTCTTAGCAAAGTAACTTTCCAAGCAAGAAGAGAGAAACCATTCCCTGATTCCAACTCTCCACCCAGCTGTCCTCCCTGCCAGGATAAAGCTGCTCAGGGAGTCTGCAGGATGCATTCTGATATCTTTGGATTTGTTTAATTTTAACTTGTTTTCTCAGTATTTTCATTTCTATTCTGTCCCCTACCAGAACAGTTAGAGCAGTGACAGTTCTTCCCATAAGGATTTACAGAGTTGATCCCCACCACTTCAACTGACAGCTAGTTGTTTGGAGGAAAATCCCAAGCCAAAGGAAGCCAGCAAGGCATTCATTCATTCAATTCATTCAATCGTATTTATTGAGCACTTACTGTGTGCACAGCACTGTACTAAGGCATGAACAGCTCTCCTTTGCACGTTGGCAGGTGATTGTCCTGTTTGTACAACGAGAACCCTTCTTCTGTAGACACCTTGATTCGTGGGCAGAGAGTGGCCACATAGAAACTCTTCATCTCCGTGACCTTCTTGGTTGTTCTTCTCTGGACCATCTCCAGCTCTAGTTTTTCATACTTAAACTCATAGCCATAACAACACATTGTATTTCTGGTGGGATTGCTTAGCCAGCAAGACCCCTACTTGTGTTTACGTTTTCAACTCCTTCTACTTTCAGGCTCAAGGGGAGAGGGAGACAGGGCCCTATTCCAGGGCGACAAGGCCTGGGAAAACTTTAGATCAATTTCAGCAATGCAAAAAAGTTTAACATTCATTCATTCATCCTATCGTATTTATTGAGTACTTACTGTGTGCAGAGCACTGCACTAAGTGCTTGGAAAGTACAATTCAGCAATAAAGAGAGACAATCCCTGCCGACAATGGGTTTACAGTCTAGAATGGGGGAGACAGACATCAAAAAAAGGAAACAGGCGTCAGTAGTATCCATAGAAATAAATAGAATTATATTTTATATATACATATATATATGCACACATCAGGACAATTAAACAGGCATTAGTACAAATAAATAAAGTAATAGATATGTACATATATATACAAGTGTTGTGGGGCATGGGGGTAGAGGGGTAGAGCAAAGGGAGCGAGTTGGGGCAACAGGGAGGGAAGGGGATCTGAGGAAAAGGGGGGCTTAGAGAAGCAGTGTTGCTCAGTGGAAAGAGCCCGGGCTTTGGAGTCAGAGGTCATGGGTTCAAATCCCTACTCCACCAATTGTCAGCAGTGTGACTTTGGGCAAGTCACTTAACTTCTCTGGACCTCAGTTACCTCATCTGTAAAAGGGGGATTAAGACTGTGAGCCCCATGTGGGACAACCTGATCACCTTATATCCCCCCAGTGCTTAGAACAGTGATTTGCACATAGTAAGCACTTAACAAATAACATCATCGTCATCATCATCGTCATCTTCGAGGAGGTGAGCCTTCAGTAGGGCTTTGAAGGGGGGAAGTGTGGTCGTTTGGAGGATTTGAGGAGGGAGGGGGTTCCAGGCCAGAGACAGGACACAGGACATGGGACAGGGGTTGCAGGTGGGACAGGAGAGAACGAGGCACAGTGAGAAGATTAGCACCAGAGGAGCTGAGTGTGCAGGCTGGGATGTAGGAGGGGAGAAGGGAGGTAAGGTAAGACTACCTGTATTTGAGATCAAGTGATTTTAGGGCCTCTTAGTCAACCAAATGTTGTTCCCATCCTCTTATAGTCCATTTCTCTGCCTCTAGAACGTCCCATAACTGGGACAGAAGGGTCTATCCTTTCTTTAAAGATTTTGTGGGAAAGAGATTCTATTTAGTCATTGATGCAAGCCACTAGTTCGATCATTAATTCATCTGTGTTGGTTCTCTATTCTGAAGTTAGGGCTGTGACATGTCTATCATCCCCCACAGTGGAGAGCTCCATCATGAGCAGCGTGGCTTGGTGGAAAGAGCATGGGCTTGGGAGTCAGAGGTCATGGGTTCTAATCTTGACTCCCCCACGTCTGCTTTGTGATCTTGGGCAAGGCACTTAACTTCTCTGAACTTCAGTTACCTCATCTGTAAAATGGGGATTAAGACTGTGAGCCCCATGTGGGACAACCTAATCACCTTGTAGCCCCCCCCCACAGTGCTTAGAACAGTGCTTTGCACATAGTAAGTGCTTAACAAATGCCATTATTATTATTATTATTATTATTATCAGTCATCCATGCCCATGTTTATCTGTCTCTGTGTTGAGTACTTATGGTCAGTAACTTTCTTACATCTCATATATCTCACCACTGAACATTTTCCCTCTGGCCTAGATCTCCCTCCTTCTCCATATAAACCAGACCACCACTCTCCCCATCTTCAAAACTTTGTTTAGATCACTTTTCCTTCAAGAGACCTTCCCCAAATAAGCCCTGTTTTTCCTGCCTCCTTATCTTTTCCGTATCACTTAAGCACTTTGAGGTATACCATTTTAGCATTTGTTTAGCCTATCAATCCCAAAGCACTTAACTACACATCGATAATTACTGAAATCCTATTGTTGGGAAAACTCTGCACTGAGAATGTATTGTGGGCAGTGCACTGCATTGAGCACTACTGTGTCCACAGGTCTCCGTTGGATTCATTCATTCAATCGTATTTATTGAGCACTTACTGTGTGCAGCACACTGTACTAAGTGCTTGGGAAGTACAAGTTGGCAACATATAGAGATGGTCCCTACCCAACAACGGGCTCACAGTCTAGAAGGGGGAGACAGATAACAAAACAAAACATGTGGTCAGGTGTCATAAGAATAAATAGAATTAAAGCTAGATTCATTCATTTATTCAATCATATTTATTGAGCACTTACTGTGTGCAGAGCACTGGATTAAGCACTTGGGAAGTACAAGTTGGCAACATATAGAGACGGTCCCTACCCAACAGTGGGCTCACAGTCTAGAAGCGGGAGACAGACAACAAAACAAAACATATTAACAAAATAAAATAAATAGAATAAATATGTACAAGTAAAATAAATAGAGTAATAAATATGCACAAACATATATACATATATACAGGTGCTGTTGGGAGGGGACGGAGGTAAGGCGGGGGGGATGGGGAGGGGGAAAAGGAGGAGAGGAAGGAGGGGGCTCAGTCTGGGAATTAACTTGTATCTACCCCAGAACGTAGAACAGTGTTTGGTACATAGTAAGGGCTTAACAAGTACAATTATTATTGTAATATTACTACTCTCCTCCATGGTAAACATGTGGAACCCATTCTCACAGGAAGACAGGCCTAAGAATAAGAAGCCGTGCGTTCCTAGTGGTAAGAACCCGAGCCCAGGCGTCAGAGGACCCGGGTTCTGACCCTTTCTCTACCACCTGTCCACTGTGTGATATTGGGCAAGTCACCTATGTTCGCTATGCCTCAGTCACCTCATCTGTAAAATGGGGATCAAACAGAAACTCCTTACCGTTGGTTTTAACGCTCTCCCTCAACTCGCCCTATCCTACCTCACCTCACTGATTTCCGACTACAACCCAGTCTGCACGCTTCGCTCCTCTAGCGCTACCTCGCTCACTGCCTCAATCTCATCTACCTCGCTGCCGACCCCCTTCCCATATCCTCCCTCTGGCCTGGAATTCCTCCCCGCTCCATCTACACCAGACAGCTACTCTCCCCACCTTCCAAAGTCAGTCTCCTCCAAGAGAGCTTCCCCAATTGAGCCCTCTTTTCCCCAGCTTGGTCTCCATTCTGCGACATCTCTGCACTTGGACCTGTGAAGAATGTGTGCCTAAGATCCTACCTGGAGGTGAAATAGGACCAATGTCTGCTGTAGGGGGAGGGGAAATAGGGCCATGCACATCACTGACAAAATAAATAGAATAGTAAATATGTGCAAGTTAAACAAATAGAGTAATAAATCTGTAGAAACATAAATACAGGTGCTTTGGGGAGGGGAAGGAGGTAGGGCTGGGGGGATGGGGAGGGGGAGAGGAAAAAGGGGGCTCAGTCTGGGAAGGCCTCCTGGAGGAGGTGACCATTCAGTCAGTGGAATTCATTGAACACACAGACAAAATAAAGCATATTCCTAACCATTTTGGAGAGTATGACAGAAGCAACAAATACATTTTCTGACCTCAAGAAGCTTACAGTGCAATGACATAGACAGACAAACAAAAGGAATTTACAGATAGTGGAATCAGGAGGAAGAACAGAGGCCACATAGGAAGTAGTACTAATATATCAGGATGAGATGGCTGAATAAAACATGATATACAATTATCAATAGTGAGGTTTCAAACTATGATGCGGATACTATAATACAACACATACAGGATAGTTTTTTTAGTATTTGAAAAAGCAGCAAAAATGTTTTCCTACAGCTATACAGTTGGTTTAAGCAGTAGGTAAATACACCGAAAATGGCAGAGACACTGGGAAGCAGCATGGCCTAGTGGAAAAAGCACAGGATTGGGCACCAAGAGACCTGGGTTCCAAACTTGGGTCTAGCATTTGCCTTGAGTAAGTCACTTGCCTTCTCTGTGCCTCAGTTTCCTCATCTGTAAAATGGTGATTAAATGATTATCTCTTCTCCTCCCTTAGATAGGGAGTCCCAGGAGAGACAAGGACCTTGACTGCTCATATTATATCATATCTACCACAGGGCTTGGCAAATAGTATAAGCAGCGTGGCTGAGTGGAAAGAGCATGGCCTTGGGTGTCAGAGGTCATGAGTTCTAATTCCGGCTCCACTCCATGTCTGCTGTGTGACCTTGGGCAAGTCACTTAACTTCTCTGAGCCTCAGTGACCTCATCTGTAAAATGGAGATGAGGACTGTGAGCACCACATGGGACAACCTGATCACCTTTTAAACCCCCTAGTGCTTAGAACAGTGCTTTGCACAGTAAGCGCTTAACAAATGCCATCATCATTATTATTATTATTGTTATTATCTATGCCTGTTACCTCATCTGTAAAATGGGGATTAAAAGTGTGAGCCCCACGAGGGGCAAACCTGTATCTACCCCAGCGTTTAGATCAGAACTTGGCACATAGTGAGCGCTTAACAAATACCATAGTTATTATAATTATTATTATAGTAAGCACAAAACAAATGCCATAATAGTAATGAATATATTTAGCAACCAACCAGCATATGGAACTGGTGAGCTCAAATAGAAATAGCACAAGATTGGGAGTCAGGAGACCCAGGTTAGAGTTCCATCTTTACCAGGCCTACTGTGCAACCTTGGAAAAGTTGTTTAGCATCTCTAGACCTCAGGTTCCTCAAATATAAACTGGGGCAAGGTATTGCTATGCCTATGTGAGACAGGGACTTAGTCCTGTCTCTTAACCCTGTACTTACCCCAGGGCTTAGCACACTGTAAACACAGTAAATTACATAATAGTCACATAATGAAATAATCTCAAAACTAGATCCAATGGGCCTAAAATCAGTGCTTGTCACAAATGAATGCTCCTGCTCCCACCTCTTGAGCCAGTGTCTGACAGTCTTAAGTTTTGAAACTGTTTGAGCTCAGTTTACCCAAACTGGCAGAGTACTGCTCTCTGCTTCATATGTGCTCTGAACTCTAATGGTTTCTCCTGACTCTCCCAGTTCTGAGCCCAAGCTAGCCAGCCACTTTCACTCAGCCCAGAACAAAAGAAAAGACAGTGACTGCACTCCCTCATTTCCATTCAACCCTTACCTCAGCTGTGGCCCCTGAACCGGAACTGGTGTCACATCTGGCACTGCTATCCAGTCCTTCAGAGCTAGTTCGATGGCTAAATGACTTTTCCTACAGGACTCTGGACAGTGTTTAGTACAGTTTGCTGTGCACAGAAAGAGCTCGAGAAATATTACTGATTGATTGACTGATTAACTAGCTATATGTATAGGAGTAATCGCCAGTTATAGGGAATCAATCCTTAGTTTTTGTTCATTGATAGTATTAACAAACACTCTTTAAAATTGAACAATTCAGAGAATGGGCAACAGGACAAATTTACAAATCAAATCCAAAAAAATTGAAAGAAAGCATTTATACAAAAGATAGATGGGTATTAATCCTGGCATGAACCAAAGTGCTATGGACAGTCCATCAAACATCACCATTGATCTCCTCATTCCTTGGCTTCCTCTGCTGAGGAAGGCCCTTCCCCTTAAGAAGCAATGTTGCCTAATGGAGAGTGAGGATCTGGGTTCTAATCCCATCTCTGACACAATGCGTGTGCTAGCACAAGTCACTTACTTTCCCTGTCCTCCAGTTTCATCTTATGAACAAAGGAAATTCAACACCTATCCTCCCTTCTATTTCGACTGGAAGCAACTTGTTGAGCAGATACTATGTCCAACCTACTTATCTTATATCTATCTCAGTGCTTAGTGAAGTGTCTGCTTAAATGCAAGCACTTAAATGTCATTATCATTATTTTTTATCATTATTGTTATTACTAGTATTATTATTATTATTATTATTCCCCAGCGCAATTGTGGTCTTTTAGGTCAGGCACTATGGGTCAGTGTGCCTTTTCCCACCCAACAGCCTGACCACGGCTTCCCGGATCTGCTTGTTCTTCACCCTGTAGACAACAGGATTCATCATCGGGGGCAGCAATAGGTACAAATTGGTAATGATGATGTGTATGTGGTGGGGATGGTGTCCCCCCCAAAGCAGTGGGTGAAGAAGGAGAAGAAGGCCGGGACACAGGTGACAATGATGGCAGTAATGTGAGCAGTGCAGGTGCCGAAGGCTTTGTGCTGTGCCTCTGTTGAAGACAGGCTCACCACAGCCTTAAGGATCGCAGTGTAGGATGCAGATATACAGAGGATGTCAAATCCCCCAATAAGAATGGAAACCATCAGCCCATAGATGGCATTGACCTTGATGTTACCACAGGAAACCTTGGCTACAGACATGTGTCACAGTAGGTATGGGGGATGACGTGGCCGTAGCAGAAGGGCAGTCTCTTGGTCAGAAAAGTGAAGGGAATGACCAGTACAGCCCCCCTGAGCAAAGCAGCCAGCCCAACCCTGACAATAATGGGGTTTGTTAAGATGGTGAAGTATCTCAGAGAGTAGCAGATGGCCACAGAGAGATCCAGGGCCATGAGCATGAGGACCCCGGATTCCATCTCCTTGAAGGTGTGAACAAAGAACATCTGGACCGGAGAGGTGCTGAAGCTGATCTCCCTAAAATCAAGCCAGAAGAGAAGAAGCATTCTGGGCACTGTGCTGCAGCACAGGGCCAGGTCTGTGGAAGACAGCATAGCCAGGAAGTAGTATATGGGCTGGTGCAGTAGCTGCTCACAGCAGATGAGATACAGAAGCCACAGTTCCCCACCATGGCAATGACATAGAATGGAGCAGAAAGGGAGGGAAAGCCAGGCATATAGGGTCTCCAGACTTGGGATGCCATTCAGGGTGAATGGAGTTGGGGTGAAGCTGGAGCTGTTGGGACATTTGCTGGTCATCTGGTGCCCTGCCTCAACTCCCTTTCACTCTGTAAGGATCCTTCTAACCTTGTTTTAACCAGAAAATCCAACTCTGTCCCTCACCCTTCTCTTCTTTGGAGACCTCTTCATGTCCCAGCTGCTCCTGTGACTGTTATTAATAATAAAAAATAATAATGGTATTTATTAAGTGCTTACTATGTGCAAAGCACTGTTCTTAGCGCTGGAGGGATACAAGGTGATCAGGTTATCCCACATGGGGCTCACAGTCTTCATCCCCATTTTACAGATGAGGGAACTGAGGCCCAGAGAAGTTAAGTGACTTACCCAAAGTCACACAGCTGACAATTGGCAGAGCCAGGATTTGAACCCATGATCTCTGATTCCAAAGCCCATGCTCTTTCCACTGAGCTATGCTGCTTCTCTGTTGTTCTGTCTGTCCCTCCACCTTTGGGCCCCTGGGGTGGACCCCTGGGGTGGATCTGTCTCCCACCCCTAACAGATGCCCCTCGGTGGATGCCAAGTGCATTCATGTTTGCAGCTGTCCAGAGGGATCAAAGCATGACCCTCGACTCCCTGTTCCTGGATCTTCCTCTCACAATGAGAGGACACGGTGTCTTTACAGAAAATCCATCTTTGTCCATGCATACACATTCACCCAGAGGAGGGCGTAGAAATGACTAAGTCTTACACTGAACCTAGGCTGGAACTCAGCTGTGTGGAGAACCCAGAAGCCAAGTGGCAGAATGAGAATCAGGAGCTTCAGGCTATGGGTTGGATAAGGACAGGGATTTTACATAGTGTCTCTGTGGCTCTCCCCCAGTGGGCTCTCCAGCAGAGAACGGCCCCAGACCTTTCTTCCTCCTTCTCTCACTGGCTCAGAGGTTCCAAAGGGGAGAAGGACAAGGACTACATTCCCAGAGCTGAGGCCCTTCAGAGCACTTGAGTCAACCTGAGGAGAAAAACATGGAGTGTGGAAAAGTTTAACACTGTTTCTGTGGTTGAGTTTGAGATTTCAGGGGCTCTTTGTAATGCATTCTGAGGGAATTCATCTGAAGGAAGGTTCCTGATATCACAGAGTCCAGCCTCCTGCCTCTGAGAAAGCCTGTGTGGACCCAGATGAAAGTGTGGCACATTTTTTTAAGATTTCTATTCAGCAATTATCCTAGTATTGATCAGACACATTGTTAACACTCCTCACTGTCAGAACATTTCCTTCTATCTAGCCTAAATCTTCCTTGCTGCAGTTTGTTCTGTTTTTAGTGGAGATAATGACATCTCTCACTTCCATAAAATAATGAGGTTATTTTAATGCTTGACCTTGTCTTTGGAATATTCCCTGCCCCCTCAACCTTTTCTAAGTTCTCCTCTTCTTCCTCCTCCTCATCTCCTTCCTCCTTCTCCTCCTCTTCTTCCTCCTCCTTCTTCTACTCTTCTTCCTCATCCTCCTCTTTCTCCCTCTCCTCCTTCTTATTCTCCTCCTTATTCTTCTGCTATTATTTATTCATGTAAGAAGGTTAGTTTGGGAGAAGCAAAGATAGGGGAGTGGTATTCAGAGGGAGCATAGAGGAGAGATATAAGGATACAGCTGGTGGGGTTTCCCTTTGATTCTGTGAAATTCAGATTTGCAGTGAAAAATGGGTGATAATTGGAGATTTTGAGGAAGGAAGTGATCAATTATGAGCTGTGCTTTAGGAAGTTTGATATTGATTCTGCTTTTATGATGGTGTAGGAGAAAGGCAGGAATCAGTAGTCCGTTCTTTTTAGTAGAATTAAGAACGAAATCAACTTCATTGAACCATTGCGGCTTTCTCTCTCTGTTCCATGATCTTGACTAGCCCAAAGTTGAGCCCCTTACCCACATCCTCCCTCAGGCCTGAAACTCCCTCCCACTTTGTATCTGACAGTATACCACTCTTCCCCAATTTCAAATCCCTCCTAAAACTCACATCTCTCCCAAGAGGCCTTCTCTGACTAAGCCTTCGTTGCCCCATTCAAGGCACCCCTTAAGCATTTCTATAGTCACCCCAGCCCCACAGCATTTAAGTAGATATCCTTATACTCCCCACAGCACCTGTATATTTGTTCATACGTATTTATTACTCTACGTATTTATTTTATTTGTACATATTTATTCTATTTATTTTATTTTGTTAATATGTTTTGTTTTGTTCTCTGTCTCCACCTTCTAGACTGTGAGCCCACTGTTGTGTAGGGACTGTCTCTATATGTTGCCAACTTGCACTTCCCAAGTGCTTAGTACAGTGCTCTGCACACAGTAAGCGCTCAATAAATATGATTGAATGAATGAATGAATGAACGAAAGGGGAGAGGCTGGAGATGAGAAGGTCAGTAAGGATGCTGATATATTAGTTAAGAGATGATGAAGGCTTGGACCATAGTGGTGGCTCTAAAGATGGAGAAGAAGGAGTTGGTTTGGGAACTGCTGTAGAGGTCCTCTTTCCCCATCTTCATTCATCTCTGTGCATCTACTGGCAACAGCATGGCCTAGTAGAAAGAGCTCAGATCTAGTCATCAGAGGACATGGGTTCTAATCCCAGCTTTACCTCATGCCTGATGGCAGCGGTTGTTCCGGATGGCCACAAGTCGCCGGGCGACTAAAGAATTAGTCAGCATGTGACTGCCAAAAGTTTTAATAAAGCTTTACTGGTAAGGCCGAAGACCGAATAGGGGGTAACGCACCCGGCGGGCTCATTTCCTTAAGGGAAATGGCCCCAAAGACGGAACAGGGGGTAACGCACCCGACGGGCTCATTTCCTTAAGGGAAAAGGCCCCGAAGACCGAATAGGGGGGTAACGCACCCAGCAGGCTCATTTCCTTAAGGGAAAAGGCCCCAAGTGCCCGATACAATGGGCTTACATACTGTTGTTGCTGTTCACAGTGATTGGTAGATTTGAAAACAGTGGGGACTGGATTGGTGCAGATTTGGTCCAGATTTGGTGCAGAGCTGGGCGAAGTCTATCTATTTGGTTAGGTTCCTGGACCCAGCCAGTGGGCTGCAGGGTCTAAGGCCCATACCAAATACGGCAACAGAACCGTGTACATTCAAACAATATCTGCAACCTTTCCATGGTGCATGGGGGCGGGGGGCATAATGCCTGATGGGTGATCTTGGGCAAATCACTCCACTTCTCCTTGCCTCAGTTTTCCAACTGTATAATGGGGATCAATACCTGTTCTCCACCCCCATGTGGGTTAGGGATTGTGTCCAACCTGATTCATTCATTCATTCAATAGTATTTATTGAGCGCTTACTGTGTGCAGAACACTATACTAAGTGCTTGGAAACTATAATTCAGCTACAGATAGAGCCAATCCCTACCAAACTACAGGCCCACAGTCTAGAAGATTATCTTGTACCCACCCAATCATATAGTACAGTTCTTGGTACATAGTAATTGCTAACAAAAAGCACCATCATATTAAGGAATCAGAGCCCACTGGATTGTGGTGAACTCAATTCTTTGCTCATAGCCCACGATGGTACTGGCAAGTAACTTCCCAGTCAAGGAGAAGAGAAGAACCATTTCCTGATTCCAGGTTTCCACCAGCTGCCCTCCCTGCCAGTCCAAAGCTGCCTAATGGGATCTGCTGGATCCATTCTGATCTCTTTGGATTTGTTGTATTTTAACTGGTTTTCTCAGTGTTTTAAGATGTTATCTAACTGTCCCCTACCAGAACTGTTAGAGCAGTGCCTGTTCTTTCCAGAAAGATCTCCAGAGATGGAGCCCCCACCACTTCAATTAATGGTCAGTTATTTGAAGGAAAAACCCAAACCAAACAAAGCCAGAAAAGCATGAATAGCTTTGCTTTGCATATTGGCAGGTGATTGTCCTTTATGTTTGCCAATTGAGATACCATTGTTTGTGGGCCCCTTGACTCATGAGCAGAGAATGGCCTTATGGAAGTTTCTCATCTCCTTAACCTTGGTTGTCCTTCTCTGGTTAGCTCTAGTTTTCCATATCTAAACTCATAACCAAAACAATACACTGTATTACCAGTGGGATTCCTTATTCAGCAAGACCTCTATTTGTGTTTGGATTTTCAATTCCTTCTAGTTTAGGAGAGAGAGAGAGAGACAGAGGGAGAGAGAGACAGAGAGAGAGAGTGACAGAGAGAGAGAGAACCCAATCCCAGGGGGTCAGGGCCCGAGAATGCTTTTGATCAATTTCAGGAAGGCAGAAAGGTTTAACACTGCCTGGGTTTGTGGGCATGTGATTGCAAGGGCTCCTATTCATTAGAGAAGCAGCATGGCTCATTGGAAAAAGCACGGGCTTTGGATTCAGAGGTCATGGATTCAAATCCCAACTCCGCCACTTAGCTGTGTGACTTTGGCAAGCCACTTAACTTCTCTGTGCCTCAGTTACCTCATCTGTAAAGTGGGGATTAAGACTGTGAGCCCCACGTTGTATGACCTGATCATCTTGTACCCTCCCCAGCGCTTAGAAAAGTGCTTTGCACATAGTAAGTGCTTAATAAATGCCATCGTTATCATTATTATCCGAATATTGTTCCCATCCTTGTGTAGTCCATTTATCTGCCTTTTAAGCCTCCCTTGGCTGGGACAGAAGAGTGTGTTCTTTCTTTAGAGACTTTGTGGGAAAAGAGATTCTTTTTAGTCATTGTTACAAGCCACTCATTCTAAAATTTATTCCTGTGTGCAGGTTCTCGGTTCTGAAGTCTCAGGGCTGATGCTTGTCTACCATTCCCCACTACAAGGGATTCCATCATTATTACTTGTCTGCCTCTATATTCATGATCAGAAACTTCTTTTTTACATCTCTTCCAACTCATCACCTGGCTAGTTTCCCACATTCTCCCTCTGGCCTGGAAAACCCTCCTCCTCCATATACACCAGACCACCCCTCTCCCCATCTTCAAAGTTTTTAGGTCACATTTCCTCCAAAAGGCCTCCCCCAATTTAGCCCTCTTTTCCTTGACTCCCTCTGTTTCTGTATCACTTATGCATTTGAATCTGAACTGTTTAAGCACTTGATGTGTACCCCATCCTCAGCCCCAAAGCACTTAACTACATATTGATAATTCATTTATATTAATTTCTGACCCCCTCTAGACTGTAAGGTCATTGTGGGTATTGAAAGCCTATTTTGGGGGAAGCTCTGTATCAGATGTATTGTGTGTATTGTATGTATTGGATTACTGTGTGCACGAGTCTTTACTGGATGACCATTCAGCCAACGGAATTTATTGAACTTGCAGAAAAAGCATTATCTTAACCATTTTGGAGACTATGACAGAAGCAAGACTCTCATTTCCTGGCCTCAAGATGCTTACAGCGCAATAGGGTAGACAGATGGGCTAAAGGGATTAACAAACAGTGGAATCAGTAGGAAGAACAAAAGACAAAATAGGAAATCATACTAATAAATCAGGATGATAGCTGAATAAAAAATCATATACAATTATCAATATTGAAGTTCCAGAGGGTGTTTTCTAATGTATGAAAAACAGAAGCAAAAATATTTTCTTAAAGCTATGGAGTTGGTTTAAATAGTAGGTAGACACAGAAAATGGCAGGGACAGTGGGAGGCTAGCATGGTCTAAGGGGACAAGCGTAAGATTGGGCATCAAGAGACCTGAGTTCGTTCATTCATTCATTCATTCAATCGTATTTATTGAGCCTTTACTGTGTGCAGAGCACTATACAAAGCACTTGGAAAGTACAATTCAGCAATAAAGAGAGCCCTGCCCACACCAGGCTTACAGTCTAGAAGGGGGGAGACAGACATCAAAACATGTAAACAGGCATCAATATAAATAGAATTATATATATACATCTGTACTTATATACATAAGTGCTGTGGGGCTGGGCGGAGGGGAGAAGGGCAAAGGGAGCAAGTTAGATGGCACTACCATGCTTCCCGTCTCACAAGCCCGCAACCTTGGTGTCATCCTCGACTCCACTCTCTCGTTCACCCGACAAATCCTATCCGTCACGAAAACCTGCCCATCTCACCTCCACAACATCTCCAAGATCTGCCTTTTCCTCTCCATCCAAACCGCTACCTTGCTGGTTCAATCCCTCATCCTGTCCCGACTGGATTACTGCATCAGCCTCATTCATTCATTCATTCAATCATATTTATTGAGCACTTACTGTGTGCAGAGCACTGTACTAAGCGCTTGGGAAGTACAAGTTGGCAACATATAGAGATGGTCCCTACCCAACAGAGGGCTCACAGTCTAGAAAGGGGAGACAGAGAACAAAGCAAAACATATTAACAAAATAAAATCAATAGGATAAATATGCACAAATAAAATAGAGTAATAAATTTGTATAAGCATATATACATATATACAGGTTCTGTGGGGAGGGGAAGGAGGTAAGGCGGGGGGGATGGGGAGGGGGAGAGGAAGGAGGGAGCCTCCTCCCTGATCTCCCATCCTCCTGTCTCTCCCCACTTCAGTCTATTCTTCACGCTGCTGCCCGGATCATCTTTGTGCAGAAACGCTCTGGGCATGTTACTCCCCTCCTCAAAAATCTCCAGTGGCTGCCCATCAACCTATTTATCAAGCAAAAACTCCTCACTCTCAGCTTCAAGGCTCTCCATCACCTCACCCCCTCCTACCTCACCTCCCTTCTCTCCCTCATCCAGCCCAGCCTGCACCCTCTGCTCCGCTGCCGCTAACCTACTCACTGTACCTCATTCTCACCTGTCCCACCGTCGACCCCTGGCCTACACCCTTCCCCTGGCCTGGAATGCCCTCCCTACACACACCCGCCAAGTTAGCTGTCTTCTTCCCTTCAAAGCCCTACTGAGAGCTCACCTCCTCCAGGAGAGCTTCCCAGACTGGGCCCCTTTCTCCTCTTCTCCTCCCCATCCCCCCCGCCCTACCTCCTTCCCCTCCCCAAAGCACTTGTATATATGTTTGTGCAGATTTATTACTCTATTTGTTTTACTTGTACATATTTACTATTTCATTTATTTTGTTAATGATGTGCATCTAGCTTTACTTCTATTTATTCTGATGACTTGACACCTGTCCACATGTTTTGTTTTGTTGTCTGTCTCCCCCTTCTAGACTGTGAGCCCATTGTTGGGTAGGGACTGTCTCTATATGTTGCCAACTTGTACTTCCCAAGTGCTTAGTACAGTGCTCTGCACACAGTAAGCGCTCAATAAATCCAACTGAATGAATGAATGAATATATTTGTACAGATTTGTTACTGTTTATTTTACTTGTACATATTTACTATTCTATTTATTTTGTTAATGGCATGCATATAGCTTTAATTCTGTTCGTTCTGACAATTTTGACACCTGTCTACATGTTTTTTCTTGTTGTCTGTCTCCCCCTTCTAGACTGTAAGCCCGTTGTTGGGTAGGGACCGTCTCTATATGTTGCCGACTTGTACTTCCCAAGTGCTTAGTACAGTGCTCTGAACACAGTAAGCACTCAATAAATACGATTGAATGAATGAATGAATGAAGTGGAAGGGAGGGGGAGCTGAGGAAAAGTGGGGCTTAGTCTGGGAAGGCCTCTTGGAGGAGGCGAGCTTTCAGTAGGGCTTTGAACTGGGGAAGAGTGATTGTTTGGAAGAATCAGTACCTGGCACATAGTGAGCGCTTAACAAATTTATTATCATTATTATTATTATTATTATTATTATTATTATTATTATTATTATTATTATTATTATTATTATTATTATTATTTGAGGAGGGAGGGAGTTCCAGGCCAAAGGTAGGACATGAGCCAGTGGTCAGTGGCGAGACAGGCGAGATCGAGGCACGGTGAGAAGGTTAGCACCAGAGGGGTGGAGTGTGCGGGCTGGATATAGAAGGAGAGAAGAGAGGTGAGGTAAGAAAGGGCAAAGTGATGGAGAGTTTTGAAGCCAATAGTGAGGAATTTTTGTTTTATATGGAGGTTGATAGGCAACCACTGGAGATTTTAGGAGGAGGGGGGTGACATGCCAAGAACATTTCTGTAGAAGGATAATCTGGGCAGCAGAGTGAAGTATGGACTGGAGTGGAGAGAGACAGGAGGTTGGGAGGTCAGAAAGGAGGCTGATGCAGTAATCCAGTCGGGATAGGATGAGTGGTTATACTAACATGGTAGCGGTTCGGATGGAGAGGAAAGGGCAGATCTTAGCGATGTTGTAAAGGTAAGCCAATCAGGATTTGAGGATGGATTGGATATGTGGAGTGAATGAGAGATCAGAGTCAAGGATGATGCCAAGGTTGCAGGCTTGTTAGATGGGAAAGATGGTTGTGCCTTCAACAGTGAAGGGAAAGTTTGGGAAAGGACAGAGTTTGGGAGGGAAGATAAGGAGCTCTATCTTGGACATGTTGAGTTTTAGGTGGTGGGAGGACATCCAAGTAGAGATGTACTGAAGGCAGGAGGAGATGGAAGCCTGGAGGGAGGGAGGGAAAACAGGGGAGGACATATACAGTTGGGTTTCATCCACATAGAAATGGTAATTGAAGCCATGGGAGTGAATGAGTTCTCCAAGGGAGTGAGTGTAGATGGAGAATAGAAGGGTACCAAGAACTGAATCTTGAGGGACCCTTACAATTAGGGGATGGGGGGGGGGAGGAGGAGCCTGTGAAAGAGGCTGAGAAAGAATGGCCAGAGAGATAGGAGGAGAACCAGGAGAGAATGGAGTCAGTAAAGCCAAGCTTGGATACCATGTTGAGGAGAAGAGGATGATCAACAGTGTCAAAGGCAGCTGAGAGGTCAAGGAGGATTAGGATGGAGTAGGAGCCATTGGAGAAGCAGCATGGCTCAGTGGAAAGAGCATGGCCTTGGGAGTCAGTGGTCATGGGTTCTAAACCTGGCTCCACCACTTGTCAGCTTTGTGACTTTGGGTAAGTCATTTAACTTCTCTGTGCTTCAGTTACCTCATTTGTAAAATTGGAATTAAGGCTGTGAGCCCCACGTGGGACAACCTGATTACTTTGTATCTTCCCATCAGTGCTTAGAACAGTGCTTGGTACATCCTAAGTGCTTAACAGATACCATTATCATTATTATTATTATTAGGCAAGAAGGAGGTCATTGGTGACCTTTGAGAAAGCAGTTTCAGTGGAGAGGAGGGAGCAGAAGCCATATTAGAGGGGAATTGGAGGAGAGTTGGAGGAGAGGAATTTAAGGCAGCAAGTGTTGATAACTCACTCCAGGAGCTTGGAAAGGAAGTGTAGAAGGGAGATGGAGGGAGATGGGGTGATAATTGGAGGGGGCTGTGGGGTCAAGGGAGGGCATTTTAAGGATGGGGGAGACATGGACATCTTTGAAGGGAGAGGGGAAGAAGCCATTGGAGAGTGAACGGTTGAAGATCGTAGTAAAGGAGGAAGGAGGGAAGGAGGGAAGGGATGAGAGTTTATATGGTGCAAAAGAATTGAATCCAATGCACATGGTTGGGAGGGGAGGGTGGCACCTGAGAGGAGGCAGGAGATCTCCTCCGAAGATACTACTGGGAAGGATGGGAAAATTGAAATGGGGTCCAAGGTGGAGGGAGGGGTGATCTGGGGGAGCTCAGACTTGATGGTGTTAATTTTCTTAATGAAGTAGATGACCAGATCGTTAGGGGAGAGGGATGGGGGAGCAGGGGGTACAGGGGACCTGAGTAGGGAGTTAAATGTCTGGAACAACTAATGAGGGTGATGAGCATGGGTGTCTAATCCCTGGTCTGCCACTTGCCTGCTGTGTGACCTTGAACAAATTACTTATCTTCTATGTGCCTCAGTTTCCTCATCTGTAAAATAGGGATTAAATAATTATCTCTTCTCCTTCCTTAGACAGGGAACTCCAGGAGAGACAGAAACCAGGACTTCTCTGACTACATCATATTTTGCAGAGGGCTTGGAACATAGCAATTAAATAACAAATGTCAACAAATTTCATAATAATAATTATTATGATTAGCATCCAATGAGTATGGGGAGCTGGTATGGCCAAATGGAAATAGCACATGTTTGGGAGTTGGGAAACCCAGGTTCAAGTCCTAACTTTGCCTGGCCTACTGTGTAACCTCGGAAAAGTTATGTAACCTCTCCGGACTTCAGCTTCTTCATATATAATATGGGGAAAGATAGCCTTATTCCCGTATGGTACAGAGACTGTGTCCGATGTAACGTTGTATTTAACCCAGGGCTTAACACATCCTAAGCACTTAGGAAATGGAGAATGATCACATAACAGAACAGTCTTAAAACTAGGTCCAAAGGCATAAAATGGCATAAAATCAGCGCTTAGAACAGTGCTTTGCACATAGTAAGTGCTTAATAAATGCCATTATTATTATTATTATTATTATAAAATCAATTGTGGTCACAAAAGAATATCCCCCTCCTGACTCCTAGCATTAGGGTTTTTAAATGTCACTCAGCCTGCTGCATACTGGCAGAGTATTACTCTCTGTTCCACTTGTGCTCTTAACTCTGAGTGGTTTCTCCCAAATCTAACAGCCCTGAACCCATGCTCGATGACCACTTTTGGTCATCCAGAAACAACAGAAAAGGAACTGACAGCCCTGGCTCACTTCTATTCAAGACTTACCACCAGTTGCAGCCCCGAACTGAAATTAGTGCCACCGACGGTGCTGGTAGCCAGACTTTTGGAGCTGGTGAGATGGCAAATGATTTTTCCTGCATAACCCTGGAAAATGCTTAGTATCATATGCTACATACAGTAATCACTCAATAAATACCATTGAATGATTGACTAATTAACTAGCCTTATGTCTAGGAATAATCTTCAGTCCCAGGGAACCAATCATTAGTATTTGTTTATCAATAGTATTGACAAATGCCCTTTAGTATTGATAAATTCATTCAATCATATTTATTAAGCGCTTATTGTGTTCAGAACACTATACTAAGCACTTGGGAAAGTATGATACAACAATAAACAGTGACAATCCCTTACCACATGACCTCACAGTCTGGAGAGGGTGAAAGGAGAGACAGGCATCAATATAAATAAACAGACATCAATATAAGTAAATAAACTTACAGATATATACATAGGTGCTGTGGTGTGGCTGGGCGGGGTGGGGGGGCAAGGGAGCAAGTCAGGGGGATGCAGAAGGGAGTGGGAGATTAGGAAAGGAATGGCCAACAGGATGATTATAGAAATCAAATCCAAATTTTAGAGTACATACTTTCCAAAGAAAACATTTATGACAAAGATAGATGTATATTCTTCTTGGCATAAACCAAGATGTGGACAATACACAAAATGCCACTATTGATTTCTTCATTCCTTGGCCCCCTCATTTGAGGACGACCCTCCCCCTTAGAGAAGCACTGTGGCCTAATTGAGAGCAAGGATACGGATTCTAATCCCATCTCTGACACTTGCTCTGTGAGCTTGGGCAAGTCACTTACCTTCTTTCTTCTCCAGTTTCTTCTTAGGGTAAAAAGGAATTTAACACCTTTCCTCCCTCCTTTTCAGAGTCTGTAAGCAATGTATTGGACAGAGACTGTGTCCAACCTACTTATCTTGTACCTACCTCCGTGCTTAGTAGAGTGTCTAACACAAAGTAAGCATGTAAATTGTTATTATCATTATTTTTGTTATTATTATCATTATCTTTATCATTATTATTCCTCAATCCAATTGGACCAAGGTCAATCTGGTCTCTTAGGGGTCATTGCCCCTTTTCCCACCCAAAAGCCTGACAACCGCTTCCTGAATCTGCTTGGTCTTCACCCCATAGATGACGGGGTTCATCGTCGAGGGCAGCAGCAGGTACAGATTGGCAATGATGATGCTTACGTGGTGGGGGATTGTGTGGCCCCCAAAGCGGTGGGTGAAGAAGGTGAAGAAAGCCGGCACGTAGCTGATGACGATGGCAGAGATGTGAGCAGTGCAGGTGCTGAAAGCTTTGCGCTGAGCTTCCGCCGAAGACAGGCTCACCACGGCCCTGAGGATAGCGGTGTAGGATGCAGAAATACAGAAGATGTCAAATCCTCCAATTAGAATGGCAACCATCAGCCCATAGATTGTGTTGACTTTGATGTTACCACAGGACAACTTGGCCACAGACATGTGGTCACAGTAGGTGTGGGGGATGACGTGGCTCCGACAGAAGGGCAGTCTCTTGGTCAGGACAGTGAAGGGAATAATCAGAACAGCCACCCTGAGGAAAGTGACCAGCCCAGCCTTGGCGATGATGGGGTTGGTCAAGATGGTGGAGTATCTCAGAGGGTAGCAGATGGCCACATAGCGATCCAGGGCCATGAGCATGAGGACTCCGGATTCCATTCCCGTGAAGGTGTGGACAACGAACATCTGGATGAGGCAGGTACTGAAGTCAATCTCCCTTAAATCGAACCAGAAGAGAAGAAGCATTCTGGGCACTGTGCTGCTGCACAGGACCAGGTCTGTGGAGGACAGCATGGCCAGGAAGTAGTACATGGGCTGGTGTAGTGCCTCCTCATGATAGATGAGGTACAGAAGTCCACAGTTCCCCACCGTGGCGATGACATATATGGAGCAGAAAGGGAGGGAGAGCCAGGCATGTAGGGCCTCCAGACTTGGGATGCCATTCAGGGTGAAAAGCACTGGGGCGAAGCTGGAGCTGTTGCAAAATGACATGCCCGCCACATAGTGCATCACCCTTGATGCTCTGGAAAGGGTGGGGAGAGGAGAGAGGCAGCATTAACAGTTCCAGATCTCAAGGCTGCCAATTTGTCTGGGCTGGATCAGGTGCCCACTTCAACTGGATATCGGAAGGCAGGTGATTCATTCTAGCCCAAGTGTTGTAGATATCCCTCAATCTTGGTGTTCAGAAAAAACAGTATTTCTCCCAGAAACTGCCTGTGCTGAGCCAAGAAATTGATCTCTTGCCATTTCTGGACACAGGATCTGGAATTTCCCCAAACCTGCAAGCAGAAGGAGTGATTTCCCACATTGTTCCATCCAAATTCTCCCTGGTCACCCACACCCCAAGTCTCCATCAATCACCTAGGGCTCACAGAAGCAGCACATGGACTGTGCTCCTGACCCTAGGCTTTTTGGTGGCTGTCATGAGCCCGGCTCACACCATCAGGTAGGTCACCATCACCGACACTGTAAGTCTTTAAGTCCATCCCTGGTCCTGTCAGGCACCTCTCTTATGGGTCTGTCCCCCCTCTCATCCCATTTGGCACTTATTCTATAAGTCTGTCCCTGGTACTCTCTCACCCCATCAGGTACTCAGTGACATATCAAACCACGGTGAAACCAAACGACTATGTTATATAACGTAAAGCTTTATTCAATTCTCAGTCTAATTGAAGGGGTACACACACACACACACACACACACACACACACACACACACAGACACACGTCTGTTTTCCCCAAGTTCATGCACATGGTCTCATGTCAGAGGAGTTCAAGGGGTCTGGCTGCTCACAACCCATCGTCCTGGTGCAAGTCTATAGGTGGTTCTTGGCGGCCGTGCCATAGACATATCAGGTCAGGTGGTCTTTGCCGCCCACCGGGGTCGGATTCTTTAGCTCATGACAACCACCTGCTTCAGCTGTTCGGCCCCCGTGTTGGGCCCGTGCTTGCTCTCTTTGCTCTCTTATTTGGGTGGTTACCCTCCCCGCCCCCCCAGCCCCGCCCTTCAATCCACTCATGTTGGTTGTTTCACAGGGGTCACAGCAGGTCCTGATTCACTGCTTTGACTTGCCTGCTCTCTCAAGCTATTACCGGATAAAGCCCAGGGGGACAGCTACCACTCTCCCTGCACCCACCCCATGGGCTGTTTTTGCAAGGTAGCTTATCTCATGTACCTCCAGTAGTCCTCCTTCTGCCTGATGGCAAGACGGTTCAGTGCCTCCTCAAGGTCCACCTTGAGCTTAGTACAGTGCTTAGTACGGTGCTCTGCACACAGTAAGCGCTCAATAAATACGATTGATTGATTCTATGCTATTGATTCCTCCTCAAATTCCTCCTTCTATGTTTTTCATGGGGTCAAATGATGGTTGCTCCATAAAATGGCTTCTATGTTATAAATTTAAGGCACTCACAGTCACCACAGTGGCCAGTTGACATTCTTAAAGGGACAGTGTAAAATATCATTTAGCAGCCCCCAAAGGCATCTCCTGGACATCTGGATCCTTCTGATGCAATTTTAAACAGAAAATATAACTCCATCCCCAAACCTGCTCTTCCATGGAGACGTCTTTCATTCCCCAGCAACTACTGTGAATTTTGACAAGCTTATTCCTCCACCTTTGGTCCTCTGGGCTGTACCATCTCTCCCCCATCCCAGACAGATGTCCCTTGTTGGGTGCCCAGCACATACATGTTGGCCAATGTCCCCAACTCCCTCGACCCTCTGTTTCTGGATCTTCCTCACACAATAAGAGGTCCTGTTGTATTTACAGCAAACATATCATGTCCATGGCAACTCAGAAGAGGATTTAGAAATGATGAAGTCTTACCATAACACTGGCTGGAACCTGGCTGTGTGAAGAACCCGGGAGGCAAGTGGCAGAATGAAATTTGGGAGCATCAGGCTATGGGTTGGATGAGGGTGTGGATTTGACATTGTTTCTGTGGCTTTTCCCCTGGGGGTTCTCCATCCAGCATGGCCTCAGATGTTTGTACTTCTTTCTATCACTGGCTCAAAGGCTCCAAGGGCAGAGGGATAAGGATCATATTCCCAAATCTGAGGCTCTTCAGAGCCTTTGAGCTAATCTGAGGAGAAAAACATAAAGTGCAAAAACATTTACCAGTGTCTCTATGGTTGAGTTTGAGGCTACAGGGGCTCTTCATAATGAAATCCTTGCCACCTGATGGAAACAACACCGCTCTCTCATTCACCCCACACAGCCAATCTGTCACCAAAACCTGCCAATCTCACCTCCACAATATTGCCAAGACCTGACCTTTCTTCTCCATCCAAACCGCTACCTTGCTGGTTCAATCTCTTATCCTATCCCGACTGGATTACTGCATCAGCCTCCTCTCTGATCTCCCATCCTCCTTTCTCTCCCCACTTCAGTCTGTACTTCACAACGCTGCCCAGATCATATTTGTGCAGAAACACTCTGGGCATGTTACTCCTCTCCTCAAAAATCTCCAGTGGCTACCAAGCAACCTACGCAGCAAGCAAAAACTCCTCACTCTCGGCTTCAAGACTCTCCATCACCTCACCTCCACCTACCTCACCTCCCTTCTCTCCTTCAACAGCCCAGCCTGCACCCTCCACTCCTCTGCCACTAACCTCCTCACTGTACCTCGTTCTCACCTGTTCCATTGTTGACCCCTGGCCCACGTCCTTCCCCTGGCCTGGAATGCCCTCCCTCCACACATATGCCAAGCTAGCTCTCTTCCCCCCTTCAAAGCCCTACTGAGAGCTCACCTCCTCCAAGAGGCCTTCCCAGACTGAGCCCCCTTTTTCCTCTCCTCCTCCCCATCCCCCCCACTGTTGCCGTCTGCCTCCACCCGTCTGGCGCGGGGAGACGGGCACACGCAATGGAGGAGACTGTTTATTCAGCACACCGTGGAGGATTTTGTACAGTGCAGAGCCTCAAGGGAGTTAGGTGACAGGCGGATGATTGCAAGCTTATCAGCAAGGCTGAGCTCATGCTTAGATCAGCACATTCCTTGTCAATTCTCAGAACAGTGCCTAGTTATTTATCTAGCAGCCTGACTTCCTTCATTGTTCCTTGTAGGTCTTTCTGTGAGCACGGAAAGCCGGGGGGCCTGGCTTACTACTTAGGCCCAGATGTTAGGTCTGCCACACCCCACCCTACCTCCTTCCCCTCCCCAAAGCACCTGTATATATATATATACATACACACATACATATATGTACATACATATATATGTGTATATATATACATATAGTACAGATTTATTACTCTATTTTACTTGTACATATTTACTACTTTATTTTGCTAATGATATGCATATAGCTTAAATTCTATTTCTTCTGATGATTTTGACACCTGCCTACATGTTGTTTTTTTTGTTGTCTGTCTCCCCCTTCTAGACTGTGAGCCTGTTGTTGGGTAGGGACTGTCTCTATATGTTGCCAACTTGTACTTCCCAAGTGCTTAATACAGTGCTCTGCACACACGATAAATACAATTGAATGAATGAATCAATCAATCAAAGAGTCCAGCCCCCTGCCTCCTGGAATGGCTATGTGCACCCCAGTTGAAAGCATGGTATGTTTCTTTTAAGATCTCCATTCAGTTGCTATCCCAGTATTTATTAAACACAGTGTTAACAATCCTCACTGTCAGAATGTTTTCTTCTATCTTACCTAAATTGTCATTAATGTAGTATAAGTTTGCTCTGTCTTCAGTGGAAATAAAACCAATCATTTCCATTAAATAACAAGATTAAGCTAATTGTAGACCTTCTCTTCTGAACAATTGCTACCCCCAAACTTTAATAAGCCCTCCTCTTCCTCCTCCTCCCTCCCTTCCTAGTCCTCCACCCACCCTTCTCCTCGTCCTCCTCCACCCCTTCTCCTCTTCCTCCTCCTCCCTCCCTTCCTAGTCCTCCACCCACCCTTCTCCTCGTCCTCCTCCACCCCTTCTCCTCTTCTTCCTCCTCTTCCATGTTCTTGTCCTCCCCATCCTCCTCCCCCTTCTCATCTTCCTACTTCTCCTTCTCCTCCCCTCTCCTCCTTCTCCTTCTCTTCCTTTTTTCTTCATGCTTCTCTTTCTCCTCCTCACCCTTCTAATCCTCCTTGTCCTTGATCTCTTCTTCCTACTCCTTCTCTTCCCTCTTATCATTATCACAGTCATAGTAATAATCTGTCTTTATTGAGCATTTATTGTGCGGTGAGCACTGTCATGATTACTTGGAAATGATTACAATAAAATGAAAACATATTTCTATGCCTGAAGAGTTTGTGAACTACATGGGATCATAGACAGACACACATTGAATACGTACAGAGGGAACAGGAAGAATATTTTAGCATTTTTCATTTATTTCATTATTTATGCACTTGTCCATTTTTCCTCAGGGAACAGTTTAATTATGGAGAAAATGAAAAAATGAAAGCATAAATGACAAAATAAATTATTTTATATGTACATGTGGCTGTTGAGATGAAATGACAGAGGACATGGTAAGTAATTGGAGGAGGAGGGCTTTCAGGAAGAGTTTTAAGATGTAAAGAAACACGGTTCAGAAGATTTGAAAGGAGAAGGAGTTCCAGGGAGGAGGAAGGATGTGAGGAATGGGGGGTTGCACACTGAAGCGCCAAGTGAGAGAAACTGTATGAAGATTAGCTTGGAACAAGAAAAGATTGGGTGCTGGGATTCAGAAGACACAGAGCACAGAGATGCAAGGAAACAGCTGGTGGAGAGCCATGAATCTAATTCTCAGGAGTTTCTCTCTGATTCTGTGAAATTCAGATTTGCAGAGAGAAGTGGGTGGCTACTGGACAGTTTGAGGAAGGAAGTGATAAATTCTGAACTGTACTTTAGGAAGTTTGATTCAGTAAGCAGAGTGTTAGCTAGGGAAGAGAAGAGGCTGGAAGTAAGGGGGGCAGTAAAGAGGCTGATAAAGGAATCCAGCAGGAGGTGACAAAGCCTTGGACCGTGCTGGTGGCTATAAAGATGAAGAGAGGAGGGAGAGGGTCTGGAAAATATTGTTGAGGTACTGTTTCCTTCACCATGAGAAGCAGCATGGCATAGTGGATACAGTATGGACCTGGGAGTCTGAAAGTCATGGGTTCTAATCTTTGCTCCGCCACAAGTCTGCTCTGTGATCTTGCAAAAGTCATTTCACTTCTCTGTGCCTCAGTTACCTCATCTGCAAAATGGGGATTGAGACTGTGAGCCCGACATGGGACAGGGGCTGTGTCCAACCTGATTCACTTATATTTTCCCCAGTACTTAGTGCAGTGCTTCGCACACAGTAAGTGCTGAACAATTATTACTATTATTATTATTATTGTTATTATTAACTCTTCTAACCTCTCTCCCTCTACCTTATAACCTCTTCTAGTTGGAGACCTGCCCAGCAACGAATACAGTCAGAAAGATCTTGTGTGATCTTCTCTGCCATGTCCAACCTGCCACTTAATCCACTGAAAACCCTTTGAAGTCTTCTGAATGAAAGCATCCCAGCACTGGATGCCTGCTTCAGGCCCAGATGTTATCATCAAGGATTTCCTTCAGGACTTTTCCAACATTTGAGGTCAGGTTCCCCAGACCTTGGCCAGCAAAAAGACCTCCCTGCCAGGGATTGTGTCTAGCCACAGTGTCATCCTCAGCCCTCCTGAACTCTGCAGCAAGAAGAATTTAAGTAAGAATTAGGAAGAATATTTTGGCTGGAAATGGTGTGGGGGACCCTGAATCGATCATACATTCTCTTTTTTTGAAAAAGGAGAGAACAACATCTAAGAACTGGGAGAGATGTATTCAACTCCCAAGGCAAGATGTTGAATGAGTTGGCCCAAACATTTCTGCAAACCTGGGGAGTTTCAGGTTCTATAGAACTTCTCTCCCTTGGTGGGGTTGGTGCATCATCCAACTATCCACTTCTCATCAACTCCATCATCATTTCTGCCTTCCCAGTCCCACAGTTCCATCAGCAGTATTATTATTATCATCAGCAGCTCCACTGTCACTCCCAATATCACTGTTGTCATCACTACGATCAAATTTATCCATCATGATCATTGTCATCGCCATCACCATCACTACCATCATCAAAGTTCCCACATAATCCTTCCTAGCCTGGCCCCTCTATACTCCCCAAGTTCAACCCGCTTCTCTCCCAACTCACCTCAACTCACCTTGAAACCTTCGGCTTCAAGGCTCTCCATCACCTCGCCCCCTCCTACCTCACCTCCCTTCTCTCCTTCTCCAGCCCAGCCCGCACCCTCAGCTCCTCTGCCACTAACCCCTCACCATGCCTCGTTCTCGCCTGTCCCGGCGTCGACCCCCGGCCCACGTCATCCCCCTGGCCTGGAATGCCCTCCCTCCCCACATCCGCCAAGCTAGCTCTCTTCCTCCCTTCAAAGCCCTACTGAGAGCTCATCTCCTCCAGGAGGCTTTTCCAGACTGAGCCCCTTCCTTCCTCTCCCCCTCCTCCCCCTCCCCATCCCCCCCACCTTACCTCCTTCCCCTCCCCACAGGGCCTGTATATACATATATATGTTTGTGTGTATTTATTACTCTATTTATTTTATTTGTACATATTTATTCTATTTATTTTATTTTGTTAATATGATTTGTTTTGTTCTCTGTCTCCCCCTTCTAGACTGTGAGCCCACTGTTGGGTAGGGACCATCTCTATATCTTGCCAACTTGTACTTCCCAAGTGCTAAGTACAGTGCCCTGCACACAGTAAGCGCTCAATAAATACGATTGAATGAATGAATGAATGAAATGATGGCATTTATTAAGCGCTTACTATGTGCAAAGCACTTTTCTAAGCGCTGGGGAGGTTACAAAGTGATCAGGTTGTCCCACTGGGGGCTCACAGTCTTAGTCCCCATTTCCCCTCTTAGTCCCCTCTCCGTAACTGAGGCCCAGGGCAGTTAAGTGACTTGTCCAAAGTCACACAGCTGACAAGTGGCGGAGCCGGGATTTGAACACATGACCTCTGACTCCAAAGTCCGGGCTCTTTCCACTGAGCAAGGCTGCTCCAGCGGGAATCCACACCGCAACCACCGGTGACATCGTCCTCCTGGAACCCACACTAGCCCGACGCGGCGAGCCTCTGGGCGGACCCGGCTCCCACCGCCGCCTCCTCCCCGCGCTCGAATCGTCACCGCGCCCCTCCAACCCCCAGCTCCCCCGCACACCGACCCCCAACACGCACCCTCACGGAGGCGGGATGGGTGGCTGGGGCTGGCGTAGAACGGGGAAGAGAGAGGACGACGGGGAGACACGGGGCGGAGAGAGTGAGAGCGAGAGTGCGCGGGGTAAGTGACCCTGGAATGCCCTCCCTCTGCCCATCCGCCAAGCTAGCTCTCTTCCTCCCTTCAAGGCCCTACTGAGAGTTCACCTCCTCCAGGAGGCCTTCCTAGACTGAGCCCCTTCCTTCCTCTCCCCCTCGTCTCCCTCTCCATCCCCCCATCTTACCTCCTTCCCTTCCCCACAGCACCTGTATATATGTATATATGTTTATTTATTTTACTTGTATATATCTATTCTATTTATTTTATTTTGTTAGTATGTTTGGTTTAGTTCTCCGTCTCCCCCTTTTAGACTGTGAGCCCACTGTTGGGTAGGGACTGTCTCTGTATGTTGCCAACTTGCACTTCCCAAGCACTTAGTACAGTGCTCTGCACACAGTAAGCGCTCAATAAATACGATTGATTGATTGATTGATTGAGCGCTAATCTCCTCACCGGGCCTCGTTCTCGCCTGTCCCGCCGTCGACCCCCGGCCCACATCACCCCCCTGGTCTGGAATGCCTTCCCTCTGCCCATCCGCCAAGCTAGCTCTCTTCCTCCCTTCAAAGCCCTACTGAGAGCTCACCTCCTCCAGGAGGCCTTCCCACACTGGGCCCCCTCCTTCCTCTCCCCACAGCACCTGTATATATGTATATGTTTGTACGTATTTATTACTCTATTGATTTTATTTGTACATATTTATTCTATTGATTTTATTTTGTTAATTTGTTTTGTCTCCCTCTTCTAGACTGTGAGCCCGCTGTTGTGTAGGGACCATCTCTATATGATGCCAACTTGTACTTCCCAAGCGTTTAGTACAGTGCTCTGCACACAGTAAGCGCTTAATAAATACGATTGAATGAATGAATGAATGAATGAATGAATGAATGAATGAATGAATGAGCGCCCAGCCGCGGAGATGGGCTCCGCCTTAGGGCGCGCCAACTTTCTCCCTCTCCCCCCGCCCCAACACCAGAATTCCCGCGGAGGGGAAGGTTGGGAGGCCCGTCGGGGGGCGGCTCCGCGAAGGAGCGATCCGGAGAACGGCCGGAGGAGAGACTGGGGAAGGGGTCCTCCCAAGCGCGAGAGAGGAGAGGAGAGGGACAGGGGGAGTTGGGGGTGGCCTTCTCCTCCTCCCGACTCCCCGCCCCAGCGAGCCCCTATGACCACGTCGCCACCCCCGGATGATACAAACACTCTTCACCATCCGCGTCGAGGCTCCCCACCATCTGGCGCGGCTCAGTGGAAAGAGCCCGGGCTTTGGAGTCAGAGGTCATGGGTTCGAATCCCTGCTCTGCTTATTGTCAGCTGGGTGACTTTGGGCAAGTCACTGAACTTCTCTGGGCCTCAGTTACCTCATCTGTAAAATGGGGATTGAGACTATGAGCCCCCCGTGGGACAAGCTGATCACGCAGCATGGCTCAGTGGAAAGAGCCCGGGCTCTGGAGTCAGTTTTCATGGGTTCAAATCCCGGCTCCACCAACTGTCAGCTGTGTGACTTTGGGCAAGTCATTTAACTTCTCTGTGCCTCAATTACCTCATCTGTAAAATGGGGATTAAGACTGTGATTCCCCCGTGGGACAACCTGATCACCTTGTACCCTCCTCAGCGCTTAGAACAGTGCTTTGTATATAGTAAGCACTTAATAAATGCCATTATTATTATTATTTTTGTAACTTCCCCAGTGCTCAGAACAGTGCTTTGCACAGTAAGTGCTTAATAAATGCCATTATTATTATTATCATTTTCCTGTCTGCATTTTTCACCTCCTATTCCCTAAACACTGTTTCATTCCTCCCAAACCAACCTTCTATCTGTACCTCACTCATACTGCTTCCCTCCCTTGGAATTCTCTCCCTCCCCACATCGAACAGACCACAGCTCTCCCAACATTCAAATCCTTCCTTAAATCTCACCTCTTCCAACAACTTTTTCCCAGTTGTTTTCCCAACACCCTGAGCTATATCGTGCCTTCATTCATCCATTCATTCATTCAGTCGTATTTACTGAGCGCTTACTGTGTGCAGAGCACTGTACTAAGCGCTTTGGAAGTACAAATTGGCAATATATAGAGACGGTCCCTACCCAACAATGGGTTCACAGTCAACTCTGGCACTTATGAATTATTTACACCCTTTACTAATTTTGACTACTCAAGTAGATACTTTTAAGTTTGTCTCCTCATTTAGACTATAGGCTCCTTGTGGGCAGGGAAAAGGTCATTTCCTTATTCTGCATTTCCCAAGCACACTGTAGTACGTGCTACACCTAGTGATTGTTCAATAAATGCTGCTACTGCTATTGCTATTACTATTACTACCACTACTATTACCACCACTGCTTCTATTTATTGTTAGGGAACATATATTGTGCTTCTGTTGAATTTTCCCTGGCTCACACTTATCTGCTTTCCTGCTCCTCCCCTCCCAGAGCCCCCAATGTTTGAATCTCTCTTGTGACCATTTTGGAGATAGAGAATATATAACTCCCCAGGAGCCCTAACTACCTTTTACTTTTATTGGGAAAAAACAAACGTAGATGCCAATCAGTTTAACTACTTCTTGGCCTCTCTGTCTGGGGCTGGAGGGCCAGGGAGGCCAAGGCCAGGAACAAGGAGACTGCTAAGCCTGTTGAAGTATGGATGGAGGAAAAACCAAGGCCAGACCAGCCCAGGGGTCTCTCTGTGCTTGGCCCTCATAACATACCTGGAGTGGGGAGCTCTGGGGGGGAAGAGAGAAAGGACAGGTGGCATTTGGGGAAGAGGGACAGTCAATGGAAACATTGAGAGATCTTATCTATCTCTCCACTGACCTCTTACTCACATCCTGCCTCTGGCCTGGAAAGCTCTCCCTCTTCATACCTGACAGACAATTACTCCCCGACACTTCAGAGCCTCTGTAAAGGCACATCTCCTCCAAGAGGCCTTCCCTGACTAAGCACTCTTCTCCTTTTCATTCATTCAGTTGTATTTATTGATTGCTTACTGTGTGCTGTACTGTACACTGTACTAAGCACTTGGAAAGTACAATTCAGCAATAAAGTGAAAATCCCAGCCCACAACAGGCTTACAGTATAGAAGGGGGAAGACAGACATCAAAATAAGTAAACAGGCATCAATATAAATAATTGAAAGTATAGATAAATACACATTAAAACAAGTAAACAGGCATTAATATAAATAAATAGAATTAGAGATATGTACATATATACACAAGTGCTGTGGAGCAGGAATGGGGGTAGAGCAAAAGGAGCAAGTCAGGGCTACAGTGGAGAGGGGTAACTTGAGGAAAAGTGGGACTTAGTCTGGGAAGGCTTCTTGGAGTGGGTGAGCCTTCAGTAGGGCTTTGAAGGTTGGTAGTTTGGTGGATTTGAGGAGGGAGGGCATTCCAGGACAGAGGTAGGATGTGGGCCAGGGGTTGATGGCAAGACAGGCAAGAGCAAGGCAGAGTGAGAAGGTCAGCACCAAAAGAGAGGAGTGTGCAGGCTGGGATTTAGAATAATAATAATAATAATGGTATTTGTTAAGTACTTACTATGTGTCAAACACTGTTCTAAGCACAGGGTTATCGGGTTGCCCCACGTGGGGCTCACAGTCTTAATCCCCATTTTACAGATGAGGTAACTGAGACACAGAGAAGTTGTGACTTGCCCAAAGTCACATATATGACCCTTAGTGGAGCAGGGATTTGAACCCACACCCTTTGACCTCCAAGCCCGTAATCAATCAATCAATCAATCGTATTTATTGAGCGCTTACTATGTGCAGAGCACTGTACTAAGCGCTTGGGAAGTACAAGTTGGCAACATACAGAGACAGTCCCTAATAATAATAATAATAATAATAATAATAATAATGGCATTTGTTAAGCACTTACTATGTGCAAAGCACTGTTCTAAGCACTGGGGAGGTTACAAGGTGATCAAGTTGTCCCATGTGGGGCTCACAGTCTTAATCCCCATTTTACAGATGAGGTAACTGAGGCTCAGAGAAGTAAAGTGACATCCAAGGTCACACAGCAGACATGTGGTGGAGTTGGATTCGAGCCCATGACCTCTGACTCTAAAGCCTGGGCTCTTTCCACTGAGCCATGCTAAGACCTTTCCCTACCCAACAGTGGGCTCACAGTCTAGAAGACAGTGGGCTCACACTCTTTGCCATGCTGCTTGCTGCTTACTGCCATGCTGCTAGAAGGAGAGAAGGGAGGGGAGGTAAGATGGGGCAAGGTGATGGGACGTTCTTCCACTCCCTTCTGTATCTCCCTGACTTGCTTCTTTTTTAATCTCTCCCAACCCCAGCCCCACAGTATTTATGTACCTATCTGTAATTTAGGTATTTGTATTAATGTATTTTACCCCCACTACACTATAATTTCATTGTGGGCAGTGAATGTGTCTGGTATATTGTTCAGCCAATATCCACAGAAACATGGTTTTCCTGGGCAGGGCAGCCCAAAAATAAAAAAAAATGTACAAATGATCACGAATATGCAGGACACACAAACTCTAATTGTGAAAGGTTTTCTAATTCAACAATGATGCTCAGGGCTGGAACTTGGGCACTCCCTTCACAAGTACAGGAGAACTTTGAATCAGATGAATCAATCAGTCAATGGTATTTATTGATCAATTACAGGGTGATGAGCACTGCATTAAGAGCTTGGGACAGTTCAATACAATAGAATCACATGAAACCCATTCGACAGACTTTGTAAGCTATGATGCAAAAGCTCTCAAGACCACCATTTCAGAAAGTCACGTTCTCAGAAGCACCTTACATAAAAGCAGGGCTGGTCTCCTGAGTGTGTCAAATGTGTGCCAGCTGACCTCACTCTTGCACTTGGTCTCCTCTTCTCCATGATACACTCATGTCTCCTTGTGCAGGTTGTGCAGCTCCCTATCACCCACTCCGTGAAAAAAGGTGAAATTATTATGTCTAGAGTTCAAAAACACTCAAAAGGAAGAGTTCTTGACCTAGCGAATGGGAAGAACACAATTTCTCACAAGTTGTGCAGCCGGTCCTAGAGAAATAGCAACACCTAGTCGCTAGAAACAATATAAGCCTGGGAGTAAGAGGATTTGGGTTCTAAATCTGGTTCCACCACTGGTCTTTTAAATTACATTAGGCAAGCCACTTAACTTCTCTGTGCTTCAGGTTCCTCATCTGTAAAATGGGCATCCAATACCTGACTCCCCCCACTTAAACTGTGAGCCCAGGTGGGATGGGGCTGCTTAGAAAAGCATTGTGGCTTAGAGGAAAGAGCACGGGCTTGGAAGTCAGAGATCATTGGTTCTAATCCCAACTTCACTGCTTGTCAACTGTGTGACTTTGGGCAAGTCATTTAATTTATCTGTGCCTCAGTTATCTCATCCGCAAAATGGGGATTAAGACTGTGAGCCCCACGTGGGACAACCTGATAATCTTGTATCTACCCCAGGGCTTAGAACAGTGCTTGGCACATTGTAAGTACTTAACAAATACCATCATTACTATTATTATTATTATTATGGGGACAGTGTCTAACCTGATTATCATATATCCTCAGTACAGTGCTTGGCACAGAGTAGGTGTTTAATAAATATCACAGTTATTATTAAAGGGGTAGGAATGAGTGATCCAGGGAGAACTACCTGAAGGAAAATTAAAGGGGCTTGATTGTCTTTCCTTTTGATGAAGATAAGATCACAAAGGAATGGATAAAATCTGGTGAAAGGCAACAGCAGTTTATTAAATTTTCTGTCATGCTCAGGGGGACAGAGATCCCAATGGAAAGTAGAAGCCCCCAGAGAGCACAGGTCAGAGCACCAGATGAGCTAGGCAAAGGTAGGTAGGGAAGACTCAACCAAAAATTCATCTAGGCTGGACTAGGCAACCTTCCAATTTGGCTATATTGGATAATGGAGAGAAAAACACAGAAGGGCCTAAAGCTAGTTCAGAAAGCTATGGCACTTATTCCAACTAAATGCTCCTTTAGCCTGGAAATAAATACAAATGGAGATGAATCTCTGGGTTGGAAAGCTTTCAGGAGCCTTGACCTCATGAGGTTAGCTGGCTTTAGTCTCAGCACTAAGCAGCAGATTTGGAAGGAAAAGCTGGGGTTAAAAGGATTGGAATCTTGTCTATCTGGATGTCAATGTTCAATATATCCTGGTGCCAGGTGGGAACTGGGACACCACTGCAAAGATATATATCTGACTTACCCTCAAAGAGTGGCCAGAAACCGGGCTTGGAATCCACTTCGTGCTCCTTCTTGTGCTTTCCAAATCCCGTGCTTACATTGGGTGGTTGAGAAAAACGTCTCATTGCAACCATGAGGGACCCAAGGTCATTTTCTCACCTCTGACAGCCTGACCAGCTTCAGGATTCCCACTTTGATCTCCTGGGTCCTCAGGGCATACACTATGGGGTTCAGGGCAGGGGGGATGACATTGTGTAGGACATTGAGGAGGACCGGGATGAGGGGCACCTTCCCCTTTGCACTGTGGGTAATGGACAAGACCAGGATCGCTGTGTAGAAGAAGAGGATGAGGATGATGTGGGAGCTGCAGGTGCTCAGGGCTTTGGAGGCGGCTTTGGCCGAGTGTAACTTCAGTACCACCAGCAGGATCAGGGCATAGGAGAGAATGATGAGACCAACATCACTGCCTATCAGAATCCAAGCCAAAGAGAGCTGGAAAATGCTGCTGGCCTTCCTGTCATCACATGCCAGGCTGGTGACAGCCAGGTTGGAGCACAGACAGTGGTCAATCTCATTCTTGGAGCAGTAAAGATGCTCTGAGGCCAAGACAGGCACCGGGACAAATAGGAGACCATTTCTGAACACCATGAACAGGGTGGCCTTGAGGACAAAGCCTTCTGTGATGACAGAGGAATAGCGGAGTGGGTGACATATAGCCACATACCTGTCCAATGCCATGCACACAAAGATGCCTGACTCCATCCCAAAAAAGGTGTGAATAGCATAGATCTGAATGAAGCATTCTGGGAGGCTGATTGCCCGGGCATTGAACCAGAGAATGGTCAGGATTCTGGGCATAATGGTGGTGCTCAGACCTATGTCCACCACGGCCAGAACAGCCAGGAAATAGAACATTGGCTGGTGCAGAACTGTTTCCTTCCAGATGGTGAGCAGGATCATCACATTGGCCACGAGGGCCAAGAGGTAGAGCAGGCCCAGAGGGATAGAGAGCCAGTGCTGCCAACTGTGAATGCCCGGGAAACCCATTAGGATGAACTCACTCACCTGGAGGTTGGAGCCATTGGAGGCTCCGATGGACACAACCATCTTTTTGGGATGCACATGGAAGACCCGGAAATCACTCCCTTTCTATTTTCTTCCCCTTCTAATGCCCCTTTACCAGGAGCCCTGTTCAGCTTGCTGGAACAATAACTATCCTCTTGCCTCTGTGTCCCTCCAATAGCCTTGTGGATCTGGGGAATTTTAGATCAAAGTGCCATGCTGCAAGAAGGGCACACTGCTGGGAAATATTGGGTTGAGCAGGAAAAGACAAAAAAAGCAGATGAAAAAACAAGGAGGAGGTAACAGAGGAATCTTGGGCCAATCCCCATTGCCAATAAAATGGCAGGTGAAAGTATTTCTACTTCCCTATGGATAGTTCATAGGAGTTTAGCTTGGCCAGAAATAGGTGAGTCCCTTCTTCGCCAACCCCAAAGGCAGCAGAAATGATGGTGCAATTTCAAATAGACAAAAGACAAATCATTTTACCCATGTAGTGGAAAAATAATATTTTTAAGCACTTAGGTGTGTTGAGCATCGAAGTGAGCTTTGGGAATATATACAGAGGTGGTCATTAAACTAGGTCCTTGTTCCCCAGGGGCTCATAATCTGACAACAGAAACTGAGGAGGGCGGCCAGGAGATGTGGGCATGTGTGAAAAACAAGGACAAATACACATAATAAATACAATAATCAGTAGGGTGCTGTAGATAGAGGCTCAAAAATTCAGGCTCCACCTGGCTCATAGTTGAAGTTCACCCATAGCCATAGTGACCACTACAGCAACCATCAGTTTTCCCAGGGTTTTGTGGATGCCTTGAGCTGAAGGTGCTCTTCTCTTTCCCTCTGGAGTACTGGATGGATGGAGTGCAGTCTCCTCTCCCCACATGAAGCTAGAGCTGTAAAATCATAGCTCTTTAATAATTATGAATAAAATCAATCAAATTTATTGACCACTTATTATTTCCAGAGCACATACTAAGCACAATCAATCAATTGTATTTATTGAGTCCTTAGTGGATGCAGGACACTGCACTAAGCTCTTGGGAGAGTACAGTATAACGATATAGCAGTGTAAAGTCTTGTGAGCAGTGGATGGATCCTGGGAAAGGCATATGGCTGCTGACCATCCAACTCTGTAGTTCAGGTTCAGTTTGACTCAATGTGATCCTCCCTTTGGAGCTGACACTGCTATTCCCTTCAGCCTGAAGAGGAATATGATTCTGCTTCTCAGGACCTGTTCTCTCCAAATCAATGCTCCCTGACTGGGAGTTATTCCTTTCAGTCTGAAGAGGAATATAATTCTGCTTCTCAGGACCTGTTCTCTCCAGATTAATGCTCCTTGGCTGGGATACTCACCAGCAGTGTGCAGATGGGCTGTGGCTTCTCCTCTGTGACGGGGGTCTGCAGCGGGAATTTGGCTCATTCTTTAGGGGCCATCTGGGCCAAAGCTGTGGTGATCTGGGCCTTTATAGTGAGCGAGGGAAGGAGGGAGCAGTTTTGTAGCTGCAGGAGGAGGGCAACCTGAGCCTTGGGGCTGCTGGGAGCCCCTAAGTAGCACCTGGTATCCTCAGTGATTCCAGCCCAACAGAGCCACTCACATGAGAGAGAGGGTCCCTGGTGACATCACTTGAGAAATCTGGCCCTCAAGCATTGAAACATGTATCCCTTTTTCCTGGTAAATTACATATGGTGGGCTCCAATTCCATGTTCACCCTGATCACACCATCTAGGTTGGGTTGGCTGGAATAGGGAAGGGAGCAGGGATGGTTGGTGATTGGGATTTGGGAAGAGAACAGGTGGAGAGTTTCCTGGGTCTCAGGCCCCCATCTTCTCCCTATATCTCCAGTGGCCCAGAGTGGGAATAGCCTGAGAGATTTTGGGTACAAGACAGGGCCCAAGAATGGGTGTGCTTGTCTGTTGTTGCCCCTTTAGCTCTAGGACAAAAGCACCTTCACCTCATTACTGAAGACCAGGCAGAGATGATCAAAGGATGGGTCAGAGCATCTGCAGGGCACACATGTAAATACCCAAGCCCTAGTGTCTGTCCCTTCACATGTACATGATGTCACAAGCCCCCAGTTCATACCAACCAGGACCTCCTGGACTGGGGGAGCCTCAGTAACACATAGTAGAATTCAAACCACATATCATCACCAAGGTTAGTGTGGTAAATTTTTTACTTAGTTTTACGAACATGCAAGGGAGTGACACATACATACACTCACTCGACCACCCAAGGGTCCGATACTAGTCTGTGGTCAAAGGAGCCCATTCTGCCAATGCTTCTTCTTTCTGATTCCAAGTGCTGCTGCCTTCTGCTGCTTTCAAGTGCTGCTCTCACCGTGCTTCCTTCTTGCTTCTCTTCACACTCTGCTCCTTTGCGTGCCTCCATGCTACCCCCCAGGTGCCCCCTGACCATTCAAAATGAGCACCTCTGATGCCTTTTATTTGCCTTAGGCGTCACAGCTGGGGCTCTACTTGGCAGTCATTGATTGGTCCAGGCCTGTTACCAGATAAAACAGGGAGAGAAGGCCATACCTCCCTCCATGCCCCACTCCCACAGGCCAGCAATCATCAGTGCCTTCGCAAGTCTCTTCCTTGTTGTCGTTCATGGGATCACAAACAGTCACTAATAAGGCAGCTTATTGTGGGCCTGCCACTCATGAGAACTGTGAATCGGCTATATCCTGCTTGACAGATTTGGTGTACTGCGATGCAGTAAGACCTCAAATCCACCATAGGTGCTGTGGTCAGAATGTCACATTCCCAGAAGCAACACCCACAAAGCAGGACTGGTCTCCAGAATGTTTCAGACACATCATCTAGACCGTAAGCTAGTCCTCCAGCCTCTAAACTCGCTATGGGCAGGGAGTGTGTCAGTGAATTTTGTTGCATTGTACTCTCCCATTCATTCATTCATTCGATCATATTTATTGAGCACTTTCTGTACTAAGCACTTGGGAGAGTACAATATAACAATAAACAGACACGTTCCCTGACCACAACGAGCTTACAGTCTAGAGGGGGAGCCGGACATTAAGATGAATAAATAAAATACAGATATGTACATAAGTGCTTATTTTGATGTGTATATATCTATAATTCTATTTATTTATATTGACACCTGTTTACTTGTTTAAATGTCTGTCTCCCTCCTTCTAGACTGTAAGCCTGATGTGGGCAGGGATTGTCTCTTTTTATTGCTGAATTGTACTTTCCAAGTGCTTAGTAAAGTGCTCTGCACACAGCAAGTACTCAATAAATATGACTGAATTGAATAAATGAATGAATGAATGAATGAAAGTGCTGTGGGGCTGGTAGTGAGGATAAAGCACTTAAGTGCTTTACAGTACTATTCATTGATTGTCATCCAAACCATTCTTATTCTTGGGCTTTGTCTCCTCTTTCTCAGGACACAGTTGTAAATGTATACCCCCCTCCCACCTTGGAAATGAGCATGAAATTACAGTGTCTACAGTTCAAAAATCCTAGAAGTAAACGAACCAGATATTAGGAAGCACATGAAATTTGTCAAGAGTTGTGCAGTTGGTTCTGGAGAAGTAGTGTAGCCTATTGGAAAGGACATGATCTTGGGAGTATGGGGATCTGGGTTCTAGTGCCCTCTCCAACACTTGTCTGCTGTGTAACTTGGGCAAGTCATTCAATTTCTCTTGGTCTCAGGTTCCTCACCTGTAAAATAGGGATTCAATACCTATTTCATCCTTCTACTTAGACTATGATGTGGGACAAGGGCAGTGTCTCACCTGAATATTTTGTAATGATAATAATAATGGCATTTGTGAAGCACTTACTATGTGCCGAGCACTATTCTAAGTGCCGGAGTAGATACAAGGTAATCAGGTTGGCCCATGTGAGGCCCACAGTCTTAATCCCCATTTTGTAGATGAGGAAACTGAGGCACAGAGAAGTTAAGTGGCTTGCCCAAGGTCATACAGCAGACAAGTGGGGGAGTTGGGATTAGAACCCACCTCCTCTGACTCCGAAGCCCATGCTCTTTCCACTGAGCCATGCTGCTTCTCTATCCACCCCAGTGCTTAGTAACAGAGCTTGACTACAAAGTAAGTGCCTAACAAATATTATTGTTATTATTATTAATAATAATGATAATAATTTTAAAGAACGATTTTAGATAAGAAATCCAGGGAGGATTATTCAATGGGAAATTGGTGGTGTTTGATGGTCTTTCTTTTACTATGAAATAAAGTCAGAGAGAAATGGATGTGGGTTAATGAGAGGAAACTGAGTTAGTAGTTTTCTGTTTTATTTGTCTTGTCTCATGCCGTCAAGTCATTTCCAACCCATAGTGACACTACAGACAGATTTCTCCCAGAACACCATGCTCTCCTTCTGCAATCACTCTGGGAGTGTGTCCATAGGGTTTTCTTGGTAAAAGTATGGAAGTGGTTTACCATTTTCTCCTTCCACACAGTAAACTTGAGTCTCTGCCCTCAACTCTCCCTCACGCTGCTGCTGCCCAGCACAGGTGGGTTTTGACTTGTAACAGATTGCCTTCCACTCGTTAGCCACTGCCAAGCTAGAAATGGAATGGATATGCCTCTGCTTGACTCTCACTCCCATAGCTGAGACTGGTAGAGTACTGGAAACTCTCCAGGTGCAACCTTAAGAGTGGTCTGCTTTATTTAGGTGGGCAGAAATCCCAGTGGGAACTGAGGGCTCCCAGAGAGCACAGGCCAGAGAACGAGGGGTGTTAGCACAGCTCGGAAGGACCCAACATGAAATATTTCCAGGCTGGGATAGTTTAACTGGAATAGGAGACCAGAACTCTCTAATACCAAGAAAAACCACGAAGTACATTTAATGAAATTATAGACAGTATAATATCCAAATGGACATTTTTGCTTCAAATTGATTATTATTCTGATTCTGATTTTGATTCATCAAAGGATGGTTCACAGCACCTGCAGTGCACACATATAAATACAAAAACCCTAGTGTCCTTAGTGTCCCTAGTGTACATGAGAACCTTGAATCGGCTATATCTTGCTTGACAGATTTGGTGTATAGTAATGCAATAAGTCTACATGTCCACCATAGGTGCTGTGGACTAGAGATCCACAACAAGTATTCCAAATAGGCTGAGCAAAGGAAATTCAGAAACAGGAGGGAGATAAGTAATCTAGTCTGCCCACAGCTGACTATTCAATCCTGGACTCTGGCAGCCTCTCCCAGAGCCATAGGTAGAGTCTGACTTTGTGGCCCAATGCCAAATCTACCCAGGAATTATGGAAGATAGAGAAGAAGTATGGCTTAGTGGATGGAGCATGGGCCTGGGATTCAGAAGGTCATGGGTTCTAATCCCAGCTCTGCCACATGTCTGCTGTGTGATCTTGGGCAAGTCACTTCATTCATTTATTCAATCATATTTATTGAGCACTTACTGTGTGCAGAGCACTGTACTAAGTGTTTACTTCTCTGGGCCTCAGTTACCTCATCTGTAAAATGGGAATGTGTGTGAGCCCTATGTGGGACAGGGACTGTGTCCAACCTAACTTGTACCTATCCCAGTGCTTAGAACAGTGCTTGGCACATAGTAAGTGCTTAACAAGTACCATACTTATTATTATTGGTTTTATCTCTGACCTGATGCAGTAGAAGAAGCATACGGGTGCATGGAAATTCAAAACATCATGACTAATGATTATCAGTTACTATAAAATCAATCAGAACGTAACATTGGGCTGGGTTCTTGTTACTCTCTCAGAGATCTCAATCAATCGATCAATCCATCAATGATGTTTATTAAGTACTTATGATGTGCAGAGCATCATATTAAGATCTTAGACTGTGAGCCTACTGTTGGGTAGGAACCGTCTCTATATGTTGCCAACTTGTACTTCCCAAGCACATAGTACAGTGCTCTGCACACAGTAAGCGCTAAATAAATATGATTGAATGAATGAATGAATCTTAGCAGAGTAAAATAGAGGTAGTAAACACTTTATCCACAAGGAGTGTACAAAAGGAACCAAACATTGAAGCATGTCAGTTTCAATATGTAAGCAAGAGGAACATAGAAGAGACTAGAGCCAAGTTAGAGGGGTATGGCACTATTATAGAAAAAAAGTTTCCTAATTTCCTATTTCAGTCATCAAGAAAGTAAAAATGGAGATGACTTTCCAGGGAGGGAAGGTTTGCACAGCACTGACCTCATAGAGTTCACTGATCTAACTCTCAGCATGAAGCACCAGGTTTTGGATGAAAAGCAGGGTTGGAAGGAACTAGATCATGTCTATCTGAATGTTTCTTCAATGTGCCTCAGTTTCTCCTTGGAAATGGGCCATCACTGCAGAGCTATCTACCTGACTTTCAATCAATCAATCAATCAATGGTATTTATTGAGCGCTTACTGTGTGCAGAGCACTGTACTAAGTGCTTGGGAAGTACAAGTTGGCAACATATAGAGACAGTCCCTACCCAACAGTGGGCTCACAGTCTAAAAGGGGGAGACAGAGAACAAAACCAAACATACTAACAAAATAAAATAGAATAAATATGTACAAGTAAAATAAATAGAGTAATAAATATGTACAAACATATATACATATATACAGGTGCTGTGGGGAAGGGAAGGAGGTAAAATGAGGGGGATGGAGAGGGGGACGAGGGGGAGAGGAAGGAAGGGGCTCAGTCTGGGAAGGCCTCCCGTAGGAGGTGAGCTCTCAGTAGGGCCTTGAAGGGAGGAAGAGAGCTAGCTTGGCGGATGGGCAGAGGGAGGGCAATCCAGGCCCAGGGGATGATGTGGGCTGGGGGTCGATGACAGGACAGGCGAGAACAAGGCACAGTGAGGAGATTAGCAGCAGAGGAGTGGAGAGTGCAGGGTGGGCTGTAGAAGGAGAGAAAGGAGGTGAGGTAGGAGGGGGCGAGGTGATGGAGAGCCTTGAAGCCGAGGGTGAGGAGTTTCTGCCTGATGCGCAGATTGATTGGTAGCCACTGGAGATTTTTGAGGAGGGGAGTAACATGCCCAGAGCGTTTCTGGACAAAGACAATCGGGGCAGCAGCATGAAATATGGATTGAAGTGGGGAGAGACACGAGGATGGGAGATCAGAGAGAAGGCTGGTGCAGTAGTCCAGACGGGATAGAATGAGAGCTTGAACGAGCAGGGTAGCGGTTTGGATGGAGAGGAAAGGGCAGATCTTGACAATGTTGCGGAGCTGAGACCGGCAGGTTTTGGTGACGGTGACTTTGACGGTGACTTTTGGTGACTTTCCCTCTAAGAGCAGCCAGAAGCCAGGTTTGGAATCTGGCTCCTCCTTCTTCTTGTGTTTTCCTGGTTGCTGTGCTGACACTGAGTGGTGGAGAAAGAAAGTCCATGTAAGCCATGGTAGAACAGGTCACTTTCTCACCCCAGCCAGTCTTATCAGCTTCAAGATCCCCACTTTGATCCCCTGGGTCCTCAGGACATACACTATGGGGTGGAGGGTTAGGGGGATACTGGCAAGAGCACGGGCTTGGGAGTCAGAGGACATAGGTTCTAATCCTGGCTCTGCCGCTTGTCTACTGTGTGACCTTGAGCAAGTCACTTAACTTCTCTGTGCCTCAGTTACTTCATCTGTAAAATGGGGATTAAGACTGTAAGCCCCATGTCGAACAACCGTATTACCTTGAATCTACCCCACTGCTTAGAACAGTCTTTGGCACATAGTAAGCGCTTAATAAATGTCATCATTATTATTAGTATCATTATTACCATGCAGAACACTGAGGTGGACCAGGATGAGGGGCACCTTGTCTTTTGGCATTGTGAGTAATGGACATGACTACGATCACTGTGTAGAAGAAGAGAAAGTGGATGATGTGGGAGTTTCAGGTGCCCAGGGCTTTGGAGGCAACTTTGGCCAAGTATAACTTCTGTACCGCCTGCAAGATCAGGGCATAGGAGAGAATGATGAGACCCAAGTCACTGCCCATCAGGATTCAATCCACAGATAGCTGGAAAATGCTGCTGGCCTTGTCATCACATGTCAGGCTGGTGATGACCAGGTTGGAGCACAAACAGTGGTCAAACTCATTCCTGGAGCAGTTATTATGCTTTGTGGTCAAGACAGGCATGGGACAACTAGACCATTTCTGACACCATGAACATGGTGGCTCTGAGAACAAAGCCTTCTGTGATTACAGAGGGGTAGCAGAGGGAGTGACAGATGGCCACTTACCTGACCATTGCCTTGCAAGATGCTGGACTCCAGCCTGATGAAGATGTGAATAGCATAGATCTAAATGAAGCGTTATGGGAGACTGATGGTTCTGGCATTGAGCCAGGTCTTGGCACGATGGTGGTGCTCAGACCCATGTCCACCAGGTCCATAACAGCCAGAAAATAGAACACAGGCTGATGCAAAAACGTTTCTTACAAGATAGTGAGCAAGATCATTAGCAGAGCAGGGCCAGGGGCAGGGAGAGCCAGTGCTTCCAGCTGTGAATGCCCAGGAAGCCCATTAGGATGAACTTGTCAATCTGGGGTTGAAGCCATTGGAGGCTTCGGGTGACAATAAAATATTTTTGAGATGCACAGACTGATGACAGGAAGTCACTAAAGTCACTGCCTTCATATTACTCACCTCTTCTAGTGCCCTTTCACAAATGGCCCTGTTCAGCTCTCTGGGCCTGTGGATCTGGAAAATTTAAAATCAAAGTGCCATGCTCTAAGGAGGGCTACTGGGGAAATTCTAGTTTTCCCAGATATTTGGGGTGAATGAGGGAAAAAAAGAGGGAAGAAACAAACTGGAGGCAACAGGAATCTTTGGCCATGCCTTGTTGCCAGCAAAATTGTAGGTGGAGATATTTCCACTCCCTGATACCTAGTTGATTAGAGTTAACTAGGCTGGAAATGGGTTAGTCCCTTTCCTTGCTGACCACAATGGCAGCAGAAATGATCTGGAAAAAGAAAAAAAAAAAACCCATGGTGCAATTTCATGTTTTAGTAGTAGGAGTAGTATAAGTAGTAGTAGTAGTATAAGAAATAGTATTTATAAGTGAATACTTTGTGCAGGGCTCTGTACTAAGGTCAAGGAGAATATTCAGAGGTGGGAATGAAACTTGGGCCTTGTCACTCAGGAGGCTGGCAATCTGAGAATACAAATGGGGAGAGGGGATTGTAGGCAGACGCGTTAGGACTAATGAAACAATAGAACACCAAAACAGCATAAACACAGTGACAAATAAACATAATAAATACAATCATCAGGAAGATGCTGTGGCTAGAGGAGCAGAATTTCAAGCTCCACGTGGCTTAGAGTCTAAGCTCACCCATAGGCACAGCAACGACTATAGCAGCCATCAGTCTTTCTGTGGTTTTGTGGGACCGGTGCTGTTCTCTTTCTCTGTAGGGTGGTAGAAGGCAGCACTGGGTGCAGTCTCCTGTCCTCGGCCATGGAGCTATTTCTGTGAAGTCATAGTTATTTTAAAATTAATAACAAAAGTCTTGGGGGCAATGATGTGATCTTGTGAAAGGCACATGGCCAGTGACTAGTTATCTTGGTGGGTTTGGTTCAGTTCAGTCCATTGCTACCCTCCCTCTGAGCTGATCCCCACTAGCCTCTACAGCAATAAAAGGGGTCTGATTCTGCTTCTCAGGACCAGTCCTCCCCAGGCTGATTCAGCCTTGGCTGGAGTATTCACCAGTCAGTCATCCAGTCAATCCAAGTAGCGTGGGTCAGTGGACAACAGAGCACAGGCTTGGGAGTCAGAGGTCATGGGTTCTACTCCTCGTTCCGCCACTCATCAGCTGTGCGACTTGGGGCAAGTTAATTAACTTCTCTGGGCCTCAGTTACCTCAACTGTAAAGTAGGGATTAAGACTCTGGGCCCCATGTGGGACAACCTGATTACCTTGTATCCCCCCCACCCCAGCACTTAGAACAGTGCTTGGCACATAGTAAGTGCTTAACAAATACCATTATTATTGGGAAGCAGCATGGCATAGTGGATAGAGCACAGGTCTGGGAGTAGGAAAGTCATGGGTTATAATCCCAGCTCTGCCACTTGTCTGCTGTGTGGCCTTGGGCAAGTCACTTCACTTCTTTTTGCCTCAGTTCCCTCACCTGTAAAATGGGAATTAAGACTGTCAGCCTAATGCAGGACAGGGACTATATCCACCCCAATTTGCTTGTATCCACCCCAGTGCTTGGCACACAGTAAGCACAGTTATTATTATGAGCACTTACTGTGTGCAGAGCACTGTACTAAGCGCTTGGGAGAGTACAATACAACAATGAACAGACACATGATCTGCAATCAATCAATTGGTCATATTTATTGAGCACATACCATGTGCAGAGCACTGTACTTAAGCGCTTGAGAGAGTACAGTGTAACCGATTTAGTAGACCTGCTTCCCACCCATAAGGCCCTCCCTTCAAGGCCCTACTGAGAGCTCACCTCCTCCAGGAGGCCTTCCCAGACTGAGTCCCTTCCTTCCTCTCCCCCTCATCCCCCTCGAGATCCCCCCCATCTTACCTCCTTCCCTTCCCCACAGCACCTGTATATATGTATATATGTTTGTACATATTTATTACTCTATTTATTTATTTATTTTACTTGTACATATCTATTCTATTTATTTTATTTTGTTAGTATGTTTGGTTTTGTTCTCTGTCTCCCCCTTTCAGACTGTGAGCCCACTGTTTTGTAGGGACTGTCTCTATATGTTGCCAATTTGTACTTCCCAAGCACGTAGTACAGTGCTCTGCACATAGTAAGCACTCAATAAATACGATTGATGATGATGATGATGAAGGAGTTTACAGTCTAGAAGGGGGGACAGATATTAGTATAAATCAATTATGGATATGTGAGGGAGGGGTGGATAATAGGTGCATAGCCAAGTGGAGGGATGATGCAGAAGAGTCGGAGAAGAGGAAATGAGGGCTTAGTTGGGTAAGGCTTCTTGGAGAAGATACGATTTCAGTAAGGCTTTGAAGGTGGGGAGATTGATCATCTGTCGGCTATGAAGGGGTAGGAAGGCAGGACATGGGGGAAAGGTCAGAGGTGAGATAGATAAGACTGAGGTACAGTGAATATATTGGCACTAGAGGAATGAAGTGTATGGTCTGAGCTGTAGTAGGAAATGAGGGATTTAATGTAGGAGGGCATAAGGTGAATAAGTGTTTTAAAGCCAATAGAGAAGTTCTGCTTGATGCAGAGGTGGCTGGACAACCACTGGAGGTTCTTAAGGACAGAGGAAACCTGAACTGAATGATACCGTAGAAAAATGATCCTGGCAGCAGTGTAAAGTATGGACTTTACTGCGGAGAGACAGGAGGCAGGGAGGTCAGCAAGGAGGCTGATGCAGTAATAATAATAATAATAATGATGGCATTTGTTAAGCACTTACTATGTGCAAAGCACTGTTCTAAGCGCTAGAGAGGATACAAGGTGATCAGGTTGTCCCACGTGGGGCTCACAGTCTTAATCCCCATTTTACAGATGAGGTAACTGAGGCACAGAGAAGTGAAGTGACTTCCCCAAAGTCACACAGCTGACCAGTGGCGGAGCCGGGATTTGAACCCATGACCTCTGACTCCAAAGCCCAGGCTCTTTCCATTGAGCTATGCTGCTTCTCTTAATCAAAGTAAGATAGGAGATGTGCTTGGATTAACGTTGTTGCAGTTTGGTTGGAGAAGAAAGGGTAGATTTTACCGATACTGTGATGTTGAACCCAAAGGATTTAGTTGCAGATTGAATAAGTAGGTTGAATAAGTGAGATGAGTCAAGGATTTCATTCAGTCATATTTATTGAGCACTTACTGTGTGCAGAGCTTGGGAAGTACAAGTCGGCAACGAAAGACAGGGTCCCTTATGTGACAAGAAATACGGTGGTGCCGTCTACAGTAATGGGAAAGTCAGGAGGAGAACACAGTTTGGATGGGAACATAAGAAGTTCTGTTAGGGACATTTTAAGTTTGAAGTGTTGGTGGGACATCCAAGTACAGATGTTCTGAAGGCAGAGAAGGAGAGAAATGAGGGCTGCACATGGGCCAGGACTTCTCCTCTCCTACAAGGGGCTGAAGCAGTAAACTGACTTGTCCTTTGGGGTCAGTCAGGGCTGCAGCTATGGTGCTCTAGGCCTTTATACTGAGAAGGGCAGGAGGGAGCTGCAGGAGGAGGCAGGGCTGGGCCTTATGGCACTGGGCTGCCGGAAACCCCAGATCCCGAGAGCCTTCTGGCCCAACTACACCACTGGGAAGGTTCCTGGTGACATATCTTTTAAAATCTGGCCCTGACGCTTTGAAACATGTACCTGTTTATCCTAGTGCAGGGGATGTAGTGGATACCAATTTCACACCTACTGTCCAACTTGTCCAACTTGTCCACACTGTCCAACTTGGGATGGCTGGGGAAGGGAAGGAAGCATATTATTGTGGTCTGAGAAGAGAGTAGGTTGGGAAGTTCCTGGCTCTCGGGTCCCCAACCTCTACAAAAATCCTCATTGGTTCATAGTGGTAATGATGTGGGGAGTGGGAGGTGGGGGATTGAAAGCAAGGTTGGACCCAAGGATAAGTGTGCTTGTCTGTTATTACCTTTGGCCATGGGCAAAAGCACCTTTGCCTCCCAGTGGAAGACCAGGCTTAGCCAGTCAAAGAATGGATCAGAGGACTTCCAGGACACAAGTTTAAATACCAAGCCCTAGAGTCCACTTGCACATATATGAGAACTGTAAATCAGTTAAATCTCATTTTACAGACTTTCTGTGCTGAGATGCAATAAGCTCACAAGACCATATAGATGTGTACATATCTCTAAACTATACATTATTTATTTATATTAATGTCTCTCCACCCCTCTAGACAGTAAGCTCAATGTGTACAGGGACTGGTCTACCAACTCTGTATTGTACTCTCCCAAGCGCTTAGTACAGTGCTTTGCACACAGTAAGTGCTCAGTAAATACTTTTGATGATGATGATGAAGATGGTGATGATTGGGTGCTGTGATCAGAATACCAAATTCCCAGAAGCACCAGCCATAAAAGTAGGGCTAGTCCCCAGGATGTTATAAATGCCTCCCAGCCATTTTCATTCTTAGGCCTGTCCTCTTTATGACCATACATGTAGATCCATAACACCCTTCCACCCCACCAAAAAAAAAAAAAAAATAGGGATAAAATTGCAGTATCTACAGTTCAAAAATCCTAAAAGGAAACAGATCCAGCCATCAGGAAGAACAATTTTGTAATCAGTTGTACATTGTTTCTGGAGAAGCAGTTGTAGTCTGTTAGAAAGGGCATGATCTTGGGAGTAAGTGAATCTGGGTTCTAATCCCTTCTCTGGCACTTGTCTGCTGAGTGACTTTAGATCAGTCATTTCATTTCTCTGTGCCTCAGGTTCTTCATTTGCAAAATGGTGATTCAGTGTCTATTTCCTCCTCCTACTTAGATCCCTTGTCCCTGTGGACAAGAACTGTTTCTCACCTGATTATATTGTTTCTACCCCAGTTCTTAGAACATTACTTGGTACATAGTAAGTGATAATTATTATTAAAAAGATTGGGATAAAGGATCCAGGAAGGTTTATTCAAAGGAAAGTTAGGGTGTTTAATGGTCTCTCCCTTACCACGATTATTAGGTCAAAGAATGGATGTGGACTGATGAGAGGCCAATGAAGTTAATAGGGTTTTCTGTTGTATTGATGAGGATAGAGATCTCAGTTGGAACCGAGTGCTTCCAGAGAGCATAGATCAGAGTCCTGCGAGAACTAGGCACGGGTTGGTAGGAAAATCAGACACTTCATTCATTCAGTCAGTCAGTCATATTTATTAAGCATTTACTGTGTGCAGAGCACTGTATTAAGTGCTTGGGAAAGTATGATACAACAATTAACAGTGACATTCACTGCCCACAATGAGCTCACAGTCTAGAGTGGGGGAGTCAGACATCAATCATCAATACAAATAAATAAAATGAAAGATATATACATAAGTGCTGTGGGGCTTCTGGGGTGGGGAAGAGCAAAGGGAGAAAGTTGGGGCAATGCAGAAAGGAGTGGGAGATGAAGAAAAGTGGGGCTTAGCCTGGAAATGCTTCGTGGAGGAGATACACCTTCAATAAGTTTTTGAATGAGGGAAGAGTAATTGTCTGTCGGATCTGAGGAGGGAGGGCATTCCAGACCAGAGTTTGGACGTTTTATTGAGCAAATAATAATAATAATAATAATAATAATAATGGTATTTGTTAAGCACTTACTATGTGCCGAGTTCTGTTCTAAGCACTGGGGTAGATAATCAGGAAATCAGGTTGGCCCACATGGGGCTCACAGTCTTAATCCCCATTTTACAGATGAGGTAACTGAGTCACAGAGGAATTAAGTGTCTTGCCCAAGGTCACAGAGCAGACCAGTGGAGGAGCAGGGATTAGAACCCTTGCCCTCTGACTCCCAAGACTGTGCTCTTTCCACTGAGCCACACTGCTTCTAAAAATGACTTAAGACTTAGACTTAAAATGTCTAAGTACTATACTCTTCCAAGGGCTTAGTACAATGCGCTGGACATAGTAAGTGCTCAATAAATACAATTGTCAGTGATGATGATGATGTACTCAGCACTTGGAGAGTGCAGTGCAATGGAATTGGTAGACATGTTCCCTGTCCTCAAGGAACAAACAAAGGACCTGAATCCACCTGGTTCTTGCCAAGTTCCATATACAATACGTGGGGGGGTGGGAATGGAGACACAAAGAAGAGCCTAGAACCAGTTTAGAAAGCTACCACACAATCACTGAAGCACTTACCCTAACTGTTCTTTCACCGCTGAAGAAAATAAAAATGGAGATGACTTTAAATACCTGTTTCCCCCCAAATACTTCGATTGTGAGCCCAATGTTAGGCAGGGACAGTTTCCAACCTAATTATCTCAAAACTACCCCAAGTCCTTAATACAATCCTTGGCACATAGTGAGCACTTTACAAATACCACAGATATCATTAAAAAGATTTATTTGAGAGATTCAGGGAGGAATAGTCAAAGGAAAATTAGAGGTGTTCCATGATATCTCTCTTATGGTGAAGATAAGGCCAAAAGGAAATGGATAATAATAATAATAATTGTAATATTTGTTAAATGCTTACTATGTGCCAGGTACTATAATAAGCTTGGTGTAGATACAAGGTAATTGGGTTGGACACAGTCCCTGTCCTGCATAGCCTCACAGTCTTAATCCCTATTTTCCAGATGAGGTAACTGAGGCAAAGAGAAATGAAGTGATTTGCCCAAGGTCACACAGCAGATATGGTTCATTTTCTCAGTCCAGCCAGCCTGATCAGCTTCAGGATCCCCACTTTGATCTCCTGGGTCCTCAGGGCATAAACTATGGGGTTGAGAGCTGGAGGGATGACATTGTGCAGGACATTGAAGAGGACCGGGATGAGGGGTACCTTCCCCTTTGCACTGTGGGTAATGACCAAGACCACGATGGCCGTGTAGAAGAAGAGGATGAGGATGATGTGGGAGCTGCAGGTGCTCAGGGCTTTGGAGGCAGCTTCGGCCGAGTGTAACTTCAGCACCGCTAGCAGGATCAGGGCATAGGAGACAATGATGAGAACCATGTCACTGCCCAATATGATCCAAGCCACAGAGAGCTGGAAAATGCTGTTGGCCTTCCTGCCATCACACGCCAGGCTTGTGACAGCCAGGTTGGAGCACAGACAGTGGTCAATCTCATTTCTGGAGCAGTAATGTCGCCTTGCAGCCAGGACAGGCACTGGAATGGCTAGGAGACCATTCCTTAACACCATGAACATAGCAGCCTTAAGGACAAAGCCTTCTGTGATGATTGAGGGATAGCGGAGGGGGTGACATATGGCCACATACCTGTCCAGTGCCATGCACAGAAAGATACCAGACTCCAGCCCCAAGAAGACATGAATAGCATAGATCTGAAAGAAGCATTCTGGGAGGCTGATGGTCCGGGCATTGAACCAGAGCATGGTCAGGATCCTGGGCATGATGGTAGAGCTCAGACCCATGTCCACCAGGGCCAGGAAAGCCAGGAAATAGAACATAGGCTAGTGCAGAACTGCTTCCTGCTGGATGGTGAGCAGGATCATGGTATTGGCCACAAGGGCCGAGAGGTAGAGCAGGGTCATGGGGATGGAGAGCCAGTGTTGCCAGCTGTGAATGCCTGGAAAACCCATTAAGATGAACTCAGTCACCCAGTGGCTGGAACCATTGGAGACCCTGTTGGACACATCCATCCTTTTGGGATGCAGAGGGTGGTAACAGGAAGTTGCTTAAGCCACCTCCTTTGTAGTAGCCAATTCTTCTAATTCCCTTTCTCCAGAGGCTCAGTTCAGCTCTCTGTAACAATAACTGTTTTCTTGCCTCTGTGACTCTCGTATCAGCTTGTGGCTCTGGGAGATTTAAATCAAAGTTCCACGCTCCTAGAAGAGTACACTAATGGGGAAACCCAGGTTTTTCCAGATCTTGGGATGACTGGTATTCCAAATGGGGAAGAAAAAAGCAAAAGGCAACAGAAGAGACTTGGGTCATGCCCTATTGCTATCAAATTGCAGGCAAAAATATTTCCACTACCCAATAGATCTGAGTTTAAACTAGCCCAGAAATGTGTATGGGAGTCCCTGCTTGGCTGACCCCAAAGGTAGCAGACGGATATGATCTGTAAAAAAATGGAAAGAAAAAAATTTTGGTGCAATTTGAAATGGAAAAAAAACAAATAATTTTATCCATGCAGTAGAGGTAGTCATAATAATAGTAGTAGTAGCAGTAGTTTTAGTAGTAGTAGTTATATTATTTAATCAGCATTTCATGCTTGCAGAGCAAGATATTAAACATTGGGAAAGTATATAGAGGTGGACATGAGGCACAATCCTTGTCCCACAGAGGGGTTCACATTCTCAGAATACAAATTGGGGAGAGAGGCCTGGAACTAGACATATAATCAGTCAGTCAATCATATTTATCAAGCTCTTACTGTGTGTAATAATAATAATAATAACATTTATTAAGCGCTTACTACGTGCCAACCACTGTTCTAAGCACTGGGGAGGTTACAAGGTCATCAGATTGTCCCACAGGGGGCTCACAGACTTAATCCCCCTTTTACAAATGAGGGAACTGAGGCACAGAGAAGTTAAGTGACTTGCCCAAAGTCACACAGCTAACAAGTGGCAGAGCCAGGATTTGAACCCATGACCTCTGACTCCAAAGCCCAGGCTCTTTCCATTGAGCGCTGCTGCTTCACAGTGTGTAGAGCACTGTAGTAAGCACTTGAGAGAGTACAGTACAATAATAAACATACATTCCCTGCCGGAATGATGAAACAATGAAACACTAACAAAGACACAGACATGAAGACCAACAAACAAAATAAAAACAACAAACAGCAGGATGCTGGCGCTAGAGGACCAAAATTGCAAGCACCATGTGGCTCAGTCAAAGGCTCATCCACAGCCACAGCATCTGCCAGACAAGCCTCCAGTCTTCCCATGGTTTTGTGGAGGCTTCGTCCTGCAGGTGCTGTTCTCCTTCCCTCCAGGGTGGTGAAAGGCAGGACAGGTCCAGGCTCCTCCCCTCCTGCCTTCCACCACAGACCTAATGCTGTAAAATAATAATCTGCTGCCCAGATTATCTTTGTACAGAAATGCTCTGGGCATATTACTCCCTTCCTCAAAAATTTCTTGTATCTGCCTGTCAACCTACAAATCAAGCAAAAACTCCTCTCTCTCGGCTTCAAGGCTCTCCTTCACCTCGCCCCCTCCTACCTCAACTCCCTTCTCTCCTTCTCCAGCCCAGCCCACACCCTCCACTCCTCTGCCACTAACCTCCTAACTGTGCCTCATTCTCGCCTGTCCCGCCGTCGACCCCGGTCCCACGTCCTTCCCCTGTCCTGGAATGCCCTACCTCCACACATCCACCAAGCTAGCTCTTTTCCTCCCTTCAAAGCCCTACTGAGAGCTCACCTCCTCCCGGAGGCCTTTGCAGACTGAGCCGCTTTTTTCCTCTCCTCCTCCCCATCTCCCCGTCCCTAACTCCTTCCCCTCCCCACAGTACTTGCATATATTTTGTACAGATTTTTTACTCTATTTATTTTACTTGTACACATTTACTGCTCTATTTATTTTGAAATGATGTGCATATAGCTATAATTCTATTTGTTCTGATGATTTTGACACCTGTCTACATGTTTTGTTTTGTTGTCTGTCTCCCCCTTCTAGACTGTGAGCCCGTTGTTGGGTAGGGACCCTCTCTATATGTTGCCAACTTGTACTTCCCAAGTGCTTAATACAGTGCTCTGCACACAGTAAGTCCTCAATAAATATGATTGAATGAATGAAAGAGTGAAAATAATAGGTCTTTTACAGTTAAATAAAAAAAAGTCTCGTGAGCAGTGGCGGGATCCTGCCTAAGGCACATGGTCAGTGACCAGTTAACTCTGAGGTTCTGTTGAAGTTTGGTCGATTGTGACCCTCTCTCTGAGCTGTCCCTGCTACCCCCTCTAGCAACAGGAGGAATTTGATTCTACTTCTCAAGAACAATTATCTCTGGATCGATTACACTTAAGCTGGGGTACTCACCAGTGGTCTGCAGGGGGAGGGCTCCTGGTCTCTGACAAGGGATTCCAGTTTGAGTCCAGCTCCTTCTTTGGGTTCTACCAAGGCTGAAGCCATGGTGCTCCGAGTATTTATATTGAGATGGAGTAGGAAAGAGTCACTCTTCAGTTGCAGTGGGAGGGTGGGCTGGGACTTGGGGCTGCTAAGAGCCCCAAAGGAACACTTGGTAGCCAGAGTGATTACAACCCAGCAGAGTCAGTCACATCACATAAGTGATTACATTAGAAGCACCATGGCTCAGTGGAAAGAGCACGCGCTTTGGAGTCAGAGATCATGGGTTCAAATCCCAGCTCCACCAATTATCAGCTGTGTGACTTTAGGCAAGTCACTTAACTTTCCTGTGCCTCAGCTACCTCATCTGTCAAATGGGGATTAAGACTGTGAGCCCCCAGTGGGACAACCTGATCACCTTGTAATCACCCCAGCGCTTAGAACAGTGCTTTGCACATAGTAAGCGCTTAATAAATGCCATCATTTTTTTAATCTGGCCCTTAAGCATTGAAGTATGTGTCCCTTTTTCTTAGTTCACGGGGTATGGTGAACTCCAATTCCACATTCACCCTGTTCCACACCATCCAGATTGGGATGATAGATGATTAGGATCAGGGAAGAGAAACCGTGGGGAGGTTCCTAAGCCTCAGGTCCCCATCATCTCCCTAAATCTCCAGTGGTCCAGAGTGGGAATGACCTAAGGAATGGGGTGTTGGGAGCCAGGCAGGCCCCAAGAGTGGGTATGCTTGTCTGTTGTTGCCCCTTTGGCCCTGGGACAAAAGCACCTTCACCTCTCCACAAAAGACCAGACAGAGATGGTCAAAGGATGGGTCAGAGCACCTGCAGGGAACACGTGTAAATGCCAAAGCCCTAGTATATCTTCACATATACATCAGAAGCATGAATTGGCCACATCCAGTTTGACAGACTTTGTGTGCTGTAAGGCTTCAAGACCACCCTAGCTGCTGTGGTCAAAAAGTCATGATCCCAGAGAAGCAGCATGGCTTAGTAGAAAGAGCACGGGCTTGGAAGTCAGAAGATGTGGGTTCTAATCCCGGCTCCGCCATTTGTCAGCTGTGTGACTTTGGGAAAGTCACTTAACTTCTCTGGGCCTCAGTTCCCTCATCTGGAAAATGGGGACTAAGACTGTGAGCCCCAAGTGGGACAACCTGATCACCTTGTATCCTCCCCAGCACTTAGAACAGTGCTTTGCACATAGTAAGCGCTTAACAAATGCCATTATTATTATTATTATTATTCTCTGTACCTCAATTGCCTCCTCTGTAAAATGGAGATTAAGACTGTGAACCCAACGTGAGACACCTGATAACCTTGTATTTACCCCAGAGCTTAGAACAGTGCTTGGTGCATAGTAAGTGCTTAACAAATACCATCATCATCATCATCATCACTATCCACAAAGCAGCACTTGTCTCCAGAATATTTCAAACGTATCCCAGTCATTCTTACACTTGGACGTGGTGCTTACTATGTTCCAAGCATTGTATTCATTCATTCATTCACTCAATTCAATCATATTTTTTGAGTGCTTACTATGTGTGGAAAACTACAAAGCACTTGGGAGCATACAGTGTAACAATATACAAACAAATTCCCTGCTAACTAAGGAATTACAGTCTAGAGGGGGAGACAGACAATAATAAAAATAAATAAATGACAGATATATAGATAAGTGCTGTGGGGCTGGGAGTGAGGATGAATAAAGGGAGCAAGTCGGGGCGACACAGAAGGGAGTGGGAGAAGATCTGGTACATTGAGAGGGTTATCATTAGAGGTACAAAGTCTGCGGGCTGGGTTGTAGTAGAATTGTACTAAGTGCTGGGGTAGATATAAGGTTAACCAGATCAGACACAGTCTCTATCTCATATGGGCTCACCGTTTAAGTAGAAGGAAGTAGGATTTAATCCACATTTTACAGATAAGGAAACTTGGGCATAGAGAAGTTACTTGACTTGCTCAAGATCACACAGCAGATGAGTGGCCAAACTGAGATCAGAGCCCAGGTCTTTTAACTCCCATGACCCTGGATCTTTCTGCTAGTTCACCCTAAAATCCAAATTGACATTATTCCTCCCAGTTGGATTATTATTCTGTGTCCTAGTTGAGTCCCTCCAAGACCCTGATCTACAGTTAACATCCAAAGCAAGTCAAATGTTTGGGCAAAGGAGCCTCAGGTACATGAGGGAGATCGGTAATCCAGTTTGCCCACAGCTGAATATTCAGTCCTGGACCCCTGCATCCTCTCCCACAGCCTAAAATTGGATTAGGGATCCAGTTGTTCAATGCCAAATCTTCCCAGTCATTACAGAGAAGCAGCGTGGTCTGGTGGTCTGTAACACTGGGCAAGTTACTTCACTTTTCTATTCCTCAGTTCCCTCATCTGTAAAATAAGGATTAAGACTCTGAGCCTCATGTAGATTGGGTCCAACCTGATTTGTTTGTATCCACCCCAGCACTTAGTACAGTGCTTGACATATAGTAAGCAGTTAACAAATACCACAATTATTATTTTAGAAAGTAATAATTTGTTAAGCTACTTGTTAAGCACTTACTCTGTGCCAAGGACTGTACGAAGCACTGGGGTAATTACAAAATAATCAGGTCCCACATGGAGGTCACAGTATAATTAGAAGGGAGAAGAGATACTGAATGCCTATTTTGCAGATGAGGGAATTAAGGCACAAATAAGTTTTCCCAAGGTCTCACAGCAGACAAGTGGCAGAGCCGGGATTAGAATCCAGGTCCTCTGACTCCCAGGCCAGTACTTTTTCCACTAGGTCAAGCGGCTTCTCAAATATGAATTCAAATAGGAAAATATGAGTTCCTTCCAACCTTTTTTATGGTATTTGTTAAGGGCTTACTGTGTGTCAGGCACTGTACTAAACAAAGGGGTAGATAGAAGCTGATCAGGTAGACTAGTCTCTGTCCCACATAGGGCTCACAATCTTAAGCACCATTTTACAGGCGAAGTAACTGAGGCTTAGAGAAGTTAAATGAGCAGCATATGGAAGCATGTGAAAATACAGAGCAAAGTGATGACCATCAACTTACGCTTCTTGCCATTCAGCCAGAGCATAGCATGGAGCTTCCTGTTTGTTATTCCCTCAGAAATCTCAGTCAATCGATTAGTCAATCATAGTTACTGAGAATTAAGATGTGCAAAGCACTCTATTTAGCCCTTTGGAGAATACAGTAAAATACAGTTGCTACAATATTGCCTACCCTCAAGGAACACACAAAGAACCTGAATTGTCCTAGGACATGCCATCTTCAGTATATAATGAAATGAAATTCTGAAGAGACTAGAAAGCTATGGTACAATTATGGAATCACTTACCCTAACTTCTATTTCAACCCTGAAGAATTGGAGATGACTTTGGGCTGGGAGGGCTTCCGGAGCCTTAACCTTATGGGTTTCGCAGCCCTGAATCTTAGCACCAGGAGGCAGATTTTGGAAAAAAAGTTGGGGTTGGAAGAGATTGGATCTTGTCTATCTGGATGTCTGTTCAATGTGTCCCAGTGCCAACTGGAACTGAATCACCACTGTGAAGATATACATCTGATTTGCCCTCAAAGAGCAGCTAAGAGCCATGCTTGGAATGCCACTAGTGCTCCTTCTTGTGCTGACATTGGATGGTTGAGAAAGAAAGTCTATTGCAGCCAGGGTGGACCCAGAGTCACTTTCTCTCACCAGTCAGCCTAATCAGCTTCAGGATACCCATGTTCATCTCCTGGGTCCTCAGGGCATACAAGACTGCCCTTGTCCCACATCGGCTTCCCAGTCATTCTTATTCTTTGGCTGGGTTTCCTCTTCTTCATGACATACACTTGTAAAGTCACCTCAACTCTCCCCAGAATTAAGGGTGAAATTGCTGTGTTTACAGTTCAAAACTGTAAATAAGGAGCAGTGTGGTGTAGTTGATAGAGCATGGGTCTGGAAATCAGAAGGACCTAGGTTCTAGTCCTGTCTCTGCCACTTGTCTGCTGTGTGACCTTGTGCAAGTCACTTTACTTCTCTGTGCCTCAGTTATCTAATCTGTAAAATGGAAATTATGACTGTGAGCCCCTTGTGGGACATGGACTGTGTCTAACCTAATTACCTGTTATCTAGCCAGGTGCTTTAGAACAGTGCCTGGCCCTTAGTAAGTGCTTAACAAATTCCATTAAAAAAAAGAACAAAACATAAAAGGAAACTGTTCTTGATCCAGCCTGTAGGAAGAACATGGAATTTGTCACCAGGTGAAGGTGGTTCTGGAGAAGCAGGGTGGTCTAATTGGAAAGTGCACAAGCCTAGAAATCAGAGGATTTTGGTTCTTAACCCTGCTCCAACATTTGCATGCTGTGTGACTTTGGGAAGGTCAGTTAATTTCTCTGTTCTTTCTGTCATTCATTCAATCGTATTTATTGAGTGCTTACTGTGTGCAAAGCACTGTACTAAGCATTTGGGGCAGTACAATATATTAATACTGTATATTGGTATACAATATATTTCAAACTCACAGTCTGGTGGGGAAGACAAACATTAAAATAAATAAATAAATTACAGATATATACAGAAGTGCCAGTACGCTGTGAAAAGAGATGAACGAAGGGAGCAAGTCAGGGCAAGGCAGAAAGGAGTGGGAGAATAGGAAGGGAGGGCCCTGTGCCTCAGGCTCCTCATCTGTAAAATGGGGATTCAGTACCTGATTCTGCCTCCTCTGTAGACTAGGAGCCCCATGTGAGACAAAGAGCATATCTTGTATCCCCTCTAGAACTTATTACTGTGCTTGGCACATAGTAAGGCCTTAACAAATACCACTTTTCTTGTTCATGTTCTTCTTCACATTATTATTTATAAGGTTTAGATGAGAGATCCATAGAGGACTGCTCAGTGGGAAGTTAGTGGTGTTGAATGGTCTCTCCCTTACAATGCAAATATGCCAAAGAGGAATGGATATTACTGATAATAAAAATAATGAAGAGTGTATTTGTTAAGCACTTACTATGTGCCAGGCACTGTACTAAATGCTGGGGTAGATACAAACAAATCAGGTTGGACGCAGTCCCTGTTCCACATGGGGTGCTCAGTCTCAATCCCCATTTTACGGATGAGGTCACTGAGGTCACACAGCTGACAAGTGGTAAAGTCGGTATGAGAACCCATGACCTTCTGACTCCAAAGCCTGTGCTCTATCCACTACACCCATGTGAGCTGCCAAAAGACAACCTAAGTTGCTAGAATTTTGTGTCATATTTAGTGGGACAGGAATCTCAATGGGAACTGAAGGTCTCCACAAAGTACAGACCAGAGCCCCAGGAATGATAAGCACAGGTTGGCAGGACCCAACCAGACATTTCTCCTGGCTGGGACAGCTAAACTTAGCCAAGACCCATATAATATCAGAAAAAAAACACTTGAAACATAGTTCATGAAAGTATAGATGCTGTGGAAATAAGAAATGAAATCATCACTCCAGAATGGCAGACAAATGGTGGAGCTGGAATTAGAACTCAGGTCTTTCTGACTTCCAGGACCATGTCCTATCCAGTAGGTCATGCTGTCCACCTGTATCTGCCAGCTGTATCGGGGATAATAATAATTATGGTATTTGTTAAGCACTTACTATGTTCCAGGCACTGTCCTAAGAACTAGGGTAGATTCAAGATTGTCCCACCTGGAGCTCAGTCTTAATCTCCATTTTACAGATAAGGTAACTGAGGCACAGAGAAGTTAAGTGGCCTGCCCAAGATCACACAGCAGACAAATGTCGGAGCAGGGATTAGAACCCATGACTTCCTGACTCCCAGGCCTGTGCTCTATCCACTAAACCACGCTGCTTCTTAATGCAATCGTCAATCAAGACACCAAGATCCCCATCATCTGGGGATGATGGAGAGTTTGCTGTGTGACTTTGGGCATGTCACAACTTCTCTATGCTTCAGTTAGGGACTGTCCCTCTGTCCCTCAGTCCGTGGGACATGGATTGTGTCCAACCTGATTAGCTTGTCACATCATAAGTGTTTAACAAATAGCATTAAAAAAAAATCAAGGATTCGAGATCCAAGACTCAGCATGGCCTGTCTGGAGATCTGAGATGGCTGTCTGTCCTCAATATGTACCTGCTCTTCATCAGATGATCAATCGATCGTATTTATTGAGCGCTAACTGTGTACAAAGCTCTGTTCTAAGTGCTTGGGGGAGTACAATTTATCCATATGACAGAGTTGGTAGACACATACCTGTAGTCTATATCCTTTGTAATCACTGTGGGTTATAAGCAATCATCTCCTCTGTGCATGTGTGCTGTCACTGTTTGACATTTCTGCAGGTTGTATCATTTGTGCTAAGCACAACTGTTCTCATGAACAGAAGTAAAGAGCTGGTTCCCAGCTTGAAACCCAGAGTTTGTCTAGTGGTCCTTGTGCTCCCTCACTAACCAGTGGCACCCTGAAACCTACTCAGGTGTCCTCTACGGATAAGACTAACTCTCGATTGGACCAGGGGCCTGAGTGGGCTGGCAGAGAGCATCCCTGACCAGAGATCTCTCTATCCATCAAATATAATGTCCCGATTGATATTTGTTCTCCAAATTGAATTAATTCTGAGTCCAAGTTGAATCTATTCTTTTCAAGACTTGAAGTCCACTGAAAATGTTCAAAGTGAGTTGAGCAAAGGAGCCTCGAAAACAGGAGGGAGATCAGTAATCCAGTCTGACCACAGCTGACAATTCAATCCTGGACCCTGCCAGCCTCTCCCATAGATTGGATTAGGGATCTGTATGCTCAAAGACAAATCTGCCCAAGCATTAGAGGGGATAGGAGTTCTTTCCTATATCTGGCCTGATCCACATTCATTCATTCATTCATTCAGTTGTATTTACTGAGCGCTTACTGTGTGCACAGCACTGTACTAAGTGCCTGGAAAGAACAATTCGGCAACAAATAGAGACAATCCCTACCCAAAATGCTCAAAGACAAATCTGTCCAGGCCTTAGGAAAGATAGGAGTTCCTTCCTACTTCTGGTCTGTTGCAGAAGCACATGGATATTCAGAATATTGTAATGTTCATCGACTTCATATGGGCTGCCATGCTACTTATCTCTTAAAAGTTCCCAATCAACTAATCAAAGAATCGACGATATTTGCCAAGTGTGTAGGTTGTGTAGGGCACTGTACTGTGCTTGGGAGACTGCAATACAATAGAGATGGTAAAAACATTCTCTGCTCTCAAGAAGCACACAAAGGAACTAAATCATTCTAGGGCATGTCTGCTTCAATATAGAACAAGAGGGAAAAAAGAAACTAAAGCCAGTTTTTTCTAAGCTATGACACATTAATGGAAAAAGCTTACCGTGACTTCAGCCCTGAAGAAAGTAAAAATGGATATGACTTTCTGGACGGGGAATCTGCCTGGAGCCTTGAACTCATGGAAATTGTTGCATTGAATCTCAGCTCGAGACAGCAAGTTAGAGTTGGAAGGGATTAGATCTTGACTGTTTGCTCAACATATCCTGGTGCCAGCTGGGAACTGGGCCACGACTTCAAAGCTATCCACCTGACTTCCCCTTCAAGAGCAGCCAGGAACCAGCTTGTGCTCTCCTGTACCTTGCACTGACATTAGGTGATTGAGTAAGAAAGTCTGTTGCTGCCAGGGTCACTTTCTCTCACAGGCCATCCTGATCAGCTTCAGGATCCCCACTTTGATCTCCTGAGTCCTCAGGGCATACACTATGGGGTTAAGAGCCGGGGGGATGACACAGTGCAGTACGTTAAGGAGGACAGGGATGAAGGGCACCTTCTCCTTTGCAGTGTGGGTAATGGGCAAGACGACGATTGCTGTGTAGAAGAAGAGGATGAGGATGATGTGGGAGCTGCAGGTGCTCAGGGCTTTGGAGGCGGCTTCGGCCGAGTGTAACTTCAGTACTGCCCTCAGGATCAGGGCGTAGGAGACAATGATGAGACCCACATCGATGCCCAACAAGAACCAAGCTACAGACATCTGGAAAATGCTGTTGGCCTTCCTGTCATCACATGCCAGACTGGTGACAGCAAGGTTGGAGCATAGACAGTGGTCAATTTCTTTTCTGGAGCAGTAATTACGTCGTGCAGCCAGGATAGGAACTGGAATGGCTAGGACACCAATTCTGAGCACCATGAACAGGGTGGCTTTGAGGACAAATCCTTCCGTGATGACAGAGGGGTAGCGGAGGGGGTGACAGATGGCCACATACCTGTCAATTGCCATGCACAGGAAGATGCCGGACTCCAGCCCCATGAAGGTGTGAATAGCATAAATGTGAATGAAACATTCTGGGAGGCTGATGGTGCGGGCATTGAACCAGAGCATGGCCAGGATCCTAGGCATGATGGTGGTGCTCAGACCCATGTCCACCAGGGCCAGGACAGCCAGGAAATAGAACATCGACTGGTGCAGAACCGTTTCCTGCCAAATAGTGAGCAGTATCATGGCATTGGCCAAAAGGGCTGAGAGATAGAGAAGGGCCAGTGGGAGGGAGAGCCAGTGCTGCCAGCTGTGAATACCCGGGAAACCCATTAGGATGAACTCGGTGACTTGGGGGCTAGAGCCATTGATGGCCCTGATGGTCACAAGCATCCTTTTGGGATGCACTGGCCAATCGCAGGTTGTCTCTGAAGAAACTGTCTTTGTATTACCCAACCCTTCTAATTCCTTTGCACCAGCATTCACATTGAGATCTCTGGGAAAAAAAAACAAAATGAAAAACGGTTTGATGGTCTCTCTGACAATCTACTGGTCTTGTGGATATGGGAGATTTAACCTGGAAGGCTTCACTACTGGGATAGTACAGGTCTTCCTGAATTTGGGATGAGTGGGAAACTAAATAGGGGAAGAAGAAGAAACCAAGAGGCAACAGTGGAGTATCAGGCTATGCTCCATTACCAGCAAAATGGTGCACAGAAATATTTTCAGTGCCTGATAGCTGAACAGAGTTTAGTGGCTGACCCCAGAGGTCGCAGAAGTGATCTGGAAAAAAAAACAGAAGGGAAACCTGTGGTGCAAATTCGAATGGACAAAAAACAAATTGTTTTACCCATGTAAGAGTAGTAATGATAGCACTTATTAAATACTTACTAAGCCCCGGCAAAGTATACAGAGGTGGGAATGATGGTCCATCCTTGCCCCTTGGACAGGTTAACAATCTGAGAATACAAAAGGGGGAGAAGAGCTGGGAGACAAACATATTAGGAGTAATAAAACAATAAACACCAAAAGAGGGTAAAACATTAAGCCAAAGGAATGTAACAAACACAATAATTGGCAAGTTTCTGTGGCTAAAGGAACAATATTTCAGGTTCCATGTGGCTCAGAGTCCAAGCCTCACCCACAGTCACAGTGGCTGCCAGACCAGTCACCAGTCCTCCTGGGGTTTTGTGGAGACCTTATGCTACAGGTGCTGTTGTCCTTTCTTCTGGGATAGTGGAAGGCAGGATGAGGTGCATTCTCCCCTCCCCTAGAGAATCTATTGCTGAAAAATCAGGGCTTTTTTCAAAATAAAAATACTAGTTTTGGGGGCAGTGGAGGAATCTTGGGAAAGGCACTCGGGCCTTGACCTATAAACTGTGTGTGTCTGGATCCTTTTGGTTCACTGTGAACCTCCCTCCAAGTTAACCCTGCTAACTCCTGCACTTTGAGAAGCAATCTGATTCTTCTTCTCTGGATCAGTCCTCTCTAAACTGATCCCATCTGGTCTGGGGTACTCACCCGTGATCTGCAGAGAGGCCCGGGCTTCTCTTCTCTGACAGGGACTGCAGGGGACCCTTGCTCATTCCTCAGGCTCCATCAGGGCTGAGGTCGTGGTGCTCTGGGTATTTGTAGCGAGAAGGGACAGGGAAGAGCCACTTGGGAAGAGCCTCCCCCTGCAGGGCTAGGGCGGGCTGGGCCTTCAGGCTGCAGGGAGCCCCAGCATAGCAACTGGTCCTCAGAGACATTCTGGGCCAGCAGAGCCCCTCACACAAGGGAGAGGGCCCCGGGTGGCATCACTTTTGAAATCTGGCCCTCGAGCATTGAATATGTGTCCCCTTTTCTTAGTGTAGGGGATGTAGTGGACACCAATTCTTCATTCACCCTGTTTACACTGTACAGTTTGAAATGGCTAGAAGTGGGAAGGGAGCAAGGGATTACAGATGATTGGGATCTGGAAAGAGAACAGGTGGGAAGGTTCCTGGGTCTCAGGTTCCTATCTTTTCCCTAAATCTCCAGTACCCAGAGTGGGGATGTCCTGAGGAGTGTGGTGGTGGGAACCAGGTGGGGCCCAAGTGTGTCTCTTCCCTGTCAAAAACTGTAAAAAAAAAACAATTTTTGGAGCACGGGCCTGGGAATCAGCAGGACCTAGGTCTCTAGTCCAGGCTCCACCACTTGTCTGCTGTTTGGCCTTGGGCAAGTCATGTTCCTTCTCTGTGCCTCAGTTGCGTCATCTGTAAAATGGAGATTATGACTGTGAGCCCCATGTGAGACATGGACTGTCTCCAACCTAATTACCTTTTATGTACCCCAGTGCTTAGAACAGTGCCTGGCACATACTAAGCGCTTAACAAATGCCATAAAATACCCCAAAACAACAGTTCTTGTTGTACCCGTTGGGGAGAAAGTGAAATTTGTTACCAGGTGCAGGTGGATCTGGAGAAGCGGGATGGTCTATTGGAAAGACATGAGACTGGAAATCAGAGGATTTTTGTTCTTATCCCTGCTCTGACACTTGTCTGCTGCATGTCTTTGGGAAGGTCAGTTAATTTCACTGTTCATTCATTCATTCATTCAATCATATTTACTGAGCTCCTACTGTGTGCAAAGAACTGTACTAAACACTTGGGGGACTACAATATAACAATAAACAGATACATTCCCTGCCCACAATGAGCTCACAGTCTAGAGGTGGTGACAAACATTAATATAAATAAATAAATTACACATATGTATATAGGTGCTGTGGGGCTGTGAAGGGAGGTGAACAAAGGGAGGAAGTCAGGTAAGGCAGAAGGAATTGAGAAAGGAGGGCTCTGTGCCTCAGGCTCCTTATCTATAAAATGGATTCTCAATACCTGTTTTCCCACCTATGCAGACTGGGAGCCCCATGGAAGACAAGGGTGGTAGCTTACCTTTTATGGGATCTGAGGGTCTCCACAAGACAAAGCTAAGAAGAATTCCAGGGGTGTTAAGCAAGATCAGTAGTACCGAACCAGATATTTCACCAGGCTGGGCTAGCTGAACTAGCACTGACCCGTCTAATATTAGAAAAAAAAAAAACCTTCTGAAACACATTTCATGACAATATAGGTGTTGTGGAAATAAGAAATGAAATGGCTGCTCCAGAACAGTGAGGGTTGACAAGAACACTGTGGCTCATTATTGCTGAAACTGCTAAATATCTCCAAATTTCCCAGTTCCAGAGAGCAACATCATGGTGTCAAGCCCCCCCGCTCCCCCGAAAAATAAAGTCACAGCAACACAGCACAAGGGTTATGAGAAGCAGCGTGGATTAGTAGAAAGAGCACAGCCTTGGGAGTCACAGGTCGTGGGTTCTAATCCCTGCCCCGCCACTTGTCTGCTGTGTGACCTTGGGCAAGACACTTAATTTCTCTGTGCCTCAGTTACCTTATCTGTAAAATGGAGATTAAGACTGTGAGACCCACGTGGGACAACCCGAATACCTTGTATCTGCCCCAGCACTCAGAGCAATCCTTGGCACATAGTAAGTGTTTAACGATTACCATAATTATTATCATTTTGTATATTGCAATATTTAATACATATCTGTAAGGGTGAGAACAGACATAGTGTTGCCCTAAAAGCTGACTCAACTTCACCAACGAGAGGTGGGAGAGGTAGCTCTTTATAGTCCGTGTTGGGCGTGGTATTTCTTTACACCAACAGAATTAATTTAAATATGGCTCTTTCCTAAAGGGATGGCAGGGTGTGTCTGAAATTGACTACAGGGAAAGGGCGTGATTGAAACATGTCTTAGGGACACATGGAGACTGAAAACGAAATAGACTTATGTTGGTTAAAAGTTGGTTTCCACAATGGCCAAAACAGAAAAACATTTTTTGACCTATCTGACCCTATTAATAATAATAATAATAATAATAATAATAATAATAATAATAATAGCATTTGTTAAGCGCTTACTATGTGCAAAGCACTGTTCTAAGTGCTGGGGAGGATACAAGGTGATCAGGGCTGTCCCACGTGGGGTTCATGGTCTTAATCTCCATTTTACAGATGAGGTAACTGAGGCGCAGAGAAGTTGTTTGCCCCGATCACACAGCTGACAACCCTGAAGCTGCACACCAACCTGCCAAATCCTCAGTATAACAACCAGCACAGAGACTGTTAATGAGTCCCCAGCATGAGGTACTAGGTGTGATCTACCATTACCTCCCTTGACCAATTTTTTATAGTATTTGTTCTGCCATACCTTTGTTCATTCATTCATTCATTCATTCATTCAATTGCATTTATTGAGTGCTTACTGTGGGTAGAGCACTATACTAAGTGCTTGGGAAGTACTAGTTGGCAACGTATAGAGACAGTCCCTACCCAACACACAGCGGGCTAAGGTAATCAAGTTGGGCACAGTCCATGTCCCGCGTGGGGCTTACAATCTTAATCCCCATTTTATGGATGAGGTAACTGAGGCACTGAGAAGTTAAGTGATTTGCCCTAGCTAACTCAGCAGACAAATGGTGGAGCTGAAATTAGAATCCAGGTCTTTCTGACTTCCAGAACCATGTTCTGTCAACTAGGTCATACTGTCACCTCTATCGGCCAACTGTACCAGGGATGTAATCATCACTCAAGACCCCAGATACTGGGGATTTTGCTATGTGACTTTAGGCATGTCAATTAACTTTTCTGTGCCTCGGTTACCTCATCTGTAAAATGGGGATGAAGACCATGAGCCCCTCGTAGGACATGGATTATGTCCAACCTGATTAGCTTGTCACATCATAAGGCTTAACAAATAGCATTAAAAACAATATCAAGAATTAAACATCCAGGACTCAGCACAACCTGTCTGAAGAGCTGAGATGGCTGTCTGTTCTTGTTATACGCCTGCTCTGCATCAATTGATCAATCATATTTACCAAGTGCTCCCTGTGTTCTGAACACTGTAGCCTATTATCCTTTGTAATTCATTCATTCAATCATATTTATTGAGCACTTACTGTGTGCAGAGCACGGTACTAAGCGCTTGGGAAGTACAAGTTGACAACATATAGAGATGGTCCCTACCCAGCAACAGGCTCACAGTCTTGAAGATCACTGTGGATTATAAGCAGTGATCTTTGGCTCCTCCATGCATGTGTACTTTCACTGTTTGGCATTTCTGCAGGTTGTGTCATTTGTGCTAAGTACAACCACATTCTTGAATAAAAGTAATGAGCTGGTTCCCAGCTTGGAACCCAGAGTTTGCCCTTGTGCTAGCTTACTAACCAGTTGCACCCTGAAACCTACTCAAATTACCTCTCGGAGTTAGACCAACTCTTGACTGGACCAGGGGTCTGACCAGTGTGCTGGCAGAGAGCATCCCTGACCGGAGATCTCTCTATCCATCAACTATAATGTCCAGATTGACATTTTTTCTCCAAGTTGGATTAGTACTCTGAGTCCAAGTTGAGTCCATTCTTCTCAGCAAATGTTCAAAGTAGGTTGAGTAAAGGAGTCTCGGAAACAAGAGGGAGATTCAATTGTTCAATCATATATATTGAGCACTTACTGTGTGCAGAGCACTGTACTAAGCGCTTGGAAAAGTAAGATACAACAATAAACTGTGATATTCCTTGCCAATAATGAGCTCACAGTCTAGAGTGGGGGAGACAGACATCAATACAAATTAATAAAAATTAGTTATGTACATAAGTGCCACAAAAATACAAATTGTCAATTCTATGGTGTATCCAGTGACAATGTATGGATCAAAAGCTGGACAGTGAAAAAACAGGATAGAAAGAACATAGGTTCTTTTGAAATGTGGTTTTGGAGAAGGCTATTGTAAATACCATGTACTGCCCAAAAAACAAACAGATGAATTTTGGAGTAAATTAAGCCCAAGTGGTCTTTAGAAGGCCAAATGATTTTACTTAGATTAGTATATTTTAGATACATAATCAGGAGGACTAATTCTCTGGAGAAGACACAAATGCTAGGAAAAGTCCAGGGAAAATGTGGAAGAGGCAGACCAGCAACTAGATGGCTAGAGACCATAATAACGATAATGGAATAACTGTTAGGAAGGTTACGGATTATAGCAGAAGATAGGACATTCTGGAGAAAACATATCCTTATAGTTGCTATGAATCGGAAACAACTCGACAGCACTTGATAATAATAAAACATAAATGTTTGGGGGCTGGAAGGAGGGAAGAGCAAAGGGTTAAAAAATTACAACTATGTACATAAGTGCTTTGGGGCAGAGGAGGTAGCGGGGAGAGCAAAGGGAGTAAGTCAGGGCAATGCAGAAGGGAGTGGGAGATAAGGAAAAGTGGGTTTTAGTTGGGAAAGGCCTTTTGGAGGAGATGTGCTTTCAATAAGGCTTTGAACCAGGGAAGAGTGGTTATCTGTCATATTAGAGGGGGGAGGAAGTTCCAGACCAGAGGCAGGATGTGGTCTAGGGGTTGGCAGCAGGACAGGTGAGATCGAGGCATGTCTGCCCACAGCTGACCATTCAATCCCGGACCCTGCCACCCTCTCCCATAGATCGATTAGGGATCCAGATGCTCAAAGACAAATCCACCCAAGCATCAGGGAAGATAGTGTCGCAAGCCCCGGGCTTGTGCCAACCAGACCTTCCTGGACCAGGGGAGCCTCAGTGACATGTAGAAGTCAAACCACACTGCTGATCACCAAGATTATTGTGAAAAGCTTTTTACTTAGTTTTACCAATGTACAAGAAAGTGGCAAATACACACACTCACTCACTCCACCACCCAAAGGTCCAATACCAGTCTGTGATCAAAGGAGCCCATTCTGTCAATGCTTCTTCTTTCAGCTTCCAAGTGCTGTGGCTTTCTGCTGCTTTCAAGTACTGCTCTCCTGTTTCTTCAATGCTGTTTCTATCTGCGTTTCAGCATACCTCTTTCTGCATGATTCTGCTCCTGGTGCCCCCCTGCTGTCTCCAGCTGCCCCACTTTCAACATGCCCCCTTGGCAATTCAAAGCAACCACATTTTCTCTGCCTTAGACGTCACAGCTGGGGCTTTAAATGGCAGTCACTGAGTAGTCCAGGCCCGTTACCGGGTAGAACAGGGAGAGAAAGCTCACTTCCCTCCATGATCTGCCCCCACAGGCCTGCAATCTCATGCCTCGAGTAAAGCCCATCAGTGCCTCTGCAAAGTCTCTTCCTTGTTGTTGTTCACGGGATCACAAACAGTCAATTACAAGGCAGCTTGTTGTGGGCTCCCTCCTATATCTGGCCCCATCCAAATACTCAAAGACAAATCTGCCCAGGCTTTCGAAAAGGTAGGAATTCCTTCCTACTTCTGGCCTGATGTTGAAGTACATGGATATTCAGAAAATTGTAATGATCATCAACTCTGTATGGGGCTGCCATGCTACTTACTCTCTTGAAAGTTCCCAATCAACTAATCAATGAATTGATGATATTTGCTGAGTGTGTAGAATGTGTAGAGCACTGTACTGTGCTTGGGAGACTGCAATACAATGGAGTTGGTAAATGCGTTCTCTGTTATAAAGGAGCTCACAAAGAAACTAAATCATTCTAGGGCATGCTTGTGCAATATAGAATGAAAGGGAAAAAAGAAGAAACTAAAGCCAGTTTTTTCTAAGTTATGACACATTAATGGATAAAGCTTACCATGACTTCATCCCTGAAGAAAGGAAAAATATAAATGACTTTCTGGACTGGGAAGCTGCCTGGAGCCTTGACCTCATGGAAATCGCTGCATTGAATCTCAGCCCAGGACAGCAAGTTAGGGTTGGAAGGGATTAGATCTTGACCATCAGGAGGTCTGTTCAACATATCCTGGTGCCAGCTGGGAACTGGGCCACCACTGCAAAGCTATCCACCTGACTTCCCCTTCAAGAGCAGCCGGGAACCAGCTTGTGCTCTCCTTGAACTTGCACTGACATTGGGTGATTGAGTAAGAAAGCCTCTTGCCGCCATGGTAGCCCTGGGTCACTTTCTCTCGCCGGCCATCCCAATCAGCTTCAGGATCCCCACTTTGATATCCTGGGTCCTCAGGGCATACACTATGGGGTTAAGAGCTGGGGGGATGACACAGTGCAGTACATTAAGGAGGACAGGGATGAAGGGCACCTTCTCTTTTGCAGTGTGGGTAATGGGCAAGACGACAAGTGCTGTGTAGAAGAAGAGGATGAGGATGATGTGGGAGCTGCAGGTGCTCAAGGCTTTAGAGGCGGCTTCAGCTGAGTGTAACTTCAGTACCGCCCTCAGGATCAAGGTGTAGGAGAAAATGATGAGACCCACGTCACTGCCAACCAAGAGCCAAGCCATGACCAACTGGAAAACGCTGTTGGCCTTCCTGTCATCACACGCCAGGCTGGTGACAGCCAGGTTGGAGCACAGACAGTGGTCAATCTCGTACCTGGAACAGTAATGACGTCTTGCAGCCAGGACAGTCACCGGAATGGCTATGAGACCAACCCTGAACACCATGAACAAGGTGGCCTTGAGGACAAAGCCTTCTGTGATAACAGAGGGGTAGCGGAGGGGGTGACAGATGGCCACATACCTGTCAATTGCCATACACAGGAAGATACCAGACTCCAGCCCCATAAAGGTGTGAATAGCATAAATCTGAAAGAAGCATTCTGAGAGGCTGATGGTGCAGGCATTGAACCAGAGAATGGCCAGGATCCTGGGCATGATGGTGGTACTCAGACCCATGTCCACTAGGGCCAGAACAGCCAGGAAATAGAACATCGGCTGGTGTAGAACTGTTTCTTGCCAAATGGTGAGCAGGATCATCGCATTGGCCAAGAGGGCCGAGAAGTAGAACAGGGCCAGAGGCAGGGAGAGCCAGTGCTGCCAGCTGTGAATGCCCGGGAAACCCATTAGGATGAACTCAGTGACCTGGGGGCTAGAGCCATTGGTGGCCCCGATGGACACAAACATCCTTTTGGGATACACAGGCCTATCTCAGGATGTATCTTAAGAAACTGTCTTTGTATGACCCAACCCTCCTAATTCCTTTGCACCAGGGTCCCTATTGAGATCTTTGGGGAAAAAAAAAACTATTTTGATGCCTCTCTGACTATCTGGATGCCTTGTGGATTTGGAAGATTTAACTTAAAAGGGTTCACTTCTGGGAAAATGCAGATCTTCCCAGATCTTGGAATCAGTGGGAAACTAAACAGGGGAGGACGAAAGCATGAGGCATCAGAGGAGTATCAGGAGTACCCAGTGCTAGCAAAATATTTTCAATGCCTGGTAGATAGCTGCACAGAGTTTAGCCTTGCCAAAGATGGTTATGAGAGTACTTTCTTAGCTGACCCCAAAGGTCGCAGAAATCATCTGGAAAAAAAATGGAAAGGAAATTTTCGGTGCAATTTCAAATGGACAAAAATCAAAGCATTTTACCCACGAAACCATTGTAAAAACAGTACTTATTAAGCACTTACTGTATAGAGAGCATTGTACTCAGCTCTGGGAAAATATGCAGATGTGGAATACAACTCTGTCCTTTTCCCTCAGGCGGGTTAAAATCTGAGACCCCAAATAGGGGAGAGGAGCCAGAAGACAGAAACATTAGGAGTGATAAAACACTGAACACCAAAACTGTAAAACATAAAGCCAAAATGATGGAATGAATACAATAATTGGCAAGGTGCTGTGGCTAGTGGATTGATATTTCAGGCTCCCTGTGGCTCACAGTCACTTCCATCACTACAGTGGCTGCCAGAGTGGCCACCAGTCTTCCTGGGGCTTGTAGAGACCTCATATTGCAGATGCTGTTGTCCTTTCTTCCTGGGTAGTAGAAGGCAGGTTGGGGTGCAATCTCCTCTCCCCGCAGAGAATCTAGTGCTTAAAATAATAGCTCTTTTCAACATAAAAATGCAAGTCTTGGGGGCAGTGGAGGAATCCTGGGAAAGGCATTCAGGCATTGACCAGCAAACTTTGTGTGTCTGCCCCTGCTCTCTCTCTCTCCCTTCAGGATCGGGTCTCCTCCTGCCTTCAGGACCTCTCCATCTGGATGTCTGCCCACCATCTAAAACTCAGTATGTCCAAAACTGAACTCCTTATCTTCCCTCCCAAACCCTGCCCTCTCCCTGACTTTCCCATCACTGTAGATGGCACTACCATCCTTCCTGTCTCACAAACCCGCAACCTTGGTGTCATCCTCGACTCCACTCTCTCATTCACCCCTCACATCCAATCTGTCACCAAAACCTGACGGTCTCACCTCTGCAATATCTCCAATATCCACCCTTTCCTCTCCATCCAAACCGCTACCTTGCTGGTTCAATCACTCATCCTATCCCGAATGGATTACTGCATCAGCCTCCTCTCTTATCTCCCATCCTCCTGTCTCTCCCCACTTCACTCCATACTTCATGCTGCTGCCCAGATCATCTTTCTCTAGAAATGCTCTGGGCATGTTACTCCCCTCCTCAAAAATCTCCAGTGGCTACCAGTCTACCTACACATCAAGCAAAAACTCCTCACTTTCAGCTTCAAGGCTCTCCATCACCTCGCCCCCTCCTACCTCACCTCCCTTCTCTCCTTCTCCAGCTCAGCCTGGATCCTCCGTTCCTCTGCTGCTAACCTATTCACTGTACCTCATTCTTGCCTGTCCCGCATCGACCCCCAGCCATGTACTCCTCCTGGCCTGGAATGCCCTCCTTCCACACATCTCCCAAGCTAGCTCTCTTCCTTCCTTCAAAGCCCTACTGAGAGCTCACCTCCTCCAGGAGGTCTTCCCAGTCTGAGCCCCCTTTTTCCTCTCCTCTTCCTCATCCCCTCCGCCCTACCTCCTTCCCCTCCCCACAGCACCTGTATATATGTTTGTTCAGATTTATTACTCTATTTTACTTGTACATATTTACTATCCTATTTATTTTGTTAATGATGTGCATCTAGCTTTATTTCTATTTATTGTGATGACTTGACACCTGTCCACATGTTTTGTTTTGTTGTCTCCCCCTTCTAGACTGTGAGCCAGTTGTTGGGTAGGGACCGTCTCTATATGTTGCCAGCGCTCAAGTATAGTGCTCTGCACACAGTAAGCTCTCAATAAATACAATTGAATGAATTAAAGAGTGGTTCCTTTTGTTTCCCTGTGAAGCTCCCCCCGAGTTGACTCTGCTAACTTCTGCACTGTGAGGAGGAGTCTGATTTTTCTTCTCTGGATCAGTCCTCTCCAAACTGATCCCACCTGGTCTGGGGTACTCACCAGTGATTTGCAGAGGGGCCAGGGCCTCCCTTCTCTGACAGGGGTTGCAGTGGGACTCTGATCATTCTTCAGGTTCCATCAGGGCTGAGACTGTCATGTTCTGGGGCTTTATAGTGAGAGGGAGGAGGGAAGAATGACCTTACAGTTGCAGGGGGAGGGCAGTGTGGGCCTTGGGGCTGCTGGGAACCCCAGAGTAGCACCTGGTCCCCAGAGCAATTCTGGCCCAGAAGACTACTCACATGAGGGAGGGTCTCTAGTGATATCATTTCTGAAATCTGGCCCTCAAGCATTCCCATATGTGTCCCTTTTACCTAGTGCATGGGATGTAGTGGACACCAGTCTCATGTTCACCCTGTTCACACCATTCAGGTTGGGATGGCTAGAAGAGGGAAAGGAGTAGGGTTTGATAAATGACTGTGGTTTAATAAGAGAACAGTCAGCAAGGTTTTTTGGTCACAGGCCCCCATCTTCTCCCTAAATCTCCAGTGCCCAGGTTGGGAGTGGCCTGAGGTATTGAGTGTTGAGAGTCAGGTAGGACCCTAATGTGGGTTTGTTTGGCTGTTGTTTCAACTTCCAACCTAAGAATAAAACACTTTCACCTCCTCACAGAAGACCTGGAAAGAGTATAATATAATAATGGCATTTATTAAGTGCTTACTATGTGCAGAGCACTGTTCTAGGCGCTGGGGGGGAAAGAAGGTGATCAAGCTGCCCCACGTGGGGCTCACAGTCTTAATCCCCATTTTACAGATAACTGAGGCTCAGAGAAGTTAAGTGACTTGCCCAAGGTCACACAGCAGACATGTGGTGGAGTAGGGATTCGAACCCATGACCTCTGAATCCAAAGCCCATGCTCTTTCCACTGAGCCATGCTGCTTCCCTCTATAATAATGGCATTTGTTAAGCACTTACTATGTGCAGAGCACTGTTCTAAGCGCTGGGGAGGAATACAAGGTGATCAAGTTGTCCCACGTGGGGCTCACAGTCTCAATCCCCATTTTACAGATGAGATAACTGAGGCTCAGAGAAGTTAAGTGGCTTGCCCAAGGTCACACAGCAGATATGTGGCATAGCTGGGATTCGAACCCATGACCTCCGACTCCAAAGCCCGTGCTCTTTCCACTGAGCCACGAAGAGTACATCAAATAATGCCTTGGCGCTCATGCCAGGCACATGTGTAAATACCAAAGGCCCAGGGTCCCTTCATACATGCATGAGAACTGTAAATCAGCAAAATCTTGTTGGACAGATTTTCTGTACTGCGAGGCAATAAGCCATCAAGACCACCGTAGGTACTGTAGTCAAAATGCCATATTTGCAGAAACACCATCCACAGAAGCAAGGCTGGTCACCACAATATTTCTAAGGCACCCCAGCAATACTTAACCTTGGGCTTGGCTTCCTCTTCTTTATGACATCCGATTTGTACTTCCCAGGTGCTTAGTGCAATGCTCTGCACACAGTATGCGCTGAATAAATACGATTGAATGAATGAATGGATGACATACTCTTGTATATTCACGCTACCCCCTCTCTGGAAATAAGGGTGAAATTGCTGTGTTTTCACATTCAAATACTATAAAAGGAAACAGACTTTCACCCAACTGGTGGAAAGTACATGGAATTTGTCACAAGGTGTGCAGGTGGTTCTGTAGAAGCATGATGGTCTCTTGGAAAGGACACTGGCCTGGGAGTCAGAAGATTTGGATTCTCATCCCTGCTCTGACACTTGTCTGCTGCTTGACTCTGGGAAGGTTACTTAATTTCTCTGTGCCTCATTTTCCTCATCTGCAAAATGGGAATTCAATACCTGCTTTCCCCTGCTACGTAGATTGGGAGCCCCATAAGGGAAAAGGACAGTGTTTCACCTTGTTAACTTGTATCTTCCTCAGCCCTTAATGCAGTGCTTGGCAAAAAGTAAGCACTTAACAAATATCATAATAATAATAATAATGGTTATTATTATCCTTTTCATTATTGGCTATAAAATTATCATCATTACTAATGTTATTTTTAAGAAAGAAGTTTAGATGAGAGATCCAGGAGGATTATTTGAAGGAAAATTACCATGAAGATAAGGTCATAGAGGAATGGATCAACCACTGGAATTTATTGACCACTTTGTGCAGAGCACTGTACTAGGTGCTTGGGAAAGTATGATAGAACAGAAGTGGCCAGTGAGAAGGAGCAGGGAAGAGCCACTTCACAGTTGCAGGGGGAGGGCAGGCTGGGCCTTGGACCTGCTTGGAAATCCAGAGTAGCACCTGGTTCCCAGAGCAAAAGGGAGAGGGTCTTTACTGACATCAGTTTTGAAATCTGTCCCTCAAGCATTCAAATATGTATCCCTTTTACCTCGTGCATGGGATGTGTTTAATGTCTGTCTCCCTCTCTAGACTACTAGCTCGTTGTGAGTAGGGAATGTGTCTGTTTACTGTTATACTCTTCCAAGTGTTTAGTACAGACCTTTGCACACAATATGAACTCAATAAATATGACTGACTGAATGAAAGAATGTATGAATGAAAGGAGGCAAGCTGATTGAATGCTTTAAAGCTAATGGTGAGGAGTTTCTTTTTGATACGGAGGTGGATGGATAACCACTGCAGTTTGGAGGATGGGATTGATTTGGACTAACCTTTTTTTTTAGAAAAATGATCCAGGCAGTAGAACAAAGTCTGTCCAGTAATGGAGAATCAAGAAGCAAGGAGCCAAGGCAGGTTAGAATAAGTGCTTGTGTTAGTCTAGTAGCAGTTTGGTTGCTGAGGAAAGGCAGATTGTAGCGACATTGGGAAGGTAGAAACAACAAGATTTGATGACAGATTGAATATGTGGGTTGTATGGGAGAAATGGGTTGAGGATAATAATAACTGGTATTTATCAGTAAATTAATCCATAGATCAATGCCACATTAATAAAAATGGTTATAATAATGGTAGTGTTTGTTAAGTGCTTACTGTGTGCCGAGCACTGTTCTAAGCACTGGGGGAGATACAAGGCAATCAGGTTGTCCCTTGTGGGGCTCACAGTCTTAATCCCCATTTTACAGATGAGGTAACTGAGGCACAGAGAAGTTGTGACTTGCCTAAAGTCACACAGCTGACAAGTGGTGCAGCCAGGATTAGAACCCACGACCTCTAACTCTCAAGCCTATGCTCTTTCCACTGAGCCACGCTGCTTCTCATTTATTGAATGCTTACTATGTGCAGAACACTGTATTAAGTGCTTGTGAGAATACGATAGAACAGAATTAGCAGGCACATTCCCTGCCAATAATGAGATTACAATGCTACTATGCACCAAACAATGTATTAAGTGCTGGGGTATATACAAGATAATCAGGTCTCACATACAACACACAGTAAAGTGGGAGGCGGAAAAGGTATCGAATCCCCATTTTGCAAATGAGGGAACTGAGATGCAGAGAAGTTAAATGACTCTACAAGGTCACTCAACAGGTACATGGCAGAGCCAGAATTAGAAGCCAGGTCCTCTAACTCCCAGGCCCATGCTCTTTCCTTTATGCCATGCTACAGGATTGTGGGATAGGGAGGATAGCGGTATTGTCTACAGTGATGGGGAAGAATGAGGTTTGGGTGGGAAGATATGGAGTACTGTTTTGCGCATGTTTAGTTTGAAATGTTAGTGGGTCATTGGGTTACAGATGTATTGAAGGCAGGAGGAAATGCAAGCCTGCGAGAAGCAGAGACGTCGGGGCTGGAAAGGTAAATTTGTGAATCATCTGTGTAAAGATGTATTTGAAGCCATGGGAGTGAATGCAATCTCCAAGGGAGTGGGGGTTAGCCTGGAGAATAGGAGACCTAGAACTGAGCTTTGAGGGACCCCCACTGTCAGAAGGTGTTGGCAGAGGAGGAGCCTGAAAAGGGGCTGGAAAGGAGCAGCCAGGAGAGGACAATGCTAATGAGGAATATGTATATAAGTGCTGTGGGGCTGAGGGTGGTATGAATATCCAGTGCTTAAAGGGAGCAGATCTGAGTTCATAGCAACACAGAAGGGAGAGGGAGTTGTGGAAAAGGGGCAAGACATGACTTAATTGGGAAAGACTGTGGGTTGGGGAGTTGGGGATAAGAGGTTTTAAATGGGTGAGGGCTGTCATGTTTAGGGGGACAGAGCCTCCAATGGGAACTGAGGGGTCTCCAGAGAGCACAGGCCAAAGCACCCGGGTTGTTAGGCACAGGTCAGTAGGACACAACCAGAAATTTCTCCAGACTAGTCTAGCTAAGCTGGCACAGGAGACCAGAGAACCAACTTGTACTTCCCAAGCGCTTAGTACAGTGCTCTGAACACAGTAAGCGCTCAATAAATACGACAATGAATGAATGAATGAATGAACCATCTAATGCTAGGAAAAAAACAATAATGTCATTAATTCTGTTTATTTGTTAAGCGCTTACTTTATGCCAAGCATTGAACTAAGTGCTGGTGTAGGTACAAGATAATCAGGTTGAACACAGTCCCCATCTCACATGGAGCTCACAGTCTAAGAGGGAGTAGGATTTAATAGTAATAATATTTAATCCCCATTTTCCAGATGAGGAAACAGTGGCACAGTGAAGTTAAGAAGTTTACCAAGGTCATAGAGTTGACGAGTAGCTGAGCCATTTTTAATGACATTTGTTAAGCTCTTATTATATGTTAGGCACTGTACTAAGCACTAAGGTAGGTACAAGCTAATCAAGTTGGACACAGCCCATGTCCCACATGGGGATTACCATTTTAATCCCTGTTTTATAGATCACAGAGAAATTAAGTGACCTGTCTGAAGCCAAGGTCACCCAACGAACAAGTGGCAAAGCTGGGATTAAAACCCAGGTCCTTCTGATTCTCAGGTCAGTGCCTTTCCACTAGCTCATGCCCTAATAATAGTTAATTCAATATCCAAATTGACATTATTTCTCCAAACTGGATTATTATTATTAGTTCAAGTTGAGTCTGCTCCCTCCAGGACCCCAGATCTGCAGCAAATGTCCAAAGCAAGTTGAGCATTTGGTCAAAGGAATTTCAGATATGGAAAGAGCATTCATTCATTCATTCAATCATATTTATTGAACACTTACTGTATGAAGAGCACTGTTCTAAGCTCTTGGGAAGTGCAAGTTGGTAACATATAGAGACGGTCCCTACCCAACAACGAGCTCACAGTACAGAAGGTGGAGACAGACAACAAAACAAAACATGTAGACAGGTGTCAAAATTGTCAGAATAAATAGAATTATTTAGCTATATGCACATCATTAACCAAATAGAGTAGTAAATATGTACAAGTAAAATAGAGTAATAAATCTGTACAAATATATACAAGTGCTGTGGGGAGGGGAAAGAGGTAGGGAAGGAGGGGATGGGGAGGAGGAGAGGAAAAAGGGGGCTCAGTCTGGGAAGGTCTCCTGGAAGAGGTGAGCTCTCAGGAGGGCTTTGAAGGGAGAAAGAGAGCTAGTGTGGCGGATGCGTGGAGGGAAGGCATTCTATTTCATTCATTCATTCAATCGTATTTATTGAGCGCTTACTGTGTGCAGAGCACTGAACTAAGCGCTTGGGAAGTACAAGTTGGCAACATATAGCGACAGTCCCTACCCAACAGCGGGCTCACAGTCTAGGCCAGGGGAAGGATGTGGGCTGGGGGTCGACAGTGGGACAGGCGAGGAGCATCAGTAGTCCAGTTTGCTTACAGCTGACCATTCAGCCTTGGATCCTAGCAGCCTTTCCCACAGCTTTAGACTGGATTAGAGAATCAGATGTTAAATGCCAAATCTGCCCAGGAATTAGGAAAAACATAAGTTCTTCCTTACTCCTGGACTGAGCCAGTAAATGCATTATATGAAAGCATGATCACTGTGATGACCATCAGCGTATGTTTGTTGAAACTCCGTTAGAGTCCAGTATGGGGCTGGGTACTTCTTACTCTCTCAGAAATATCAGTCAGTCAATCAACCAAAGAAGCATGGGCCTGGGAGTCAGAGGACCTGGCTTCTAATACCGGCCACTTGTTTGCTGACTGTTCTTAAGTAAGGCACTTAACTTCTCTGTGCCTCAGTCACTTCATTTGTAAAATGGGAATTAAAACTGTGAATCCCAAGTGGGACAGGGACTGTGTCCAAATGAATATCTTGTATGAACCCAGTGCTTATAACAGAGTTGGCGCAACAGCAAGCACTTAACAAATACCATCATTATTATTATTAGTCAATCAATGAATCGTATTTATCATATTTTACTGTGGGCAGAGCACTGTACTAAATGCTTGGGAGAGTACAATACAGTACAGTGGGTAGACATGTTCCTGGCCCTCAAGGAGAATCTGATGGACCTGAATGACAGCACCACTGTCCTTCCTGTCTCACAAGCCCATATCCTGAGCATTGTCCTTTGACTCACATCTCTCATTCAACCCACATTTTCAATCTGTCACTAAATCTGTCAGATGTACCTTCACAATATTGCTAAAATCTACCCTTTCCACTCCGTCCAAACTTCTACTATGTTGATCCAAGCATTTATCCTATCCCTCCTTGATTACTGCATCAACCTCTTCCGGCTAACCTCCCTGCCTCCTGCTTCTGCCCACTCCAGTCCATATTTCACTGTGCTGCTTGGATGATCTACAAAACATGTTTCCCCACTCCTCAAGAACCTCCAGTAGTTGCCCATCCACCTCCACATCAAACAGAAACTCCTTACCATTGGCTTTAAAGCACTCAATCACTTTGCCCCTGCCCATGTTACCTCACTGTTTTCATACCACAACCCAGCACTCTCCCTTTGCTCTTCTAACAACATCCTACTCACTCACCTCAATCCTTTTTATCTCACTGCTGACCTCTTGCCAACCTCCTGCCACTGGCCAGGAAATCCCTCCCAATTCATATCCAACAGAGGATTGCTTTCTCCACCTTCAAAGCCACATTAAAATCACATCTCCTCCACGAGTCCTTTCCTGGCTAAGCTCTCATTTCCCCTACTCTGTCTCCCCTCTGCAACACCCTGGCACTTGGACTTGAACCCTGTATTCACCCCACCCTTTGTCCCCAACACTTGGTCCCTTAGCAATTATGTATATGTTCATAATTTATTTTGATATCTGTCTCACCTTCCCGACTGAAAGCTCCTTGTAGGCAGGGAAAATACCTACCAACTCTGTTATATTATACTCTCCCGAGACCATGGTACAGTGTTCTGCAGATACTAAGTGCTTAATAAACGTGACATTGAATAGACAGTGCATGTTAACTTCTATATGCAATGAAGGGAAAAACACAGAATAATAATAATAACGATGGTATTTGTTAAGTGCTTACTATGTGTGAAGCACTGTTCTAAGTGCTGGGGGGATACAAGGTGATCAGGTTGTCCCATGTGGGGCTCACAGTCTTAATCCCTATTTTACAGATGAGGTCACTGGGAAGTTAAGTGACTTGCCCAAAGTCACAAAGCAGACAAGTGGCGGAGCCAGGATTAGAACCCACGACCTCTGACTCCCAAGCCTGGACTCTTTCCACTGAGCCACGCTGCTTAGAGCCACTTCAAAAAGATATAGCATAATTATTCATTCAATCATATTTATTGAGCACTTACTGTGTGCAGAGCACTGTACTAAATTACTGAAGCACTTACCCTACATCTCATTCAGCCCCAAGTAAATCAAGGAATTTATGGAGCTCCTACTAGGTGAAGAGCACTTCCTGAAGTCCTTGGGAAAGTATAAACAACATCTGCGGAGGTGACTTTCTAGGTTGGAAAGGTTTGAAGAGCTTTGACCTCATGGATTTTGCTGCCCTGAATTTCAGCTGTAGGAGGTAGGTTTTGGAGGAAACTCTAGGGTTAGAGAGGATTAGATCTCATCGTTCTGAATAATAATTATGATAATAATGGTATTTGTTAAGTGCTTACTATGTGCAAAGCACTCTTCTAAGTGCTAGGGAGGTTACAAGGTGAACAGGTTGTCCCACAGGGGGCTCACAGTTTTAATCTCCATTTTACAGATGAGGTAACTGAGGCACAGAGAAGTTAAGTGACTTGCCCAAAGTCACACAGCTGACAGTTGGTGGAGCCAGAATTTGAACCCATGACCTCTGACTCCAAAGCCCATGCTCTTTCCACTGAGCCATACTGTCTGCTCAATGTGTCGCAGTGCCAGCTGGGAACTAGGCACAGACAGTGGTCAATCTCATTCCTGGAGCAGTAATGACGCCTTGAGGCCAGGACAGGCAATGGAATGGCTAGGAGGTCATTTCTGAACACCATGAACAAGGTGGCCTTGAGGACAAAGCCTTTCGTGATGACAAAGGGGTAGCAGAGGGGGTGACAGATGGCCACATACCTGTCAATTGCCATGCAAAGGAAGATGCTAGACTCCAGCCCTACGAAGTCGTGAATAGCATAAATCTGAAAGAAGCATTCTGAGAGACTGATGGTGCAGGCATTGAACCAAAGCATGGCCAGGATCCTGGGCATGATGGTGGTGCTCAGACCCATGTCCACTAGGGCCAGGACAGCCAGGAAATATAACATCGGCTGGCACAGAGCCGTTTCTTGCCAGATGGTGAGCAGGATCATGCATTGCATTGCATTCCCCTCAAAGAGGGCCCTGGGAACTAGGCTTTGGAATCCTGCTCCTGCTCCGTTTTGTGCTTTCCTAGACCCTGCATTGCTGACATTGCGTGGTTCAGAAAAAAACTCATAGTAGCCACACTGGACCAAGGGTCACTTTCTCTCCCCTGACAGCCCGATCAGCTTCAGGATCCCCACTTTTATCTCCTGGGTCCTCAGGGCATACACTATGGGGTTAAGGGCCGGGGGGATGACATTGTGCAGAACATTAAGGAGAACAGGGATGAGGGGCACCTCCTCCTTTGCACTGTGGGTAATGGACATGACCACAATCACCGTGTAGAAGAAGAGGATGAGGATGATATGGGAGCTGCAGGTGCTCAGGGCTTTGGAGGCAGCTTCGGCCGAGTGTAACTTCAGTACCGCCCTCAGGATCAGGGTGTAGGAGAGAATGATGAGACCCACATCACTGCCCATTAAGACCCAAGCTACGGACAGCTGGAAAATGCTGTTGACCTTCCAGTCATCACATGCCAGGCTGGTGACAGCCAGGTTGGAACACAGACAGTGGTTAATCTCATTCCTGGAGCAGTAATGACGCCTTGCGGCCAGGATAGGCAATGGAATGGCTAGGAGGTCATTTCTGAACACCATGAACAAGGTGGCCTTGAGGACAAAGCCTTCTGTGATGACAGAGGGGTAGCGGAGGGGGTGACAGATGGCCACATACCTGTCAATTGCCATGCAAAGGAAGATGCCGGACTCCAGCCCTACGAAGACATGAATAGCATAAATCTGAAAGAAGCATTCTGAGAGGCTGACGGTGCGGGCATTGAACCAAAGCATGGCCAGGATCCTGGGCATGATGGTGGTGCTCAGACCCATGTCCACTAGGGCCAGGACAGCCAGGAAATAGAACATCGGCTGGCGCAGAGCCGTTTCTTGCCAGACGGTGAGCAGGATCATTGCATTGGCCAAGAGGGCCGAGAGGTAGAGCAGGGCCAGGGGCAGGGAGAGCCAGTGCTGCCAGCTGTGAATGCCTGGGAAACCCATTAGGATAAACTCAGTTACCTGGAGGATGGAGCCATTGGTGGCGCTGGTGGACATAAACATCCTTTCGGGATGCACAGGCTGCTGGCAGGAAGTGCCTGAAGTTACTATCCTTCTATTACCCAACACTTCTACTTCCCCTCTATCAGGGGCCCCATTCTGATTTTTGGAACAATAATTGCTCACATGCCTCTCTATCTTTCTGATTTTCTTGTGTATCTGGAAGATGTTAAATCAAATTTCCTTGTCCCCAAAATGACACACTGTTGGGGAAATTCAGGTTTTCCCAGATATTGGGGTGAGTGGCAAGCCAAACCTGTAAAGGAACAAGGTAAGAGGCAATAAAAGATGCTGTGCCCTCTTGCCAGCCAATTAGTGGGTGAGATATTTCTACTGTTTGAAAGATACAGATCAGAGTTTATTCTGGCTGGAGATGGTTATGTGATTCCCTTCCTGGATTATCTGGAAAAAATAGAAAAAACAGCAACTTTTAGTACAACTTCAAATGCAAAAATAAATAATTAAATCTTGAATTTGGTACTATAAATCATAGCTCCTTTCCAATTATAATCAGAAATCATGGGGGCAGTGGTGGATTCTGTGTAAAGCCACATTACCGTTGACCAGCCAACTCTGCAGCTCTGGTTTAGTTCAGTCCACCGTGACCCTCCTTCCAAGTTTCCTCCCTCCTCTGAAGGGGAGGAATCAGCTTTCTTCTCACTTCCCAATGCCGTTTTCACACAGTTCCACTTCCCCCATCCCTCTCGTTCCCTGTCTTTGAAGCCCATATCATCTGCCTTTACAACCCACTTCAGATACTCGACACAATCATCTACCACCCACCAGGACCAACCTCCAGACTTTTGAACTATTTTGATCCCTTTCTCATGTTCCTTCTATCTCCATCTCTACACTGATCCTTGGGGACTTCACTATCCAAATAGATGTTCCTGATGACCCTTCTGTTACAAACTTGCTATTACTTCTCAACTCCACTGACCTCCTGCTCCATCCCACCTTGCCCATTCACCAATGTGAACACACCCTAGTCCTCATAATCTCTAGTCACTGTACAATCTCTTCCCGCACCAACTCTGAAATGCCTCTATCTGACCACAACGTCCTCTCCTACCTTCTCTCCCACACACTCCCACTCAACAAATCTGTCCTGTTCCCCAACAGAGGCCTCTGATCTTTTGATCCTATCCAATTTTCTCAAGCTAGTGTGAACCATTTAGCCTCCATATGCAAACTGCCTTTCTTTGATTGATTCATTCATTCATTCAATTGTATTTATTGAGTGTTTACTGTGTGCAAAGCACTGTACTAAGCACTAGGTAAATATCAAATTGACACCCTCAACACCAACCTCTCCACTGAACTCAACTCACTCAATCCCTTATTCCCTCATGAATCATATACCAGTAACCCACAGCCCTGGATTCAGTCATTCATTCATTCTATTGTATTTATTGAGCTCTTACTGTGTGCAAAGCACTGTGCTGAGCACTTGGGAAGTACAAATCAGCAACATATAGAGACGGTTCCTATCCAGCAACGAGCTCACAGTCTAAAAGGGGGGGGACAGACAACAAACCAAAATCACAATCTGCTTCATTCACGCCTATGAATGAGCCACAGAGTGTTGCTGGTGGAAATCCAGGTATCAAGCTGACCTCATCTACTTCCAGTTCAACTTTGCATGCTTTAACTCTGCTGTCTCCTCTGCCCAGCAACACTATTTCTCCATTCGTATTGAGTCCTGTGCCCATTGCTCTTGCCAGTTGTTTCAGTTGGTAAACTCCATCCTCAAACACCCAGCCTCTCTGCCACCCCAAACTCTTGCCCCTAATGAGCTGGCACATACTTCACTGAGAAAAATGGAATCACTAACATGATCTCCCATAAAATCTCCCCTGCTCTTCTCCAATCCTTCCCTCCTGCCTTTTCTTCAACTTTCCCATCTTTCCCAGCAGCATCTCAAGAGTAGATCTGCCTTCTCTCAAAATCCACCCCCTTCACCTATGGCTCTGACCCCATCCCATCTCACCTGAACAAAGCACTCCCTTCCCTCCCTCCCAGACTGCCACCTTCGTTTGTTCTTCAGAAGCAGTGAGTGACATATAGAGTCATCTATCTTATTCACACGACCCCAACCTGTACACTTCACTCCTCTTATGTCAACCTACTCAATGTACCTCATATAATCTATCTCAACGTCGACCTCTCGCCCATGTCCTGCCTCGGGCCTGGAATGCTCTCAATCAATCAATCAATCAATCAATCATGTTTATTGAGCACTTACTGTGTGCAGAACACTGTACTAAGTGCTTGGGAAGTACAAGTTGGCAACATATAGAGAAAGTCCCTACCCAACAGTTGGCTCACAGTCTAGAAGTCTCCCTTTTCATATCTGACAGACGATAACTCTCCCCACCTTCAAAGCCATATTGAAGGCACATCTCCTCCAAGGGGTTTTCCCCGACTAGGCCCTCCATTCCTTTTTTCTCACTCCCTTCTGCATCACCCTTACACTTGGATTTGTACCCTTTATTCACCCCTCCCTCAGACCCACAGCACTTATGAACATATCCATAATTTATCTATTTATAGTAATGTGTATCTCTAGACTGTGGGTAGGGAATGGGTCTACCAACTCTGTTTCCTTGAACTCTTCCAAGTACTTAGTAAAGTTCTCTGCACACAGTAAGTGCTCAGCGAATACTGTTGATTGATGGATTGAGCTGTCTCCACAAGCCCTTTCAGGAGGAGTCTGATTCTGCTTGCCTGTCCCCTCGCAACATTGCCAAGATCCGCCCTTTCCTCTCCATCCAAACCGCTACCCTGCTCGTTCAAGCTCTCATCCTACCCTGTCTGGACTACTGTATCAGCCTCCTCTCCGATCTCCCATCCTCCTGTCTCTCCCCATTTCAGTCAATACTTCACGCCGCTGCCTGGATTGTCTTTGTCCAGAAAAGCTCTGGGCATGTTACTCCCCTCCTCAAAAATCTCCAGTGCTTACCAATCAACCTGCGCATCAGGCAGAAACTCCTCACCCTTGGCTTCAAGGCTCTCCATCACTTCGCCCCCTCCTACCTCACCTCCCTTCTCTCCTTCTACAGCCCAGCCCGCACCCTCTGCTTTTCTGCCGCTAATCTCCTCACCGTGCCTCGTTCTCACCTGTCCCGCTGCCGACCCGCAGCCCACATCATTCCCCTGGCCTGGAATGCCCTCACTCCCCACATCATCATCATCATCAATCATATTTATTGAGTGCTTACTGTATGCAGAGCACTGTACTAAGTGCTTCTGCCAAGCTAGCTCTCTTCCTCCCTTCAAGGCCCTACTGAGAGATCACCTACTCCAAGAGACCTTCCCGGACTGAGCCCCCTCATTCCTCTCCCCCTCCTTCCCCTCTCCATCCCCCTTGCCTTACCTCCTTCCCTTCCCCACAGCACCTGTATATATGTATATATGTTTGTATGCATTTATTACTCTATTTATTTATTTATTTTACTTGTACATATTCTATTTATTTTATTTTGTTAATATGTTTAGTTTTGTTCTCTGTCTCCCCCTTCTAGACTGTGAGCCCACTGTTAGGTAGGGACCGTCTCTATATGTTGCCAACCTGTACTTCCCAAGCGCTTAGTACAGCGCTCTGCACACAGTAAGCGCTCAATAAATACGATTGAATGAATCAATGAATGAATGAAATTCTGCTTCTCACAACCCGTCCTCCCCAGACCAAGACTGCCTGCACTGACATACTCACCAGTGGCCTGCAGATGCGCTGGGGCTTCTCTCTGACAGGGGGCTACAGCTGGAATCCAGCTCATCCTTTGGGCTCCATCAGGGCTGAAGCTGTAGTGCTCTGTGCATTTATTGTGAGGAAGGGCAGGAGGGAGTCACTGTGCAGCTGCAGGGGGAGGGCAGGCTGGGCCTTGGGGCTGCTGGGAGCCTCCAAGAAGCTGGCCAATGATAATGTGCCTTATAAACAGGGCCTTCCTGCCCAGCACAACCACTCGCCCAAGGGAGAGGTCCTAGGTAACATCACTCTTGAAATCTGGCCCTCAAGCATTGAAGTGGATGAATCTTTTCCCTGGTGCATGGGATGTGGTAGAAACTGATTCCATGTTTACCCTGTCCACAGCAACCTGAGTGGGATGGTTGGAATAGGGAATGACGGAAGGCGTGGTTGGTGTTTTGGATCTGGGAAGAGAACAGTTTGGGGAGATTCCTGGGCCTCAGGCCCCCATCTTCACCCTAAATCTCCAGTGGCCCAGAGTGGGAATGGACTGTGGAATAGGATGTTGACAACCAGGAGGGGCCCAAAGGTGGGTGTGCTTGTCTGTTGTTGCCCTTTGGCCCTGGGACAAAAGCACCTTCACTTCCCAGTGCAATACCGGGCAGAGCTTGTCAACTGATGGCCCAGGGCTTGTCAATTTTTGTTTCCTATTCACACCCTGTGTCCTCAATATTTATGATTAAAACAAGGATTATCAAAGACATCTTTGCCTGGTAAAATGAAAGGACTGTAATGTTCCTTTTTCTCCCACTTTATCACAATGTAGGAACAGCTCTGTTTGTAGATGCCCAAGTTGGTTTTCAAAGAGAAATCAGGCATGAGAGTGGATGGTCAAAATAAAGAACAGATCTGAAAATATGGGCTAATAATAATAATAATTATGATATTTGTTAAGCACTTACCATGTACCAAGCACTGCTCTAAGCACTCAGGTAGATACAAGGTAATTCATTCATTCAATCATATTTACTGAGCACTTACTGTGTGCAGATCACTGTACTAAGCACTTGGGAAGTACAAGTTATCAACATATACAGACGGTTCCTACCCAACAGCAGGCCGGTAATCAGGTTGGGCACAGTTCCTGTCAAACTTGGGGTTCACGGTCTTAATCCCCATTTTACAGATGAGGTAAATTAGGCACAAAGAAATGTAGTGATTTGGCCAAGGTCACACAGCAGACATGTGGTGGAGCCGGGATTAGAAACCACATCCTCTGACTACCATGCCCGTGGCTCTTTCCACTAGACAGCACTGCTTCAATTCATATTGATTAAGTGGGGTGATAGACTGTAAGCTTAATGAGGGCAGGGTTTGTGTCTGTTTATTGTTATATTGTACTCTCCCAAGAGCTTAGTACAGTGCTCTTCACACAGTAAACACTCAATAAATACAATTGAATTGTATTTATTCAATTGTGGACGACCCCCACCTTCTCCTCAAAACGCTATCTGACCTTGGCTTCACAGACTCTGTCCTCTCCTGGTTGTCCTCTTATCTCTCCCGTCGTTCATTCTCAGTCTCTTTTGCAGGCTCCTCCTCCCCCTCCCATCCCCTTACTGTGGGGGTTCCCCAAGGTTCAGTGCTTGGTCCCCTTCTGTTCTCAATCTACACGCACTCCCTTGGTGACCTCATTCACTCCCACGGCTTCAACTATCATCTCTACGCTGATGACTCCCAGATCTACATCTCTGCCCCTGCTCTCTCCCCCTCTCTCCAGGCTCGCATCGCCTCCTGCCTTCAGGACATCTCCAGCTGGATTTCTGCCCACCACCTAAAACTCAACATGTCCAAGACTGAACTACTTGTCTTCCCTCCCAAACCCTGCCCTCTCCCTGACTTTCCCATCTCTGTTGACGGCACTACCATCCTTCCCATCTCACAAGCCTGCAACCTTGGTGTCATCCTCGACTCCGCTCTCTCATTCACCCCTCACATCCAAGCCGTCACCAAAACCTGCCGGTCACAGCCCGGCAACGTTGCCACGATCTGCCCTTTCCTCTCCATCCATACCGTTACCCTGCTCGTTCAAGCTCTTATCCTATCCCATCTGGACTACTGCATCAGCCTTCTCTCTGATCTCCCATCCTCGTGTCTCTCCCCACTTCAATCCATACTTCATGCTGCTGCCCGGATTGTCTTTGTCCAGAAACACTCTGGGCATGTTACTCCCCTCCTCAAAAATCTCCAGTGGCTACCAATCAATCTGCACATCAGGCAGAAACTCCTCACCCTGGGCTTCAAGGCTCTCCATCACCTCGTCCCCTCCTACCTCACCTCCCTTCTCTCCTTCTACAGCCCACCCCGCACCCTCCGCTCCTCTGCCGCTAATCTCCTCACCGTACCTCGTTCTCGCCTGTCCCGCCATCGACCTCCGATCCACGTCATCCCCCAGGCCTGGAATGCCCTCCCTCTGCCCATCCGCCAAGCTAGCTCTCTTCCTCCCTTCAAGGCCCTGCTGAGAGCTCACCTCCTCCAGGAGGCCTTCCCAGACTGAGCCCCTTCCTTCCTCTCCCCCTTGTCCCCCTCTCCATCCCCCCATCTTACCTCCTTCCCTTCCTTCCCTTCCTTCCCTTCCTATACAGCACCTGTATATATGTATATATGTTTGTACATATTGATTACTCTATTTATTTAATTATTTATTTTATTTGTTCATATCTATTATATTTATTTTATTTTGTTAGTATGTTTGGATTTGTTCTCTGTCTCCCCCTTTTAGACTGTGAGCCCACTGTTGGGTAGGGACTGTCTCTATATGTTGCCAACTTGTACTTCCCAAGGACTTAGTACAGTGCTTTGCATACAGTAAGCGCTAAATAAATGCAATTGATTGATTGATTGATTGATTGAATGAATGAATGAATTTTGCAGCAATCCTCTTCAGAGCCTCCTACAGTACTCAGCACATAGTGGGAATTAAATTAAAATTGATAATTGACTGACTCATGTCAGAGAGATATTGAAAAATGGCCAAAAGAAGGGTGGTCTTCTATTAATTAATTCCTATACAATTGGAAATGGAAAAAGAGAATTATTTAAGTATTCTTAAATACTCTTCCCCACTCTTCCTCCACCCACCTTACCTCCAAGTCTTTTCAGGTGATATGAGGTAAGTTTTAAAGCCTCCCACTGCTGGGCAATTTTTCTTCTAGCTTGGTAAGCACCCCTCAGATTGCCATATTTAATATTTAAGACATCTATGCTACTCTCTGTTTGGGATAGATAGATAGATTGAGCACTTATTGTGTACTGAGCACTGTACTGAGCATTTGGGAGAGTACTTGGGAGAAGCGGCATGGCATGGTGATTAGAGCACAGGCCTGGGAATTCTAATCCAGGCTCCACCACTTGTCCGCTGTGTGACCTGGGGTAAGTCACTTCGCTTCTCTGTGACTCAGTTACCTCATCTGTAAAATGGAGATTGAGACTGTGAGCCTCACGTGGGACAGGGACTGTGTCTAATCTAATTTGCTTGTATCTACCCTAGTGCTTAGTACAGTGCCTGGCACATAGTAAGTGCTTAACAAGTTCTATTATCATTATTATTATTATTATTATTATTATCATTATTATTATTACTACAATATAACAGAGTTGGTAGACATGTTCTCTGCCCACAATAAGTTCACAGTCTAGAGGGAGAAAAAGAGAGAGACAATGATATAAATAAATAAATAAATAAATAAATAAATAAATAAATAAATAATATATAATTGATAGATATGTACATAGTTCTTGTGGGGCTGAGGTGGGGGCAAGTACCAAATGTCCAAAGGTCATATAGATACAAGTGCATAGGTGATGGAGAAGGAAGAGGGAGCCAGGGAAAGAGGGCTTAATCAGGAAAGGATTTGGAAGAGATAATAATAGTAATTGTGGCATTTCTTAAGTGCTTACTATGTGCCAGGCACTGTATTAACCACTGAAGTGGATACAAGGAAATCAAGTTAGACACAGTCCTTGTCCCACATGGGGTTCGCAATCTTTACAGATGAGGTAACTGAGGCACAGAGAAGTGAAGTGGCTCGCCTAAGGCCACACAGCAGGCAATTGGCAGATCTGGGATTAGAATCCATGACCTTCTGACACCTAGGCCCATGCTTTATCCACTATGCCATGCTGTAAATTCAATAAGGCTTTGAAGGTGGGAAGAGTCATGGTCGATTGTGAGGGGGAGGGAGTTTCAAGCTAGACGGAGAACATGGAAAAAGGGTAGATATTGAGATACATGAGATTGAGGAAACTGGCACTAAAGGAGTGACGTATGTGGGCAGGGCTGTAGTAGGAAATCAGTGAGGTAAGATAGGAGGGGCTGAGCTAAATGAGTCCTTTAAAGCTTATGGTAAAGAGTTTCTGTTTGATGTGGAGGTGGATGGGCAGCCACTGGAGGTTCTTGAGGAGTGACATGGGACTGAATTTTTTAGTGAAATGATTCACGCAGCAGAGTGAAGTATGGACTGGAAGTGGGAGAGACAGAAGGCAAGAAGGTCAGTGAGGGGGCAGATGCAGTAGTCAAGGCAGGATAGGATAAATGTTTGGATTAACATGGAGGCAGTTTAGGTGAGGAGGAAAAGGTGGATTTCGGTGATGGCGTGAAGGTAGAATCAACAGGATTTGGTGGCAGATTGAATATGTGAGTTGGATGAAAGAGATGAGTCAACAACACCAAGGTTATGGGCTTGTGAGGTAGGGAGGATAGTGATATCTATAGCGATGGGAAAGACAAGAGAAGGGCAGTGCTTGGTTGGGAAGATATGTCATTCTGTTTTGTACATCTTTAGTTTGAGGTCTGGTGGGACATCCAGGTGGTGATGTCCCAAAGGCAGAAGGAAATATGAGACTGCAGAAAAGGAGAAAGATCTGGGTTAGTGATGTAGATTTGGGAATCAGTTGTATTTATTGAGCACTTACTGTGTGCAGAGCACTTTAATAAGTGCTTGGGACAGTGCAATACAACAGATACATTCCCTGCCCACAACAAGCTTACAGTCTAGAGGGAATCATCCACATAGAGATGGTAATTGAAACTGTGGTTGTGAATGAGTTCTCCGAGGGAGTGGGTGGGGATGGAGAATAGATGGGGACCCAGAATTGAGCCTTGAAGGACTCTCACTATCAGAGGGGGGGAAGCAGAGGAGGATCCTACAAAAGAGAACAAGAAGAAGTGGTCAGAGAGAGAGGAGGAGAACCAGGGAAGGATAGTGTCAGTGAAGCCAAGGTTGGATATAGTTTCAAGGAGAAGAGGGTGGTCCACAGTGTTAAAGGCAGCTAAGAGGTTAGGAGGAAGCAGGAAGGAAAACCAGAGCACAGCTTCTGTGGCTTCTTGGGAGTCTTGTCTGTTCCTTGCCTGTGTTGCCTGGGAGGAGGACTGAGAGTTGGCTCCCAGAAAATGATAGACATAATTGAAAGGAGGGCAGCTTCCTATAAATTAATTTCCATATAATTGAAAGTGGGAGAAGAAAATATTTATTAAATACTCCTTCCCAGCCTTTCTCCACCCATCATTCCTTCCTGTCACACCTTCAATTCACCATGGGGCCACCCCATTTTGCAAGCAGAGAAGCAGCATGGCCAAGTGGATCAAGCACGAGCCTGCGAGTCAGAGAGACCTGGGTTCTAATCCCAGCTCTGCCACTTGTCTGCTGTGTGACATTGGGCAAATCACTTAACTTCTTTGTGCCTCAGTTAGCTCATCTGTAAAATGAGGATTAAGACTGTGAGCCCCACGTGGGACAGGGATTGTCCAACCCGATTTGCTTGTATCCAAGTCTAGTAGTACTTGTAGTACATCGCCAAAATCCACCCACATCACCAAAATCCTGCTCTTCCTCATCATCCAAACTGCCACCACGATAATACAAGCACTTATCCTAGTCCACCTTGATTATTGTATCAGCCTAATTCCTGACCTCCCTGCCTCCTGTCTCTCCCCACTCCAGCTGCTGCCGGAATCTTTTTCCTTCAAAACGTTTGGACCATGTTTTCCCCCTCCTCAAGAAATGCCAGTGACTGCCCATCCACCTCCACATCAAACAAAAACTGCTCACCATTGGCTTTAAAGCACTTAAGCCCCTAGCCCGCTACCTCACCTTGCTACTCTCCTACTACAACCCAGCCCGCATACTTTGTTCCTCTAATGCTAACCTTCTCACTGTACCTCAATCTCATCTACCTCGCCTCCTACCTCTCGCCCATATCCTACCTCTGGCCTGGAGTGCCCTTCCTTCTCATATCAGACAGATAATTTCTCTCCCCCACTTCAAAACCTTATTGAAGACACATCTCCTCCAAGAAGCCTTCTCTGACTAAGCCCTCCTCTCCTCTTCTCCCACCCCTTTCTGTGCACTCTTCCTTGCTCCTTCATTCATCCTCCCTCCCATCCCTACAGTACATATGTATTTATCCATATATATATAATATTTATTATAGTATATATATATATATAATTTATTTATTTATTCATCTATCTATTTATTTATTCATCTATCTATTTATTTATGTCTCCCTCTCTAGACATCGAGCTTGTTGTGGGCAGGAATGTGTGTTTGTTGTTATAGTGTACTCTCCAAAGCACTTAGTACAATGCTTTACACATAGTAAACACTCAATAAATATGATTGATTGATTGGCCCATAGTAAGTGCTTAACAAATACCATAATTATTATTATTACTTAACTTCTCTGTGCCTCAATTTTCTCTTCTGTAGAATGGGGATTAAGACTGTAAGCCCCACGGGAGACAGGGACTGTGCCCAACCTGACAGCTTTATTCCTACCCCAGAGCTTAGTACAACGCATGGCACATAATAAGCACATAACAAATACCATAAAAAAGCCCTATGTAGAGGTCTCCAAGTTGACCATGAGCCATGGGGTTGCCCCGGTCCCTCACCCCAGCATTGATCCCCCACAGTGGGGGCAAGAGGTGCAGGGCATTCAGAGTCCTCCCCAGGACAGCTCCATGATATAGGCTCAGGGGACTTACTCTGTGCCATGCAGTCTCTTCTGCTGGGGACCTGGGACACTTATGGATTGCATCATATGACTGATTCCAGGGGCAGACACTAGGCCAGCTTCAGATTGCATCATATGCCTGGCAGATGTCAATCAGAGGGGATTTGATGCCCAGGATCAGGGAGCCCATTGCTGCATGGCCTTGACAAAGTTCAAAGTTCAGAGAGTCTGTTTCTTTTCCACCCTGTTCTCCCTCCCCACTTGTAGATCCCCTGACCCAGAGGGGACTTGGCTGGGGTCTAGGGCTCCCAGCTATGCCACTAGCATGCTATGTGACCACGGGCAAATCCGCTCCATTCCTGTTCAGGACAAGACAGGAGCCAACTGTGGCAGGAGGGATTTCAGTGGGAGAGGGATGTTGGACGAGGACCGGGTTAACAAGGGAATTTGGGGAGTTTCCTTGTGGAGTGTCCTACAGGAAGCTCCCATCTGTCTAGGCTGGGTGTGCTGCAAGCAGCTGAAGGGAGAAGATGGATGTGGCGACCTCGCGAAGTCTGGCCCATAGACCAGTGATGATGGGGGGATTCCACTGGGGCACACAGCTGTTGTTCATAAATCCAGTCTCCACTGCCGCCTTCCCAACCCTCCTGGGGTTTATGTACTTTCTCTGAGTGCTTAGTGGGATGAGAGACCTGGCCGGGGCCCAGGAAACAGTGGTCTCAGAGGTGCTGCCCACATTATAAAGATCCTTCATACGAGCCCCGGGGCAGAGAGCTCCCTGCCCTGTGCCTGGCTGGCACACACCACACACCACAGGAACCTGCTTCCAGTAGAAGGTTCTCCAGTAGGTGCCTGGGGATGGGGATGGGGCTTGGGCTTGGCCTACGAGGAACCAGTCTACAGTGCAGCTACTGGGCAGGCCTAAGGAACCCGAGTGCTCGGACTCTGAGGTGAGTCCATTCATGCCCAGAATATGGTAGGCAACCACCTGCAGAGTGCCACTTGTGTCAGTGGAAAAGAGGCCAGAGGGCTCCTGCGACATGGGAGGAACACAGATTCTGGACAGATCGATCAATCAATCAATGTTATTCATTGAGTGCTTGCTGTATACGGAATGCTTTGGAGAGTTCAGTTCAATAGATTGGGTAGACACAATCCCTACTGCCAATAAAATTTCAAGTACACGAATATGTGTATATGAGCTGTGGGCCTCTGGTTGGGGTGAGTAATGAAGTCAATAGGGGCCACAGACACATGTGCAGAGATTATCCAGGAGGAAGGAAGAGTAGGGTGAGAGGCCAGTGAGGAAGTTTCTGAGAGATGTGATTTAGTAGGGTTTTGAAGATGGGAAGAGTGGTGGTCTAACAGATATGAAGAGGGAAGGGTGTGAACTACAGGACAGTGGTGAGACAGAGGAGAGCCAACTACAATTTATAGTTTGGTTTTGGTAAGTGTGTGTGCTGTGTTATAGGAGGAGGACAGGAGAGCTCCACTTTAAATCCCGGTGGAAAAGGTGGGAGAGTTCCTTCTAGACTGAAAGCTAGTTATTGGCAGGTAAAGTGTCTGCTAATTCTGCTGTATTGTACTCCTCCAACTACTTAATATAGTGCTCTGCACATGATAAGGCATGAATATATATCACTAATTTATTGAGAGCCAAGTAGGGATGAGGTGGTGGGTGGGTCCGGAGAACACTAGGTGAGATTTGAGAGAGATCATACCAGCTGTCTTCAATTTTATCAACAAAACAGATGTTAAGGCCATTAGGGGTAAAGGATGGTGTATATGGGGGTATCAAGGAATTTATGGGGTGACTTAAAAGTCCAAAAAACCTGGCATGGGCAATAAGCATGGGAGTCGATAAGGGTAATAATAGTAATGAATAATTATGGTATTTGTTAAGTGCTTACTATGTGTGGAGCACTGTTCTAAGCCCTGGGTAGAGTAATATTGTTACTGGGTAGAGGCAGTACAGTCTGAATATGTTTCCCAAATCTTTCTCCAACCCAGGAACTTCATCCTGGGGCTCTCCTCAAAAATCTCAGATTTACTCAGCTAAAGTTCTCTGCTGCAGACAGTATCCTAGAAAAACTGCCATTGCCAACACCCTTGTGACACTGGGCATCAGTTCTGTATATTGTGAGTGTTTCTTGGGGAACTTCCCTGTAACAATAATAATAATTATGGCATTTGTTAAGCGCTTACTATGTGCAAATCACTGTTATGCTGTCACTATTACAAATAAATCCATGGTAGCTCTGCAAAACCAATTACATTTTCTAGGGGATGATTAATGCAACAAGAAAACCTCAGGGCTAGGCTTAAGGACCAAGAGCATGCATGACGGAATGGATTAAATTGAATGACTTACAGAATCAGCAGAGGAAAAGCACAACCTGATCAGAATGCCAGAAGAGTATGTGAGAGGCAGAATGTTGGAACCAAGTGTTAAGTGTATTTGTGTTTTCCACTGACAGTCCAGAATCTTTCCCAAGGTATCATAAATCTGGCAGTCTTGACTTTATTCCATCAACCACTGTCTTTCTTGTGACAGGAAAATTTAAGAGCTTAGCCCTGAGGTTGTCAAGGAAAACTGTATTTCATGTGTTCTTTATCAACTCTGATTGCATATGACTTGATAAGCAGCAAGTATTAGGTAGGTTTGGCCTGACTACTTTTATTTGACTACTCTCACTGAAAAAGCTGAAAGTTTTAGTCTGAACCAATGCAGACAGAGACTTTTTCCCACCAGAGTTGGCAATCCAGTGGGCATGTCTCGATGTGTCTGCATGATTGACTGATAACCTGACTCTGCCTGGTCAGCTCTGTCTGGACAACTCTACCTGGTCAGCTCTGTCCTATCAGCTCTGTCTGATAATCTCTTTCTGATAGTCTATATCAGGTCAGCTCTGCCAGGCTACCCCTAGTCTTCTTTGTCTGGTCATCTCTGTCTGGTCAGCTTTATCCTGTCAGCTCTGTCTAGTCTTCTTTATCTGGTCATCTCTGTCCAGTCTGCTCTGCCTGGTCGTCTCTGTGTGGTTTGCTCGATCTGGTTTGTTGTGCTTGGTCATCTCTCTCTGGTTTGTTTAGTCAGGTCATCTCTTTCTGGTTGTCTTTTATGGTAATCTCTTTTGTCGGCCTTGCCTGATCAGTTCTGTGCTGTGAGCTCTGTCTGGGCAGCTCTGTCTTGTATGTCTAGTCATCTCTATCTGGAGTGTTCTGTCTAGACTGTTCTGTCTGGTCAATTCTATCCTGTCAGCTGTCTGGTCATCTCTATCTGATCTGCTCTTTCCAGTCTTTCCTGTCTGGTCTGGTCTGCTCTGCATGGTCAGATCTGACCTGTCAGCTCTGTTTGGTCGGCTCTGTACTGTCAGCTGCCTGGTCATCTCTATCTGGTCTGTTCTGTCCAGTCTGCCCTATCTGGTCATCTCTGTCTGGTCTGGTCTGCTCTGCTCTGTATGGACAGCTCTATGCTGTCAACTCTGTTCGGTCAGCTGTGTCTGGTCATTTTTGTCTGGTAATCTCTGTCTGGTCTGCTCTCTCTAGTCAGTTCTGTGCTGTGAGTTCTGCCTGGTCAGCTCTCTGATCCGTCCAGTCATCTCTATCTGGTCAGCTCTATTCAGTCTGTTCTTTCCAGTCTGTTCTATCTGGTCTGCCCAATCATCTCTGTCTGGTCTGCTTTGTCTAGTGTTTTCTGTCTGATCAGCTCTGTCCTGTCAGCTGCCTGGTAATCTCTGTCTGGTCAGCTCTGCCCGCTCATCTCTGTCTGCCCTGCTCTGTCTGGTTAGTGCCATCAGGTCAACTTTGCCAGGTCAGCTCTGACCCAGGGCTCTCAATTCTTCAGGGTATCTGGATTCCCTGAAAGGTGGTGGGGAGGAGGGTCGGGGAGAGGTGGGAGTAGGGGGCTGAGGAGAGAGGGTTTGAGGGTGGAAAAGAGATTCTGGAGTGACACACTATACCCAGCCAGTCCAGGAGTATGCCTCCCATCATGGACCCAAGATGCTTGATGGATCTGTGCAATGACTCCTCTCCCTCATCCTCATGGTTACTGACAGACCACCCAACATCCCTAACATTTCCCCTATATTCTTCAAACCTTCCCTCTACTAACCTAAGACCACTCAATAATAATTATGGTATTTGTTAAGAACTTACTATGTGCCAAGCACTGTTTTAAGCACTGGGGTAGATACAAGGTAATCAGGCTGTCCCACATGGGGCTCACAGTCTTAATTCCCATTATATAGATGAGGTAACTGAGGCACAGACAAGTTAAACGGTTTGCTCAAGGTCAAGCTTACCTTGTCTACCAGCAGACAACTGGTGGAGCCGGGATAAGATCCCATGTCCTCTGACTCCCAAGCCTTTGCTCTTTCCACTAAGCCATGCTGCATCTCCTCCATGGCTTTATTCAACTTTTCTGCAAGTGGCTGGAATTTCCCAGCTGCTCAACTAACCATGATTATGAATTCCACCCGGAGGGTGAAGTGCTTGCCTTTGTTGTTTGATGGAGCTTCTCACCAGGTCCGGGGGGAATCTGCTGTCCATGGCCTAGAAGCAGCAGTACAGTGGCAATAGCAATAAAAGGTTTCTGCTGTGTACATAGTTCGGATGTATTGAAAAGTCAATGGGAAGATGATGGGGCAAAGCAGAGAAGGGTGTTCACAGGCTCTCTACCAATTCTCCAAGAATGACCTCTTTGGGACAAGGACTTTGGGTGATTGATAATGTCCCAGACCGTGGGAAATGTGGCCTGGCCCTAGTAATTCATCTCTCCATGAGCCTAATATTAATCCGGATTGATTTTGAATTGTTTACTACCAACCTTTTGGTGCTGCTCCCACATTAGCTCTACTGCATCAATCAAGAGGTTGGGCTAGACCAGGTCTTCCCATCTTTCTATGGCATAAACAGCGTAAGATGAACACTTAGATCGAAGGGGACTTAGAAAATTTGATAGCTTCTCCCCATTTCATAGCCCATCATTTTAACCTGTAAGGACACTAAACTTAGTTTGGAGAAATGTTCACCTAACATAGTCATTTTCTATAGTGAGACAGTGTTTTGTGAAAGTAGCTTGGGGCGATTTTCATTGAGTTGCACAATGCTGGGAAAATCTTGGGTAGATGGATTGGAAATAGAAAAGTTAATTTTCTCTGGAAATCCAACTGGTCACACTGTGTTCTATTATTCCATCCCCTAGTTTAAGTTCTTGTGGGCAGTGAAGATATCTACCAACTCTGTTAGCCTGTATTCTCCCAAGTTCTTAGTACAGAACTCTGCACACAGTAAGCGATCAATGAATACGACTGATTGACCGAATGATTGGTGTAGGGTTCAACAGTGATTATAATGGTAAACAGTGATTATAATGGTCCAGATCCACCTCCTGATGGCTAATGGTTTTACCTTTTCTTCTGTTGTCATACATAGGCCAGGATCAGGTAATATGATCTGAAACTGAGGTCCGGGACACATCACTATGGCTGGCAACACCACAGGACAGCCCCTATCCTCCTTCTTCCTCATTGGCATTCCTGGGCTGGAAAAGTTTCACCCCTGGCTCAGCATCCCTGTCTTCCTCTTGTACAGCCTGTCATTGTTGGGGAACTGCCTCATGATCCTCATCATCAGGATGGAGTCAAGCCTCCACCAGCCTATGTACTTCTTCCTCTGTATGCTGGCTCTCAATGACTTGGCTCTCTCCTCTTCCCCAGCTCCCAAGATGCTCAGCATCTTCTGGCTGGATGACCATGACATTGGTTTTGATACCTGCCTGGTCCAGCTGTACTTCATTCACACCTTTTCCATCATTGAGTCGGCCCTCCTAGTGGCCATGGCCTTTGACCGTTATGTGGCCATCTGCCAACCACTGCACTACACCACCATTTTGACTAACAAGGTGGTGGTATTGATGGGGTTGGTGGCATCTGTCCGGGCAGCCATCATGGTGTTCCCATGTATTGTCCTTCTCAGGCATCTGACCTTCTGCACCCACAATGTTATCCACCACGTGTACTGTGAGCACATGGCTGTGGTGAAGCTGGCCTGCTCCAAAGCAATCATCAACCGGATCTATGGCATCAGTATAGCTCTTTTTGTAGTGGCACTAGGTGTGGGTCTCATCACCATGACCTATGTCTGGATCCTTCAGGCTGTTTTCCGGCTCTCCTCAAACAAAGCCCGGTCCAAAGCATTGAGAACTTGTGCTGCCCATGTCTGTGCCTTCCTAACAATTTATGTGCCTGCCCTTTTCAGCTTCCTGACCCACCGCATTAGCACAAAGGTGTCGCCATCCATCCACATCATCGTTGCCAGCATCTACGTCCTGGTGCCCCCTGCAGTGAACCCTCTGGTCTATGGGGCCAAGACAAAGCAGATCCGGGACCGGGTGATTTTTGTCTTTTTTTCTAACAAGGTGACAGTCTCCAAACAGTAGATCTCGGTCTTTGTTTCTCCAGGGCACCCAGCATTGCTTGTCTCCAAACACTGTAACTAAACATGCATGCATATGTATGCATGGGTAGATATTGGTAAGGGCTTCATGTTTATATTGAGCCTCACCTGTACATTGCTACTTGTGAATTGTTCAGGTTTTACTGACACTTTTGTGGGGGTTGTATGGTCAGAGATGCTGCCTCTCTGGTTATTACTCAGGGCTGAATCTAATGAAGAAGGGACAAATTCAGGATGAAGAGTGCAAGTCAGGAAGGGCAGAAATTCCATGGGAACCAGGGACTGCGGAAGCTGGGTTTGCAGGAGAAGGTGAGGATATTTTCCTGATGAATTTGTACTAGTGAAGGGACAAGCTTTCATCAATGTAGGAGAAATTGATTTTGACCTGGCTGATGTGGAACCTTTCTGCAAAGGCCTGGGACCAGCCTGTTAAAAACAAAATAGTTGACCAAATGGCAGAGGGAAGGCCATTTGCACCCTCACAGCCTCCAGACCAGTCAATCATTATTCACCACAGTTGCAGTTATGAACATCAGCAATTAATCAATCAGTGGTAATGATTAAGCACTACTGTGTGCAGAACACTGAAGTAAGAGCTTGGGTGAATACAACAGAGTTGGTAATCACATTCCCTGCCCCCAAGGAGCTTACAGTCTACAGGGGGGTGACAGACACTAAAATTCATTAGGCATAGCTAGGTTGAAAAAAGGATGGGGCATAGAAGAAAGACCAGGACTTCCCCCTCCCATTCTGCTTCCTGTGGCTGCCTCCCAGGTCACACTGCGGCACATTGTCTCTGCCTGATCTGAGCACCCTGACAACCTCTCCAAGCCTCACAGTCCCCTAAATCCTCCTTCCCATACTCCTACTCATTCCTCCCTATTTTCCCACCCCTGAACTGAGAGGCTGGAACAGCTGCAGGAGGAGGCTGCAATGTGGGTCTCAGTTCTCCGTCTACTGTCTCTTCGGACTTTGCCTTCACTCTCCAGAGATCCCACCCCACAGCAGGCAGCTGGGCAGATCGTTGGACTTCTTTCACTACCATTCCTCACTGATTTCCACTGGGCTGGTTTCATTTCTTTTAGGCCCTGGACTGCTCACGATAGGCAGGCAGTTAGTTACCCCTTCTGCCATGCCTATGCTATACCTCTCTTACCCTCCCTGTTTTCTCTTTTCCCTCTCCCTCTCCTCATTTCCCATTTCCCTTATCTGGCTCCTACCCTTAACCCCCAAACTTGAGGTAGAGACCATTCCCATAACCAAACCATGTCTTAAGATAGTGGTAATTCTGGGTCTAGCCTGTACCCAGGAAGATAGATCCCACCGGGAGCATCCCTATATCATCCTGGGGGTGAGGGGGTGGAGCAGAGAGTTTCAGCTTTCCTGGGATGCAGGTGAGGGGCATAAGCTAAGGGAGTGAGAGGGCAGATGATGACTTGTTTCCTGCAAGCTCCAGGATGCAGATAGTGGTGTACGGGTGGATGGTGCTGGTTCTGGGACATGGGTGGGAGTGATGGTGGGGGCACATGTCATGCAGAAAGTTTGGGTTGCTGCTGCTTCTGCTGCTGAGTTGATATCCCTGCCCTCTCTACTCAGAGATCAGACCCTGTTTCCAGCTCTCCTTCACCCACTTCTCCCACTTCATGAGAACCAGTGTGGCATAGTGGCTAGAGCACAGGAGTGGGAGTCAGAAGGTCATGGGTTCTCATTCCAGTTCCACCACTTGTCTGCTGTGTGACCTCAGGCAAGTCATTACACTTTGCTGTGCCTCAGTTGCCTCATCTGTAAAATGGAGATTGTGTCTGTGAGCCCTACTTAGGACAGGGACTGTGTCCAACCCTATTTGTTTGTTTCCACCCCAGTGCTTAGTAGAGTGTTTGGCATGTAGTCAGTGCTTAAAAACTACCATAATTACTATTATTATTCTTCCCTGCCCCAGACAATCTGTAGTTAAGCAGAAGGTGGAGCTTGACCCAACCCTTCCCCGTGGTCCCAATGGCTCCCCAGCTGTCAGCCCCATGGTGGTGGGGACCTGCACTCCAACCCCCTGTTCAACCCTGTTACCTCGCCTTCCTTCACCCAGCATTCGAGCCCTGTGACCCGGCCACATGGAGCCAGCAAACAAAGGATGGCAGGTCCCATCCACCTCACCGAAGGTATGAACTGTAATGGCAGCCAGTACTGACTGACTGTGGGAATAGACTGATGACCCAGCAGCCATCAAAGCCCATGGAGGATTTGCACCATGAGAATCTGGGGGAATATGTCAGTGGTCAAAGAAATAAAAGCCCAAATTTGTAGTCAACATGTGCTCTGTAATTTATTTATATAATGTCTCCCTCTCTAGACTGTAAGCTGGTTGTGAGCAGGGAATGTATCTGTTATATTGTACTCTCCCAAGCACTTAGTAGAGGGCTCTGAACACAGTTAGTGCTCAATAAATGCGATTAACTGGCTGACTGACTGACTGACAGTAACTGGGCCTGTATAAATATGCTCTCACCTCCTGGGAGAGAGTGGGAATAAAGGCTTTTGGACTGTAGTGAGCTGCTGGTTGAGGTGTTTTCTATGCTACACTCCTCATGGAAGTCAAAACAGAGCTTTGAGAAAAATGATCAGGGTAGTAGAGAGAAATGTGGCCAGTAGTGGGGAGAGACAGGAGACAGGGAGATCAGTGAGGAGGCTGATGCTGTAGTCAAACCCGAAGAAGCAGCATGTCTTAGTGGAAAGAGCACAGGCTTGAGAGTCAGAGATCATGGATTCTACTCCCAGCCCCACTACTTGTCAGCTGTGTGACTTTGGGCAAGTCAGTTAATTTCTCTGTGCCTCAGTTACCTCATCTGTAAAAGGGGGATTAAGACTGTAAGCCCCACGTGGGACAACTTGATTACCTTGTATCTACCCCAGAGCATAGAACAGTGTTTGGCACATAGTAAGTGCTTAACAAATACCATCATTATCATCATCATCATCATCATCATCAAACCAGGATAGGATAAGTTCCTGGACAAAAATAATGGCAGATTGGGTAATAATAATAATAATAATAATAATAATAATAATAATAATAATAATAATAATAATGGCATTTAATATGGGTAATGGGTAGAAAGGAAAGGGTGGGATTCTAGAAAAGTTGGGGAAGAAGAATCAAAAGGAATTGTTAACCAACTAAATGGCAGGAGCGGGAAGGGGTGAGGGATCAAAAGAAAGGGAGGAGTTAAGGATAAAGCCAAGATTACATTTTGAGGAATGGGGAAGATGAGAAAGTTAGGTTTTGATGAGAAAGTTAGGTAGGAAAGAGGATTCTAAAACTTCTGCTACAACTGATTGATTGATTGATGATGGTGGACTGTACACTGGAAATCCTCTTGCTAAATTCCTCAAAGGGCTCACTTTTTCAGGTTTCTACCTCTTGAAACAGTCATAAATTTTCCCCAACTCAAATATTCTATTTATCAGCATCTTGAGACTCTCAGCTTTTCTCACTCCTATAGGATAAATTCATTCAATCATATTTATTAAGTGCTTACTGTGTGCAGAACACTGTACCGTTTGAAAAAGTACAATACAAAAGTGAACAGTGACAATCCCTGCCCACAAAATGAGCTCACAGTCTAGACAGGTGGAGAGACATCAGTACAAGCAGATTTCAATGCAAATACATAAAATGACAGATATATACATAAGCACTGTGGCGCTGTGTGGGGAAAGAGCAAAGGGAGCAAGTCAGGACAACACAGAAGGGAGTGGAAGATGAGGAAAAGTGGGGCTGGTAAGGCCTCTTGGGTGAGATGTGCCTTTAATAAAGCTTTGAAGAGGGGGAGAGTAATTGTCTGGCAGATTTGTGGAGGGAGGGCATTCCAGGCCAGAGGCAGGATGTGGGTCAGGGGTTGGCAGCAAGACAGGTGAGATCGAGGCACAGTGAGAAGGTCAGCACCAGAGGAGCAAAGTATGTGGGCTGGGTTGTAGAAGGAGAGAAGCAAGATGAGGTAGGAGAGGACAAGGTGATGGAGAGCTTTAAAGCCAATGTGGCCTAGTGAATAGAGCATGGGCCTGAAGACTCAGAAGACCCAGAAGACTCTGGGTTCTAATCCTGCCTCTGCCACTTGTCTGCTGTGTCCCCTTGGGCAGGTCATTTAACTTCACTGTGCCTCGGTCACCTCATCTGTAAAATGGGATTAATAATAAAAATGATGGCATTTCTTGACCACTTTGTGCAAAGCACTACTGTGAGCCCTATTTAGGATATGGACTGTATCCAACTTGATTAGCTTATATCTAACCCAGCACTTAGGACAGTGACTGGCACATAGTAAGCACTTAACGAATACCATTTAAAAAAAGGAATGTTTCCCAAGATTACTCAGGGAAATTACTACCATCATCTCATGATTTAACTTCCAGTCTCTTTCTGGAATAAAGTGGGGTTCTGCTAACAAACTCTTTGCAGTGGGCAGTAAATCAGTTTTTTGAATCATAATCAGCCCCACAGATGGGTAATTCTAATATAGGAAGGTGACTGTGGCAGCCCAGCAGGCTGAATCCATAGAAATCAGGAGGAAAGTACCAGCAGCTTCTATAATAGAGAAACAGCTCACTCCATAGGGAGGCCTAGTGGAAAGCACACGGGCCTGGGATCCAAAAGGACATGGCTTCTAATCCCAGCTCTGCCACTTGTCTGCTCTGTGATCCTGGACAAGTGCCAGAACTTATCTGTGCCTCAGTTACCTCAGCTGTAAAACTGGATTGTCTGTGAGTCCCACGTAGGATACGGATTGTGTCCATATCTCGTATCTACCCTCATGCTTAGTACAGTGCCTGGCACACAGTACAGTGTTTAGTACAGTGCCTGGCAATTAACATGCCATTAAAATACCATGAAAAAAAAATCCTGCCAGAAGGAAAGCTCTTTCTCAAGGGATGTCAATCTCTCTCCTGGTGATATGAGCTGGAGTTTAGCCAATCACAGAGGCTAGACGGGAAATAAAGGCCTGGAAAAAAGGTAAGAAACCCTGGAGCCAGGAGGAGAGGGAATTCCTTCCAGGCTCTGGAGGAGAATACCACTAGGAAATGGAAGGTTGTGAGGAAGCCTGAAGATCAACAGGTGACCTTCCAGGGAAGGACAACAAAAAAGCTCATTGTGGGCAGGGATCATGTCTACCAACTCTGTTATATTGTACTCTCCCAAGTGCTTAGTATAGTGCTCTGCACATATAAGTGTTCAATAAGTATGACTGACTGAGTGACCTGATGATAGTGTGTCCATAGAGGTGCCCCTGAGGAAATTTTAGCAGGGGATGGGGAGCCAATAACCCTTGCTTTAATTATTATTATTATTATTATTATTGTACTTGTTAAGCTCTTACTACGTGCCAAGTACTGTTCTAAGACCTGGGGGAGATACAAGTTAATCAGGTTACACACAGTCCCTGTCCCACCTGAGACTCACAGTCTTAGTCCCGCTGAGGCCCAGAGAAGTTCTGTGACTTGCCCAAGGTCACACAGCTGACACGTGGTGAAGCCAGGATTAGACGTCAGGTCCTTCTGACTCCCAGGCCCTTGCTCTATCCACTAAGACACATAGGAACAAGTAGTAGATGTTACTCCTAGATCCACTCTACGATGTTGTTTTTACCAACTAACTATTCTCCTCTCCACTGGTGCTTCACAGTGCCGTGGATGGCGCAAGTGCAATTCATTCATTCATTCATTCAGTTGTATTTATTGAGTGCCTACTGCGTACAGAGCACTATACTAAGCACTTGGGAAGTACAAATCAGCAACATATAGAGATGGTCCCTACCCAACAATGGGCTCAAAGTCTAGAGGAGGGAGACAGACAACAAAAGAAAACAAGTAGACAGGTGTCAGTACCATTAGCTAGTGCAGTTGAAACCTTCAAGAGGATAGTGGTTATCTGTTCAAAACTAAAGGTTGTGCTGGAGTGAGCTGGAGTGCTGGAGTGTAGGTAGAACCTGCAAATTCAGACGCTCGTTATCCCAGGGAAAGGTTACAGTAAGCCCTTCGGGAACAGGACTGGACTGCCTGAAGAACAGATGCTTCCTGAGGCTTTAGGGCATTCCAAGTCCAGGAGTCACAGAATGGAAGCAGCAAACTTCAGGGACAATCTCGAAGTGCACTAGTGTGGGGCCCCAAGAGAGTCCCTATCTTGGCTGTAAATTACCCCTAAATTGGTATTAGAAACTGGTCATTTGAACTCAAAAACTGATTGAAAATGCCACAGTGCCCAGAACTCGTAATTTAAAAGAAAGGAAACATGTATTTTCATAAAGCTAAAGGAAAGTAATTCAAGCAATAACATCTAAACTAAATTACTATCAAAAAACCTGCATCAGATAACCAGGTTGAATCAGTTCAAAAGAGCAGAAAACCAAATCTAGCATCAAAACGGAAGCCTCTTTCTCATTCTAAAAGGCTACATGAGCAAGAGACTGCTTCATAAACCTTCCAATTATGTCCATTTCTGGGCTTCTGCTGGGTCTTTATATTTTCATCTGCGTATTTCTCCTTCCACATACCTTCCCACAGTTCTTCCAAAGTGAACATCCTTGGCAGGTGACCGTGTCCCTAATGGCATGCTTCCCTTCCTGAGATTTTTTACACCTTCACCTGCCCTGTGCCTCCTGTATGAACTCTTAAACTGGGGTTCGTTCATCCCTAGTGACATGATCAGGAATCCTTCCTCTTCTTAGGTTTTATTCCCTTTGGAGACAAGTGATGATCACTTACAGCCCTTTAGACTCTCAGCTCCTTGTATACTTGTACTTACCCAAATGCAAAGTACAGTCCTGCACACAGTAAGTACTCAATAAATACCACTGATTAATTAATTGATTGATGCACATAAGTGCTCCCCAGAGTGGGTGATTGATTCATTGGTCTGGAGGCTGTGAGTAGGTGCAAATGGACTTCCCTCTGCCATTTGGACATCTGCTTTGTTTTTAATGGGCTGGTCCCAGGGTCTAGCAGAAAAGTTCCACATCAGCCTGGTCAAAATCACTTCCTCCCAGAGTGATGGAAAGTTGTCCTTTCACTTGTGCAAATTCATCAGGGAAATATCCTCACCCGCTATTGCAAACCAAGCTCTTTCAGTCCCTGGTTGCCATGGAGCTTGTGGCTTTTCTTTCCCCACACTCTGCAACCTGAATTTGCCCCTTCTTCATTAGATTCAGCCTGAGCAAAACCAGGGATGCAGCAGCCCTGAAAATACAACCTTCACGAAGATATCAGTAAAACCTGAATGGAACATTAAAACAGTTCACAAGTAGCAATGCACAGGTGAGGGTCAGTATATGCATGAAGACCTTACCAATATCTATCCATGTAAAAATATGCATGCATGTTTAGTTATAGTGTTTGGAATCAAGAAATGCCGGGAGCCCTGGAAAAACAAGCCTGAGATCTACTTTTTGGAGACTGTCTGCTTGTTAGAAAAAAAGATGAAAATCACCCGGTCCCGAATCAGCTTTGTCTTGGCCCCGTAGACCAGAGGGTTCACAGCAGGGGGCACCAGGAGGTAGATGCTGGCAAAGATGATGTGGATGGATGGGGACACCTTCTTGCCAATGCGGTGGGTCAGGAAGCTGAAGAGGGCAGGCACATAAGATATTAGGATGGCACAGACATGGGCGGCACAAGTTCCCAATGCCTTGGTCCGGGCTTTGTTGGAGGAGAGTCGGAACACGGCCTGGAGGATCTTAACATAGGACACGGTGATGAGCCCCACGTCAAGCATCACTACCGAAAAAGCCACACAGATGCCATAGATCTGGTTGATGACTGCATTGGAGCAGGCCAGCTTCACCACAGCCATGTTCTCACAGTATGTGTGGTGAATAATGTTCTTGTTGCAGAAGGTCAGACGCTTGATAAGGACAATACATGGGAACACCATGATGGCTGCCCGGAAAGACGACACCAACCCCATCAGTACCACCACCTTGTTAGTCAAAATGGTGGTGTAGCGCAGCGGTTGGCAGATGGCCACATAACGGTCAAAGGCCATGGCCACTAGGAGGGCTGACTCAATGATGGAGAAGGTGTGAATGAAGTACAGCTGGACCAGGCAGGTGTCAAAGCCAGTGTCATGGTCATCCAGCCAGAAGATGCTGAGCATCTTGGGAGCTGGGGAAGAGGAGAGAGCCAAGTCGTTGAGAGCCAGCATACAGAGGAAGAAGTACATGGGCTGGTGGAGGCTTGACTCCAACCTGATGATGAGGATGATGAGGAAGTTCCCCAGCAACGACAGGCTGTACAAGAGGAAGACAGGGATGCTGAGCCAGGGGTGAAACTTTTCCAGCCCAGGAATCCCAATGAGGAAAAAGGAGGAAAGGGGCTGTCCTGTGATGTTGTTGGCCATGTAATGTCTCCTTGACCTCAGCTTCAGAACAGACAACTGGATCCTACCCTGTGTAAGGCAACAGAAGAAAAGGTAAAGGCATTAGCCATTAGGAGATAGATCTGGACCATTTTAAATACTGTTTAGCCCTACATCAGTCAATCAACCAATCACATTTATTAATTGCATAATGGGTGCAGAGTCCTGCACTAAGAGCTTGGAAGAATATAACAGAGTTGGTAGACATATTCCCTGCCCACAGGTCTTTAGCCAGGGGCTGGAATAACAGAATGGGGTCAGTGGGATTTCCAGAGAAAATCAGCTTTCCCATCTCTGTTCTGGTACATCCAAACTATATTCACAGCAAAAGACTTTTATGGCTGCAGTCACTGTACTGCTGCCTCTGGGCAGTGGCTAGCAGATTCAGCCCAGACCTGTTAGGGAGCACCATCTAACAACAACCAAAGGCACACACTTCACTAAGAGGGTGAAATTCATGCCCATATGAAGTTGAGCAAGTTGAAAATTCCAGCCATTTGCAGAAAAAATGCTTGAAGTCTTGGGTGAGTGATCCATGGATAGGTTTTTAGAGGGAAAGTTTGAAATACATAGGGGAAATGTTAGGGCTCTTGAGTGATCTGTCAGTACCCTTGAGGACTGAGGAGAGATCTGGACCATTTTAAATACTGTTTAGCCCTACATCAGTCAATCAACCAATCACATTTATTAATTGCATAATGGGTGCAGAGTCCTGCACTACGAGCTTGGGAGAATATAATATAACAGAGTTGGTAGACATATTCCCTGCCCACCTAACATTTGCTGCTTAACAAGTCATATGCAGTCAGAGTTGATAAAGGACAGATGAAACACAGCTTTCCTTGGCATCTCCAGGGCTAGACTCTTAGATTTCCCTGCTATTGGAAAGATAGCGACTGATGGGATAAATAGTCAAGACTACCAGGCTTCTGATACCCTGGGAATGGTTCCAGACAGTTACTGGAAAACTCAAAAATACTTGACACCTGTTTCCAATGTTCTGCACTCTCACTTGCTCCTCTGGCATTCTGATTAATTTGCTGATTCTGTAAATTATTCCCTTTAATCCCTTCCCTCGTGCAGGCTCTTGGCCCTCAAATCCAGTCCTAAGGTTCACAGAGATGACTGGACAGAGCAGATCACATAGAGAAGCAGAGAAGCAGTGTGGCTCAGTGGAAAGAGCCTGGGCTTGGGAGTCAGAGGTCCTGGGTTCTAATCCCTGCTCTGCCACTTGTTAGTTGTGTGGCTTTGGGCAAGTCACTTCACTTCTCTGTGCCTCAGTTACCTCATCTGTAAAATGGGGGTTAAGACTGTGAGCTTTATGTGAGACAACCTGATTACTTGTATCCCCCCCAGCACTTAGAACAGCGCTTGGCACATAGTAAGCACTTACCAAATGCCATCATTATTGTTCACTGCTTAAAACAGTGTTTAGCACATAGTAAGTGCTTAATAAATACCATTATTATTTCTTTGTTATTATCCCATCCTCTCACACCTTTTTAAAACACTTGCCACTTCCCTTATTCCGTCCAGGACTGCAATCTCCAACTCCTTGCTTATTCTCCAACGGTGCCTTCCCCTTTAAAATGCTCATGCATCCCCTATCCGAAATAATCCCTCCCTTGTCCCTATGGCACCCTGCAGTTGTCACCCCATCTCCCTCCTAGTATTCCTTTCCAAACTCCTCTAGCAAGTTTCTCAGACCTGCTGCCTCCACTTTCTCTCCTTCAATGCTCTAAATGATACCCTGTAATATGACTTCTGTATCCTCCACTCCACAGAAACAGCCTTCTCTAAAGTCACCAGTGACCTCCTTCTTGTCACATCCATCGGTCCCTACCCCATCCTAATCCTCTTAGATCTCTCAGCTGCTTTCAGCATTATGGCCCACCCTCTTCAACGGGAAACACTATCTAATCTTGGCCTCACTGAGAGTGTACTATCTCGGATTTCGCTATCTCCCTGATCCCTCCCTCATTCTCTTTTACCGGTTCATGCTCTGCCTCCGGCTCCCTTACCGTAGGGATCCCTCAAAGCTCAGTTCTGGGTCCCCTTCTATTCTCCATTTTCACCCACCCCCTTGGAGAACTAATTCACTCTCATGGCTTCAACTATCATCTTTATGGAGATGATTCCCCAATCTATCTGTCCAGCCCAAACGTCTCTCCTTCTATACATTCTCACATTTCCTACTGGCTTCAGAACATCTCTACTTTTATGGTTATGATGATAGTATTTGTTGTCCCTCAGATGCCTAAAACTTGACATGTCCAAAACAAAACTCTTCATCTTCCAGCCCCAACCATCCCCTTGCCAGGGTTTCCCATCAGTGTAGCCAAGACCACAATCCTCCCTCTCTCACAAAGCCATAACCTTGGCATCATCCTCAACTCATCTCTCTCATTCAACACAAATATTCAGTATATGACCAAATTGCTTCTGCCTTCACTGTATCTCTAAAATCCACCTCTGGCTCTCCATGCAACCTGCTACTATGCTAATCTAAGCACTACTCCTTGACCACTACATCATCCTCCCAGCTAACTCCTCTGCCTCTAGTCTCTTCCCACTCCATGCTATCTTTCACTTTACTGTCAGTATCATTTTTATAAAAAATAATTCTGCACATATCATTCCACTACTCTAAACCTCCAATTGTTAATTATGCAACTCTGCCTCAAAACACAAATTCCACACCGTTGGACTTAAAGCATTCAGTAAGCTCTCCCCTTTCTCCTTAGCTTCCCCCAGATCTCAATGCAACCCAGCACACACCCTTCACTTTACCAGTTACCACACTGTGCACTGTACCTGGATCTCCTCTGTCTCACCACTTTCCCGAGGTTCACACCTTCCATTCTGGCTGGAACACCTTCCCTCTTCATACTCACCAGATCATTCCTCTCCCCATCTTTAAAGTGCTACTAAAATCACATCTCCTCTCAGAATCTTCCTCTGACTGGCCTCTCATCTCTCTACCCTAGTTGTCCTCCTCAACATGGATCATTTATACACTTTGTTCTGTGCTCCTTAAACATTTTTTTACTCACCACCAGCCCTACAACTCATATGCACGTAACCTTATACTATGCCATTTCTTGAGGACAGAGATTGTGTCTACTCACTCTATTGTCTTGTATTCTCCAAAGCACTCTGCACTATGTGCTCTGTACATAGTAAATGCTCACTAAATAGCTGGTGCGAAGGATCTTTATAATGTAGGCAGCTGCTTTGAGACCAACGCTTCCAGGGCTCTGGCCAGGTCTCTCATCCCACAGGGCACTCACAGAGAAGTGCTTAGCCCTGGGGAGGGGTAGACGAGGGGCAATGGAGACGGGGCCAATCAATAACAGGTGTGCGTCCCCTGGGGAATTTCACCACCCTCATAACTGATCTCTGGGCCAGGCTGGTGTTTCTTATGGTCGCCTCATCCATCCCCTCCCTTCAACAACTTGCAGCGCAACAAGCCAAACCAGATGAGAGTATCCTGTAGAAGATCCCACAAGGAGACTCCACAACGTCCCTCGGTAACATGGTCCCAGTCAAGCAGCCCCCTCCCGCTGAAATCCCTCCTGCTGCAGTTGTCCTGACTGGTAATGGAGCAGAATTGGCAGCCTGGTGGCAACTTTTTCTGTGTATTGGCCCTTTGCAGAATCATCAGATACTGTCCCCCTTAAGCTGCCTCACTCAACCACCTGGACCCTGAGCCACACAGTGGGGCTATCGACTGGCTTTCGACCAGTGATCTGGTCGATGGGAGCTGTTGTTTCCCTGAAGGAGCCAGCGAGGTAGTTAGGTGCTGCTCAGTTGGGCACTGTCAGATCTTTGTTCAATGTTCCTTGTTAAATGTCTGAATACAGGCTCCTTTCTAGAGATCACTGGGTAGGCTGCTGGGCAAATGATCATTGCAAAGAACCCCACAGGTGTCTATGAGGTGGGCAGGGGGACTGAAGTGGGGGTGGATGAGAAGGAAGGTAATGGAATGGAGAAGGAACAGACTCTCTGAACTTTGAACTCTGTCAAGACCATGTGACAATGAGCTCCCTGAGACTGGGCATCATGTTTCTATGTTGACATTGAATTCAAATAGGTGGCTGAAAGATATGATATTGCAGGGTACATATGTGATATCTATCTCAGGTGATGGATGTAATTGCACAGGTGTTTTAGGTGATATTGCAGATCATTATTGTGATATCACAGGGACATGTGTGATACTGCAGATTATGAATGTAATAACACAGGGGCTGTATTTAAGATTGCAGGTGACCACTGTATATCCCAGGGGATGTGTGTCATATTGCAAGCGCTTAGTACAATGCTCTTCACACAGTAAGTGCTCAATAAACATGATTGAATATTGCGGGTGATTTCTGGGTAACACAGACGTGGTATTTGATAGGTGAACATTGTGGTATTTCAGATGGTCATTGTGATATTACAGGTGATATACATGATATCCCCCTCACAGGGTCACATCTGGAGAGTTTCTAGTACTCTACCAGCCTCAACTATGGGAGGGAGAATCAAGTAGAGGCATATTCATTCCATTCCTAGCTTGGGCTGTGCTAGTGAATGGAAGGCAATCTACTACAAGTCAAAACTCACCTGTGCTGGGCAGCAGCAGCATGGGAGAGAGTTGAGGGCAGAGGCTCAAGTTTACTGCATGGAGGAAAGCAATGGTAAACCACTTCCAAATTTTTACCAAGAAACTCTATGGTTATAGTACCAGAATGATTGCAGATGGAGGTGGGTGCTCTTTCATTCACCCCACACATCCAATTCATCACCAAACCCTGCTGGTCTCACCCTCACAGCATCACCAATATCCGCTCTTTCCTCTCCATCCAAACCCCTACCAAGTTAGTACAATCACTCATCATATCCTGACTGGATTACTACATCAGCATCCTTTCTGATCTTCCAACCTCCTGTTTCTCCCTACTTTAGTCTATACTTCACTCTGCTGCCTGGATTATCTCTCTACAGAAATGCTCTGGGCATGTCACCCCCCCCCCCCTCCTCAAAAGCCTATCAACATCTTATGAAGGAAAAGCTCCATACTACTGGCTTCAAAGCTCTCCATCACCTTGCCCCCTCCTACCTCACCTCCCTTCTCTCCTTCTCCAGCCCAGCCCACACATGCCTCTCCTCTGGTGCTAACCTCCTCACTATGCCTCGTTCTCACCTGTCCCACCGTCAACCCCTGGTCCATATCCTACCTACCGTCGCCATGCAAAGGAAGATGCTGGATTCCAGCCCCACGAAGACGTGAATAGCATTAATCTGAAAGAAGCATTCTGAGAGGCTGATGGTGGGGGCATTTAACCAAAGCATGGCCAGGATCCTGGGCATGATGGTGGTGCTCAGATCCATGTCCATTAGGGCCAGGACAGCCAGGAAATAGAACATTGGCTGGCACAGAGCCGTTTCTTGCCAGATGGTGAGGAAGCTCATTGCATTGGCCAAGAGGGCTGAGAGGTAGAGCAGGGCCAGGGGCAGGGAGAGCCAGTGCTGCCAGCTGTGAATGCCTGGGAAACCCATTTGGATGAACTCAGTTACCTGGAGGATGGAGCCATTGGTGGTGCTGGTGGACATAAACATCCTTTTGGCATGCACAGGCTGCTGGCAGGAAGTGCCTGAAGTTACTATCCTTCTATTACCCAACACTTCTACTTCCCTTCTATCAGGGGCCCCATTCTGATTTTTGGAACAATAAATGCTCACACGCCTCTCTATCTTTCTGATTTTCTTGTGTATCTGGAAGATGTTAAATCAAATTTCCTTGTCCCCAAAATGACACACTGTTGGGGAAATTCAGGTTTTCCCAGATATTGGGGTGAGTGGCAAGCCAAACCTGTAAAGAAACAAGGTAAGAGGCAATGGAAGATGCTGTGCCCTCTTGCCAGCCAATTAGTGGGTGAGATATGTCTACTGTTTGAAAGATACAGATCAGAGTTTATTCTGGCAGGAGATGGTTATGTGACTCCCTTCCTGGATTATCTGGAAAAAATAGGAAAAAAAGCAACTTTTAGTACAACTTCAAATGCAAAAATAAATAATTAAATCTTGAATTTGGTACTATAAATCATAGCTCCTTTCCAATTATAATCAGAAATCATGGGGGCAGTGGTGGATTCTGTGTAAAGCCACATTACTGTTGACCAGCCAACTCTGCAGCTCTGGTTTAGTTCAGTCCACTGTGACCCTCCTTCCAAATTACTTCCCTCCTCTGAAGGGGAGGAATCAGCTTTCTTCTCACTTCCCAATGCCGTTTTCACACAGTTCCACTTCCCCCATCCCTCTCGTTCCCTGTCTTTGAAGCCCATATCATCTGCCTTTACAACCCACTTCAGATACTAGACTCAATCATCTACCACCCACCAGGACCAACCTCCAGACATTTGAACCATTTTGATCATTTTCTCATGTTCCTAATCCTCCTAATCCTAATCCTAATCCGTCTGTCCTAATCCTCCTCGACCTCTCAGCTGGCTTTGACACTGTGGACCACCCCCTTCTCCTCAACACGCTATCTGACATTGGCTTCACAGACTCCGTCCTCTCCTGGTTCTCCTCTTACCTCTCCGGTCATTCATCCTCAGTCTCTTTTGCTGGCTCCTCCTCCCCCTCTCATCCTCTTACTGTGGGGGTTCCCCAAGGTTCAGCGCTTGGTCCCCTTCTGTTCTCAATCTACACGCACTCCCTTGGTGACCTCATTCGCTCCCACGGCTTCAACTATCATCTCTACGCTGATGACACCCACATCTACATCTCTGCCCCTGCTCTCTCCCCCTCTCTCCAGGCTCGCATCTCCTCCTGCCTTCAGGGCATCTCCATCTGGATGTCTGCCCGCCACCTAAAGCTCAACATGTCCAAGACTGAACTCCTTGTCTTCCCTCCCAAACCTTGCCCTCCCCCTGACTTTCCCATCTCTGTTGATGGCACTACCATCCTTCCCATCTCACAAGCCCGCAACCTTGGTGTCATCCTCGACTCCACTCTCTCATTCACCCCTCACATCCAAGCCGTCACCAAAACCTGCCGGTCTCCGCTCCGTAACATTGCCAAGATCCGCCCTTTCCTCTCCATCCATACTGCTACCCTGCTCATTCAAGCTCTCATTATATCCCATCTGGACTACTGCATCAGCCTTCTCTCTGATCTCCCATCCTCGTGTCTCTCCCCACTTCAATCCATACTTCATGCTGCTGCCCGGATTATCTTTGTCCAGAAACGCTCTGGGCATATTACTCCCCTCCTCAAAAATCTCCAGTGGCTACCAATCAATCTGCACATCAGGCAGAAACTCCTCACCCTGGGCTTCAAAGCTGCCCATCACCTCGCCCCCTCCTACCTCACCTCCCTTCTTTCCTTCTACAGCCCACCCTGCACCCTCCACTCCTCTGCTGCTAATCTCCTCACCGTACCTCGTTCTCGCCTGTCCTGCCATCGACCCCCGGCCCACGTCATTCCCCAGGCCTGGAATGCCTTCCCTCTGCCCATCCACCAAGCTAGCTCTCTTCCTCCCTTCAAGGCCCTACTGAGAGCTTACCTCCTCCAGGAGGCCTTCCCAGACTGAGCCCGTTCCTTCCTCTCCCCCTCGTCCCCCCTCCATCCCCACATCTTACCTCCTTCCCTTCCCCACGGCACCTGTATATATGTATATATGTTTGTACATATTTATTACTCTATTTATTTATTTAATTATTTCACTTGTACTTATCTATTCTATTTTATTTTGTAGTATGTTTGGTTTTGTCTCCCCCTTTTAGACTGTGAGCCCACTGTTGGGTAGGGACTGTCTCTATATGTTGCCAATTTGTACTTCCCAAGCACTTAGTACAGTGCTCTGCACACAGTAAGTGTTCAATAAATACGATTGATGATGATGATGATGTTCCTTCTATCTCCATCTCTACACTGATCCTTGGGGACTTCACTATCCAAATAGATGTTCCTGATGACCCTTCTGCTACAAACTTGCTATTACTTCTCAACTCCACTGACCTCCTGCTCCATCCCACCTTGCCCATTCACCAACTTGAACACTCCCTAGTCCTCATAATCTCTAGTCATTGTACAATCTCTTCCCGCACCAACTCTGAAATGCCTCTATCTGACCACAACGTCCTCTCCTACCTTCTCTCCCACACACTCCCACTCAACAAATCTGTCCTGTTCCCCAACAGAGGCCTCTGATCTTTTGACCCTATCCAATTTTCTCAAGTTAGCGTGAACCATTTAGCCTCCATACGCAAACTGCTTTTCTTTGATTCATTCATTCATTCATTCATTCAATTGTATTTATTGAGCACTTACTGTGTGCAGAGTACTGTACTAAGCACTTGGTAAGTATCAAATTGACACCCTCAACACCAACCTCTCCACTGAACTCAACTCACTCAATCCCTTATTCCCTCATGAATCATGTACCAGTAACCCACAGCCCTGGATTCACTTATTCATTCATTCAATCGTATTTATTGAGCTCTTACTGTGTGCAAAGCACTGTGCTGAGCACTTGGGAAGTACAAATCAGCAACGTATAGAGACGGTTCCTATCCAGCAACGAGCTCACAGTCTAAAAGTGGGAGACAGACAACAAACCAAAATCACAATCTGCTTCCTTCATGCCTATGAATGAGCCACAGAGTGCTGCTGGTGGAAATCCAGATATCAGGCTGACCTCATCTACTTCCAGTTCAACTTTGCATGCTTCAACTTTGCTGTCTCCTCTGCCCAGCAACACTATTTCTCCATTCGTATTGAGTCCTGTGCCCATTGCTCTTGCCAGTTGTTTCAGTTGGTAAACTCCAAACACCCAGCCTCTCTGCCACCCCCAACTCTGGCCCTTAATGAGCTGGCCACATACTTCACTGAGAAAATTGGAATCACTAACATGATCTCCCTAAAAATCTCCCCTGCTCTTCTCCAATCCCTCCCTCCTGCCCTTTCTTCAACTTTCCCATCTTTCCCAGCAGTATCTCAAGAGTAGATCTGCCTTCTCTCAAAATCCACCCACTTCACCTACCTACGCCTCTGACCTCATCCCATCTCACCTGAACAAAGCACTCTCTTCCCTCCCTCCCAGACTGCCACCTTCAACTATTTGTTCTTCAGAAGCAGTGAGCGAGATATAGAGTCATCTGTCTTATTCACACGACCCCAACCTGTACACTTCACTCCTCCTATGTCAACTTACTCAATGTACCTCGATATAATCTATCTCAATGTCGACCTCTCACCCATGTCCTGCCTTGGGCCGGGAATGCTCTCAATCAATCAATCAATCAATCATATTTATTGAGCGCTTACTGTGTGCAGAACACTGTACTAAGTGCTTGGGAAGTACAAGTTGGCAACATATAGAGACAATCCCTACCCAATAGTGGGCTCACAGTCTAGAAGTCTCCCTTTTCATATCTTACAGACGATAACTCTCCCCATCTTCAAAGCCATATTGAAGGCACATCTCCTCCAAGGGGTTTTCCCCGACTAGGCCCTCCATTCCTTTTTTCTCACTCCCTTCTGCATCACCCTTACACTTGGATTTGTACCCTTTATTCACCCCTCCCTCAGACCCACAGCACTTATGAACATATCCATAATTATTTATAGTAATGTGTATCTCTAGACTGTGGGTAGGGAACGGGTCTACCATCTCTGTTACCTTGAACTCTTCCAAGTACTTAGTAAAGTTCTCTGCACACAGTAAGTGCTCAGCGAATACTGTTGATTGATGGATTGAGCTGTCTCCACAAGCCCTTTCAGGAGGAGTCTGATTCTGCTTGCCGGTCCCCTCCGCAACACTGCCAAGATCCGCCCTTTCCTCTCCATACAAACCACTACCCTGCTCGTTCAAGCTCTCATCCTATCCCATCTGGAGTACTGTATCAGCCTCCTCTCTGATCTCCCATCCTCCTGTCTCTCCCCACTTCAATCCATACTTCACGCCGCTGCCCAGATTGTCTTTGTCCAGAAACGCTCTGGGCATGTTACTCCCCTCCTCAAAAATCTCCAGTGCCTACCAATCAACCTGCGCATCAGGCAGAAACTCCTCACCCTGGGCTTCAAGGCTCTCCATCACTTCGCCCCCTCCTACCTCACCTCCCTTCTCTCCTTCTACAGCCCAACCTGCACCCTCCACTCCTCTGCCGCTAATCTCCTCACCATGCCTCATTCTCACCTGTCCCGCCGTCAACCCCCGGCCCACGTCATTCTCCTGGCCTGGAATGCCCTCCCTCCCCACATCCACCAAGCTAGCTCTCTTCCTCCCTTCAAGGCCCCACTGAGCACTCACCTCCTCCAAGAGACCTTCCCAGACTGAGCCCCCTCCTTCCTCTCCCCCTCCTTCCCCTCTCCATCCCCCTTGCCTTACCTCCTTCCCTTCCCCACAGCACCTGTATATATGTATATATGTTTGTACGCACTATTACTCTATTTATTCATTTTACTTGTACATATTCTATTTATTTTATTTTGTTAATATGTTTAGTTTTGTTCTCTGTCTCCCCCTTCTAGACTGTGAGCACACTGTTGGGTAGGGACCGTCTCTATATATTGCCAACCTGTACTTCCCAAGCGCTTAGTACAGTGCTCTGCACACAGTAAGCGCTCAATAAATACGATTGAATGAGTCAATGAATGAATGAAATTCTGCTTCTCACAACCAGTCCTCCCCAGGCCAAGACTGCCTGCACTGACGTACTCACCAGTGGAGTGCAGATGGGCTGGGGCTTCTCTCTGACAGGGGGCTACAACTGGAATACAGCTCATCCTTTGGGCTCCATCAGGGCTGAAGCTGTAGTGCTCTGTGCGTTTATTGTGAGGAAGGGCAGGAGGGAGTCACTGTGCAGCTGCAGGGGGAGGGCAGGCTGGGCCTTGGGGCTGCTGGGAGCCTCCAAGGAGCTGGCCAATGATAATGTGCCTTGTAAACAGGGCCTTCCTGCCCAGCACAACCACACGCCCAAGGGAGAGGGTCCTGGGTAACATAGCTCTTGAAATCTGGCCCTCAAGCATTGAAGTGGATGAATCTTTTCCCTGGTGCATGGGATGTGGTAGAAACTGATTCCATGTTTACCCTGTCCACAGCAACCTGAGTGGGATGGTTGGAATAGGGAATGATGTAGGGCGTGGTTGGTGTTTTGGATCTGGGAAGAGAACAGTTTGGGGAGGTTCCTGGGTCTCAGGCCCCCATCTTCACCCTAAATCTCCAGTGGCCCAGACTGGGAATGGACTGTGGAGTAGGATGTTGGCAACCAAGAGGGGCCCAAAGGTGGGTGTGCTTGTCTGTTGTTGCCCTTTGGCCCTGGGAGAAAAGCACCTTCACTTCCCAATGCAATACCGGGCAGAGCTTGTCAACTGATGGCCCAGGGCTTGTCAATTTTTGTTTCCTATTCACACCCTATATCCTCAACATTTATGATTAAAACAAGGTTTATCAAAGACATCTTTTCCTGGTAAAATGAAAGGACTGTAATGTTCCTTTTTCTCCCACTTTATCACAATGTAGGAACAGCTCTATTTGTAGATGCCCAAGTTGGTTTTCAAAGAGAAATCAGGCATGAGAGTGGATGGTCAAAATAAAGAACAGATCTGAAAATATGGGCTAATAATAATAATAATTATGATATTTGTTAAGCACCTACCATGTGCCAAGCACTGCTCTAAGCACTCAGGTAGATACAAGGTAATTCATTCATTCAATCATATTTACTGAGTGCTTACTGTGTGCAGAGCACTGTACTAAGCACTTGGGAAGTGCAAGTTGGCAACATATAGAGACGGTCCCTACCCAACAGCAGGCCGGTAATCAGGTTGGACACAGTTCCTGTCCCAGTTGGGGCTCACAGTCTTAATCCCCATTTTACAGATGAGGTAAATTAGGCACAAAGAAATGTAGTGATTTGCCCAAGGTCACACAGCAGACATGTGGTGGAGCCGGGATTAGTAACCACACCCTCTGACTACCATGCCCGTGGCTCTTTCCACTAGACAACACTGCTTCAATTCATATTGATTAAGTGGGGTGATAGACTGTAAGCTTAATGAAGGCAGAGTTTGTGTCTGTTTATTGTTATATTGTACTCTTCCAAGAGCTTAGTGCAGTGCTCTGCACACAGTAAACACTCAGTAAATACAATTGAATGAATGAATGAATTTTGCAGCTATCCTCTTCAGAGCCTCCTACAGTACTCAGCACATTGTGGGAATTAAATTAAAATTGATAATTGACCGACGCATGTCAGAGAGATATTGAAAAATGGCCAAAAGAAGGGTGGTCTTCTATTAATTAATTCCTATACAATTGGAAATGGATAAAGACAATTATTTAAGTATTCTTAAATACTCTTCCCCACTCTTCCTCCACCCACCTTACCTCCAAGTCTTTTCAGGTGATATGAGGTTAGTTTTAAAGACTCCCACTGATGGGCAATTTTTCTTCTAGCTCGGTAAGCACCCCTCAGGTTGCCATATTTAACATTTATGACATCTATGCTACTCTCTGTTTGGGATAGATAGATAGATTGAGCACTTATTGTGTACTGAGCACTGTACTGAGCACTTGGGAGAGTACTTGGGAGAAGCAGCATGGCATGGTGATTAGAACACAGGCCTGGGAGTTCTAATCCTGGTTCCACCACTTGTCTGCTGTGTGACCAGTTACCTCATCTGTAAAATGGGGATTGAGACTGTGATCCTCATGTGGGACAGGGACTGTGTCTAATTTGCTTGTATCTACCCTAGTGCTTAGTACAGTGCCTGGCACATAGTAAGTGCTTAACAAGTTCCATTGTTATTATTATTATTACTACAATATAACAGAGTTGGTAGACATGTTCTCTGCCCACAATAAGTTCACAGTCTAGAGGGAGAAAAAGAGAGAGACAATGATATAAATAAATAAATAAATAAATAAATAAATAAATAAATAAATAAATAAATAAATAAACAAATAATAGATAATTGATAGATATGTACATAGTTCTTGTGGGGCTGAGGTGGGGGCAAGTACCAAATGTCCAAAGGTCATATAGATACAAGTGCATAGGTGATGGAGAAGGGAGAGGGAGCCAGGGAAAGAGGGCTTAATCAGGAAAGGATTTGGAAGAGATAATAATAGTAATTCTGGCATTTGTTAAGTGCTTATTATGTGCCAGGCACTGTACTAATCACTGAAGTGGATACAAGGAAATCAAGTTAGGCACAGTCCTTGTCCCACATGGGGTTCGCAATCTTTATAGATGAGGTAACTGAGGCACAGAGAAGTGAAGCGGCTCACCCAAGGCCACACAGCAGACAATTGGTAGATCTGGGAATAGGATCCATGACCTTCTGACACCTAGGCCCATGATTTATCCACTATGCCATGCTGTAACCTCAATAAGGCTTTGAAGGTGGGAAGAGTCATGGTCTAATGTGAGGGGAAGGGAGTTCCAAGCTAGAAGGAGAACATGGAAACAGGGTAGATATTCAGATACATGAGAATGAGGAAACTCCCACTAAAGGAGTGACATATGTGTTCAGGGCTGCAGTAGGAAATCAGTGAGGTAAGATAGGAGGGGCTGAGATAAATGAGTCCTTTAAAGCTTTTGGTAAGGAGTTTCTGTTTGATGTGGAGGTGGCTAGGCAGCCACTGGAGGTTCTTGAGGAGTGACATGGCCATGGACTGACTTTTTTAGTAAAATGATTCATGCAGCAGAGTGAAGTATGGACTGGAAGTGGGAGAGACAGGAGGCAAGAAGGTCAGTGAGGGGGTAGATGCAGTAGTCAAGGCAGGATAGGATAAATGTTTTGATTAACATGGAGGCAGTTTAGGTGAGGAGAAAACGGTGGATTTTGGTGATGGCGTGAAGGTAGAATCAACAGGATTTGGTGGCAGATTGAATATCTGAGTTGGATGAAAGAGATGAGTCAACAACACCAAGGTTATGGGCTTGTGAGGTAGGGCGGATAGTGATATCTATACTGATGGGAAAGACAAGAGAAGGGCAGTGCTTGGTTGGGAAGATATGTCGTTCTGTTTTGGACATCTTTAGTTTGAGGTCTGGTGGGACATCCAGGTGGTGATGTCCCAAAGGCAGAAGGAAATATGAGACTGCAGAAAAGGAGAAAGAGCTGGGTTAGTGATGTAGATTTGGGAATCAACTGTATTTACTGAGCACTTACTGTGTGCAGAGCACTTTAATAAGTGCTTGGGACAGTACAATACAACAGATTCATTCCCTGCCCACAACAAGCTTACAGTCTAGAGGGAATCATCCACATAGAGATGGTAATTGAAACTGTGGTTGTGAATGAGTTCTCCGAGGGAGTGGGTGGGGATGGAGAATAGATGGGGACCCAGAATTGAGCCTTGAAGGACTCTCATTATCAGACGGTGGGAAGCAGAGGAGGATCCTACAAAAGAGACCGAGAAGAAGCGGTCAGAGAGAAAGGAGGAGAACCAGGAAAGGACAGTGTCAGTGAAGCCAAGGTTGGATATAGTTTCAAGGAGAAGAGGGTGGTCCACAGTGTTAAAGGCAGCTAAGAGGTTAGGAGGAAGCAGGAAGGAAAACCAAAGCACAGCTTCTGTGGCTTCTTGGGAGTCTTGTCTGTTCCTTGCCTGTGTTGCCTGGGAGGAGGACTGAGAGTTGGCTCCAGGAAAAAGATGATAGACATAATTGAAAGGAGGGCAGCTTCCTATAAATTAATTTCCATATAACTGAAAATGGGAGAAGGCAATAATTCTTAAATACTCCTTGCCGCCCTTTCGCCACCCATCATTCCTTCCCATCACACCTTCAGTTCACCATGGGGCCAGAGACCCGGGTTCTAATCTCAGCTCTGCCACTTGTCTGCTGTGTGACCTTGGGCAAATCACTTAATTTCTCTGTGCCTCGGTTAGCTCATCTGTAAAATGAGGATTAAGACTGTGAGCCCCACGTGGGACAGGGATTGTCCAACCCGATTTGCTTGTATCCAAGTCTAGTAGTGCTTGTAGTACATCGCCAAAATCCATCCACATCACCAAAATCCTCCTCTTCCTCTTCATCCAAACTGCCACCACGGTAATACAAGCACTTATCCTAGTCCACCTTGATTATTGTATCAGCCTAATTTCTGACCTCCCTGCCTCCTGTCTCTCCCCACTCCAGCTGCTGCCAGAATCTTTTTCCTTCAAAACGTTCAGACCATGTTTTCTCCCTCCTCAAGAAATGCCAGTGATTGCCCATCCACCTCCACATCAAACAAAAACTGCTCACCATTGGCTTTAAAGCACTTAATCAATCAATCGTATTTATTGAGCGCTTACTGTGTGCAGAGCACTGTACTTAGCGCTTAAGCCCTTTGCCCTCTCCTACTTCACCTCGCTACTCTCCTAATACAACCCAGCCCTCATACTTTGTTCCTCTAATGCTAACTTTCTCACTGTACCTCAATCTCGCCTACCTCACCGCCTACCTCTCGCCCATATTCTACCTCTGGCCTGGAATGCCCTCCCTTCTCATGTCAGACAGATAATTGCTCTCCCCCACTTCAAAACCTTATTGAAGACACATCTCCTCCAAGAAGCCTTCTCTGACTAAACCCTCCTCTCCTCTTCTCCCACCTCTTTCTGTGCACTCTTCCTTGCTCCTTCATTCATCCTCCGTCCCATCCCCACAGTACATATGTATTTATCCATATATGTAATATATATTATAGTATATATATAATTTATTTATTTATCTATCTATCTATTTATGTCTCCCTCTCTAGACATTGAGCTTGTTGTGGGCAGGAATATGTGTTTGTTGTTATAGTGTACTCTCCAAAGTACTTAGTACAATGCTTTAAACACAGTAAACACTCAATAAATATGATTGATTGATTGATTGGCACATAGTAAGTACTTAACAAATACCATAATTATTATTATTACTGAACTTCTCTGTGCCTCAATTATCTCTTCTGTAGAATGGGGATTAAGACTGTAAGCCCCATGGGAGACAGGGACTGTGCCCAACCTGACAGCTTTATTCCTACCCCAGAGCTTAGTACAATGCATGGCACATAATAAGCACATAACAAATACCATAAAAAAGCCCTATGTAGAGGTCTCCAAGTTGACCATGAGCCATGGGGTTGCCCCGGTCCCTCACCCCAGCATTGATCCCCCACAGTGGGGGCAGGAGGTGCAGGGCATTCAGAGTCCTCCCCAGGACAGCTCCATGATATAGGCTCAGGGGACTTACTCTGTGCCATGCAGTCTCTTCTGCTGGGGACCTGGGACACTTATGGATTGCATCATATGACTGATTCCAGGGGCAGACACTAGGCCAGCTTCAGATTGCATCATATGCCTGGCAGGTGTCAGTCATAGGGGACTTGATGCTCTGGATCAGGGAGCCCATTGTTGCATGGCTTTGACAAAGTTCAAAGTTCAGAGAATTTGTTTCTTCTCCACCCCGTTCTCCCTCACCACTTGTAGATCCCCTGACCCAAAGGGGACCTGGCTGGGGTCTAGGGCTCCCAGCTATGCCACTAGCATGCTATGTGACCTCGGGCAAATCCGCTCCATTCCTGTTCAGGACAAGATAGGAGAAACTGTGGCAGGAGGGATTTCAGTGGGAGAGGGATGTTGGACGAGGACCGGATTAACAAAGGAATTTGGGGAGTTTCCTTGTGGAGTGTCCTACAGGAAGCTCCCATCTGGCTAGGCTGGGCGTGCTGCAAGCGGCTGAAGGGAGAAGATGGATGTGGCAACCTCGGGATTTCTGGCCCAGAGACCAGTGATGATGGGGGGATTCCCCTGGGGCACACAGCTGTTGTTCATAAATCCAGTCTCCACTGCCCCCTTCCCACCCCTCCTGGGGTTTATGCACTTTCTCTGAGTGCTTAGTGGAACGAGAGACCTGGCCAGGGCCCAGGAAGCAGTGGTCTCAGAGGTGCTGCCCACATTATAAAGATCCTTCATACGAGCCCCGGGGCAGAGAGCTCCCTGCCCTGTGCCTGGCTCGCACACCCCACACACCACAGGAACCTGCTTCCAGTAGAAGGTTCTCCAGTAGGTGCCTGGGGATGGGGATGGGGCTTGGGCTTGGCCTATGGGGAACCAGTCTACAGTGCAGCTACTGGGCGGGCCTAAGGAACCCGAGTGCTCGGACTCTGAGGTGAGTCCATTCATGCCCAGAATATGGTAGGCAACCACCTGCAGAGTGCCACTGTGTCAGTGGAAAAGAGGCCAGAGGGCTCCTGCGACATGGGAGGAACACTGATTCTGGACAAGTCAATCAATCAATCAATCAATGTTATTCATTGAGTGCTTGCTGTATACGGATTGCTTTGGGGAGTTCAGTGCAATAAATTGGGTGGACACAATCCCTACTGCCAATAATATACACGAATATGTGTATATGAGCTGTGGGCCTCTGGTTGGGGTAAGTAATGAAGTCAATGGGGGCCACAGACACATGTGCAGAGATAATCCAGGAGGAAGGAAGAGTAGGGTGAGAGGCCAGTGAGGAAGTTTCTGAGAGATGTGATTTAGTAGGGTTTTGAAGATGGGAAGAGTGGTGGTCTAACAGATATGAAGAGGGAAGGATGTGAACTACAGGACAGTGGTGAGACAGAGGAGAGCCAACTACAGTGCACGGTTTGGTTATGGTAAGTGTGTGTGCTGTGTTATAGTGGGAGACAGGAGAGCTCCTCTTTAAATCCTGGTGGGAAAGGTGGGAGAGTTCCTTTTAGACTGAAAGCTAGTTATTGGCAGGTAAAGTGTCTGTTTATTATGCTGTATTGTACTCCTCCAACTACTTAATATAGTGCTCTGCACATAAAAAGGCCTGAATAAATACCACTAATTTACTGAGAGTCAAAGAGGGATGAGGTGGTGGGTGGGTCTGGAGAACACCAGGTGAGATTTGAGAGAGATCACACCAGCTGTGTTCACTTTTATCAACAAAACAGATGGTAAGACCATTAGGGGTAAAAGATGGTGTATATGGCGGTATCAGGGAATTTATAGGGTGACTTAAAAGTCTGAAAAACCTGGCATGGGCCATAGGCATGAGAGTCGATAAAGGTAATAATAATAATTAATAATTATGGTATTTGTTAAGCGCTTACTATGTGCTGAGCACTGTTCTAAGCCCTGGGTAGAGTAGTATTGTTACTGGATAGAGGCGGTACAGTCTGAATATGTTTCCCAAATCTTTCTCCAACCCAGGAACTTCATCCTTGGGCTCCCCTCAAATATCTCACATTTACTCAGCTAAAGTTCTCTGCTACAGACAGTATCCTAGAAAAACTGACATTGCCAACACCCTTGTGACACTGGGCATCAGTTCTGTATATTGTGAGTGTTTCTTGGGGAACTTCCCTGTAATAATAATAATAATTATGACATTTGTTAAGCACTTACTATGTACAAAGCACTGTTATGCTGTCACTATTACCAATAAATCCATGGTAGCTGCAAACCCAATTGGATTTTGCAGGGGATGATTAATGCAACAGGAGAACCTCAGGGCGGGACTTAAGGACCAAAAGCATGCATGACGGAATGGATTAAATTGAATGACTTACAGAATTAGCAGAGGAAAAGCACAACCTGATCAGAATGCCAAAAGAGTATGTGAGAGGCAGAATGTTGGAATCAAGTGTTAAGTGTATTTGTGTTTTCCACTGACAGTCCAGAATCTTTCCCAAGGTACCATAAATCTGACAGTCTTGACTTTATTCCATCAACCACTGTTTTTCTCGTGACAGGAAAATCTAAGAGCTTAGCCCTGAGGTTGGCAAGGAGAACTGTATTTCATGTGTTCTTTATCAACTCTGATTGCATATGACTTGATAAGCAGCAAGTATTAGGTTGGTTTGGCCTGACTACTTTTATTTGACTACTCTCACTGAAAAGGCTGAAAGTTTTAGTCTGAACCGATACAGACAGATTTTTTCCCACTGGAGTTGGCAATCCAGTGGGCATGTCTCGATAGGTCTGCACGACTGACTGACAGCCTGACTCTGCCTGGTCAGCTCTGTCCTATCAGCTCTGTCTGATAATCTCTGTCTGGTAGTCTATATTAGGTCAGCTTTGCCAGGCTACTCCTAGTCTTCTTTGTCTGGTCATCTCTGTCTGGTCAGCTTTATCCTGTCAGCTCTGTCTAGTCTTCTTTGTCTGGTCATCTCTGTCCAGTCTGCTCTGCCTGGTCATCTCTGTGTGGTTTGCTCGAGCTGGTTTGTTGTGGTTGGTCATCTCTCTCTGGTTTGTTTAGTCAGGTCATCTCTTTCTGTTTGTCTTTTATGGTAATCTCTTTTGTCGGCCTTGTCTGGTCAGTTCTGTGCTGTGAGCTCTGTCTGGGCAGCTCTGTCTTGTGTGTCTAGTCATCTCTATCTGGAGTGTTCTGTCTAGTCTGTTCTGTCTGGTCAGTTCTATCCTGTCAGCTGTCTGGTCATCTCTATCTGATCTGCTCTGTCCAGTCTGCCCTGTCTGGTCTGGTCTGCTCTGCATGGTCAGATCTGACCTGTCAGCTCTGTTTGGTCGGCTCTGTACTGTCAGCTGTCTGGTCATCTCTATCTGGTCTGTTCTGTCCAGTCTGCCCTATCTGGTCATCTCTGTCTGGTCTGGTCTGCTCTGCTCTGTATGGACAGCTCTATGCTGTCAACTCTGTTCGGTCAGCTGTAACTGGTCATTTTTGTCTGGTAATCTCTTTCTGGTCTGCTCTCTCTAGTCAGTTCCATGCTGTGAGCTCTGCCTGGTCAGCTCTGTCTGATCCGTCCAGTCATCTCTATCTGGTCAGCTCAGTCCAGTCTGTTCTTTCTAGTCTGTTCTATCTGGTCTGCCCAATCATCTGTCTGATCTACGTTGTCTAGTGTTTTCTGTATGATCAGCTCTGTCCTGTCAGCTGTCTGGTCATCTCTGTCTGTTCTGCTCTGCCCGCTCATCTCTGTCTGGCCTGCTCTGTCTGGTTAGTGCCGTCAGGTTAATTTTGCCAGGTCAGCTCTGACCCAGGGCTTTCAATTCGTCAGGCTATCTGGATTCCCTGAAAGGTGGTGGGGAGGAGGGTCGGGGAGAGGTGGGAGTAGGGGGCGGAGGAGAGAGGGTTTGAGGGTGGAAAAGAGACTCTGGAGTGACACACTATACCAAGCCAGTCCAGGAGTATGCCTCCCATCATGGACCCAAGATGCTTGATGGATCTGTGCAATGACTCCTCTCCCTCATCCTCATGGTTACTGACAGACCACCCAACATCCCTAACATTTCCCCTATATTCTTCAAACCTTCCCTCTACTAACCTAAGACCACTCAATAATATTTATGGTATTTGCTAAGAACTTACTATGTGCCAAGCACTGTTTTAAGCACTGGGGTAGATACAAGGTAATCAGGTTGTCCCACATGGGGCTCACAGTCTTAATTCCCATTATACGGATGAGGTAACTGAGGCACAGACAAGTTAAGCGGTTTGCTCAAGGTCAAGCTTACCTTGTCTACCAGCAGACAACTGGTGGAGCCAGGATTAGATCCCATGTCCTCTGACTCCCAAGCCGGTGCTCTTTCCACTAAGCCATGCTGCATCTTCACCATGGCTTTATCCAACTTTTCTGCAAGTGTCTGGAATTTCCCAGCTGCTCAACTAACCATGATTATGAATTCCACCCGGAGGGTGAAGTGCGTGCCTTTGTTGTTTGATGGAGCTCCGCACCAGGTCCGGGGGGAATCTGCTGTCCATGGCCTAGAAGCAGCAGTACAGTGGCAATAGCAATAAAAGGTTTCTGCTGTGTACATAGTTCGGATGTATTGAAAAGTCAACGGGGAAGATGATGGGGCAAAGCAGAGAAGGGTGTTCACAGGCTCTCTACCAATTCTCCAAGCATGACCTCTTTGGGACAAGGACTTTGGGTGATTGATAATGTCCCAGACCGTGGGAAATGTGGCCTGGCCCTAGTAATTCATCTCTCCATGAGCCTAATATTAATCCGGATTGATTTTGAATTGTTTACTACCAACCTTTTGGTGCTGCTCTCACATCAGCTCTACTGCATCAATCAAGAGGTTGGGCTAGACCAGGTCTTCCCATCTTTCTATGGCATCAACAGCGTAGGATGAACACTTAGATCGAAGGGGACTTAGAAAATTTGATAGCTTCTCCCCATTTCATAGCCCATCATTTTAACCTGTAAGGACACTAAACTTAGTTTGGAGAAATGTTCACCTAACATAGTCATTTTCTACAGTGAGACAGTGTTTTGTGAATGTAGCTTGGGGCAATTTTAATTGAGTTGCACAATGCTGGGAAATTCTTGGGTAGATGGATTGGAAATAGAAAAGTTAATTTTCTCTGGAAATCCAACTGGTCACACTGTGTTCTATTATTCCATCCCCTAGTTTAAGTTCTTGTGAGCAGGGAAGATATCTACCAACTCTGTCAGCCTGTATTCTCCAAAGTTCTTAGTACAGAACTCTGCACACAGTAAGCAATCAATGAATACGACTGATTGACCGAATGATTGGTGTAGGGTTCAACAGTGATTATAATGGTAAACAGTGATTATAATGGTCCAGATCCACCTCCTGATGGCTAATGGCTTTACCTTCTCTTCTGTTGTCATACATAGGCCAGGATCAGGTAATATAATCTGAAACTGAGGTCCGGGACACATCACTATGGCTGGCAACACCACAGGACAGCCCCTATCCTCCTTCTTCCTCATTGGCATTCCTGGGCTGGAAAAGTTTCACCCCTGGCTCAGCATCCCTGTCTTCCTCTTGTACAGCCTGGGGAACTGCCTCATCATCCTCATCATCAGGATGGAGTCAAGCCTCCACCAGCCCATGTACTTCTTCCTCTGTATGCTGGCTCTCAATGACTTGGCTCTCTCCTCTTCCCCAGCTCCCAAGATGCTCAGCATCTTCTGGCTGGATGACCATGACATTGGTTTTGATACCTGCCTGGTCCAGCTGTACTTCATTCACACCTTCTCCATCATTGAGTCAGCCCTCCTAGTGGCCATGGCCTTTGACCATTATGTGGCCATCTGCCAACCACTGTGTTACACCACCATTTTGACTAACAAGGTGGTGGTATTGATGGGGTTGGTGGCATCTGTCCGGGCAGCCATCATGGTGTTCCCATGTATTGTCCTTATCAGGCATCTGACCTTCTGCACCCACAATGTTATCCACCACGTGTACTGTGAGCACATGGCTGTGGTGAAGCTGGCCTCCTCCAAAGCAATCATCAACTGGATCTATGGCATCAGTATAGCTCTTTTTGTAGTGGCACTAGACGTGGGTCTCATCACCATGACCTATGTCTGGATCCTTCAGGCTGTTTTCCGGCTCTCCTCAAACAAAGCCTGGTCCAAAGCATTGAGAACTTGTGCTGCCCATGTCTGTGCCTTCCTAACAATTTATGTGCCTGCTCTTTTCAGCTTCCTGACCCACCGCATTAGCACAAAGGTGTCGCCATCCATCCACATCATCTTTGCCAGCATCTACGTCCTGGTGCCCCCTGCAGTGAACCCTCTGGTCTACGGGGCCAAGACAAAGCAGATCCGGGACTGGGTGATTTTTGTCTTTTTTTCTAACAAGGCGACAGTCTCCAAACAGTAGATCTCGGTCTTTGTTTTTCCAGGGCACCCAGCATTGCTTGTCTCCAAACACTATAACTAAACATGTATGCATATGTATGCATGGGTAGATATTGGTAAGGGCTTCATGTTTAAATTGAGCCTCACCTGTACATTGCTACTTGTGAATTGTTCAGGTTTTACTGACACTTTTGTGGGGGTTGTATGGTCAGAGATGCTGCCTCTCTGGTTATTACTCAGGGCTGAATCTAATGAAGAAGGGACAAATTCAGGATGAAGAGTGCAGGTCAGGAAGGGCAGAAATTCCATGGGAACCAGGGACTGTGGAAGCTGGGTTTGCAGGAGAAGGTGAGGATATTTTCCTGATGAATTTGCACTAGTGAAGGGACAAGCTTTCATCAATGTAGGAGGAATTGATTTTGACCTGACTGATGTGGAACCTTTCTGCAAAGGCCTGGGACCAGCCTGTTAAAAACAAAATAGTTGACCAAATGGCAGAGGGAAGGCCATTTGCACCCTCACAGCCTCCAGACCAGTCAATCATTATTCACCACAGTTGCAGTTATGAACATCAGCAATTAATCAATCAGTGGTAATGATTAAGCACTACTGTGTGCAGAACACTGAAGTAAGAGCTTGGGTGAATACAACAGAGTTGGTAATCACATTCCCTGCCCCCAAGGAGCTTACAGTCTACAGGGGGGTGACAGACACTAAAATTCATTAGGCATAGCTAGGTTGAAAAAAGGATGGGGCATAGAAGAAAGACCAGGACTTCCCCCTCCCATTCTGCTTCCTGTGGCTGCCTCCCAGGTCACACTGCGGCACATTGTCTCTGCCTGATCTGAGCACCCTGACAACCTCTCCAAGCCTCACAGTCCCCTAAATCCTCCTTCCCATACTCCTACTCATTCCTCCCTATTTTCCCACCCCTGAACTGAGAGGCTGGAACAGCTGCAGGAGGAGGCTGCAATGTGAGTCTCAGTTCTCCGTCTACTGTCTCTTCGCACTATGCCTCCACTCTCCAGAGATCCCACCCCACAGCAGGCAGCTGGGCAGATCGTTGGACTTCTTTCACTACCATTCCTCACTGATTTCCACTGGGCTGGTTTCATTTCTTTTAGGCCCTGGACTGCTCACGATAGGCAGGCAGTTAGTTACCCCTTCTGCCATGCCTATGCTATACCTCTCTTACCCTCCCTGTTTTCTCTTTTCCCTCTCCCTCTCCTCATTTCCCATTTCCCTAATCTGGCTCCTACCCCTAACCCCCAAACTTGAGGTAGAGACCATTCCCATAGCCAAATCATGTCTTAAGATAGTGGTAATTCTGGGTCTAGCCTGTACCCAGGAAGATAGATCCCACCAGGAGCATCCCTATATCATCCTGGAGGTGAGGGGGTGGAGCAGAGAGTTTCAGCTTTCCTGGGATGCAGGTGAGGGGCATCAGCTAAGGGAGTGAGAGGGCAGATGATGACTTGTTTCCTGCAAGCACCAGGATGCAGACAGTGGTGTACGGGTGGATGGTGCTGGTTCTGGGACATGGGTGGGAGGGATGGTGGGGGCACATGTCATGCAGAAAGTTTGGGTTGCTGCTGCTTCTGCTGCTGAGTTGATATCCCTCCCCTCTCTACTCAAAGATCAGACCCCTTTTTCCAGCTCTCCTTCACCCACTTCTCCCACTTTATGAGACCCAGTGTGGCATAGTAGCTAGAGCACAGGAGTGGGAGTCAGAAGGTCGTGGGTTCTCATTCCAGTTCCACCACTTGTCTGCTGTGTGACCTCGGGCAAGTCATTACACTTTGCTGTGCCTCAGTTGCCTCATCTGTAAAATCAATCAATCAATCAATCATATTTATTGAGCGCTTACAATGTGCAGAGCACTGTACTAAGCGCTTGGGAAGTACAAATTGGCAACATGTAGAGACAGTCCCTACCCAACATTGGGCTCACAGTCTGAAATGGAAATTGTGTCTGTGAGCTCTAATTAGGACAGGGACTGTGTCTAACCCTATTTGTTTGTTTCCACCCCAGTGCTTAGTAGAGTGTTTGGCATGTAGTCAGTGCTAAGGAAATACCATAATTACTATTATTCTTCTTCCCTGCCCCAGACTTTCTGTAGTTAAGCAGAAGGTGGAGCTTGACCCAACCCTTCCCCGTGGTCCCCTCCGGCTCCCCAGCAGTCAGCCCCATGGTGGTGGGGACCTGCACTCCAATTCCCTGTTCTCTGGAGCCTGGCAGAGGTCCAACCCTGTTACCTCGCCTTCCTTCACCCAGCATTCGAGCCCTGTGACCCGGCCACATGGAGCCAGCAAACGAAGGATGGCAGGTCCCATCCATCTCACCCTAAGGTATGAACTGTAATGGCAGCCAGTACTGATTGACTGGGAACAGATTGATGACCCAGCAGCCATCAAAGGCCACGGAGGATTTGCACCATGAGAATCTGGGGGAATATGTCAGTGGTCAAAGAAATAAAAGCCCAAATTTGTAGTCAACATGTGTTCTGTAATTTATTTATATAATGTCTGTCTCCCTCTCTAGACTGTAAGCTGGTTGTGAGCAGGGAATGTATCTGTTATATTGTACTCTCCCAAGCACTTAGTAGAGGGCTCTGAACACAGTAAGTGCTCAATAAATGCGATTGACTGGCTGACTGACTGAGTGACTGGCAGTACCTGGGCCTGTACAAATATGCTGTCAACTCTTGGGAGAGAGTGGTAATAAAGGCTTATGGACTGTAGTGAGCTGCTCGTTGAGGTGTTTCCTATGCTACACTCCTCATGGAAGTCAGAACAGATCTTTGAGAAAAATGATCAGGGTAGTGGAGAGAAATGTGGCCTGTAGTGGGGAGAGACAGGAGACAGGGAGATCGGTGAGGAGGCTGATGCTGTAGTCAAACCAGAAGAAGCAGCATGTCTTAGTGGAAAGAGCACAGGTTTGAGAGTCAGAGATCATGGGTTCTTCTCCCAGCTCCACTACTTGTCAGCTGTGTGACTTTGAGCAAGTCAGTTAATTTCTCTGTGCCTCAGTTACCTCATCTGTAAAAGGGGGATGAAGACTGTAAGCCCCACGTGGGACAACTTGATTACCTTGTATCTACCCCAGAGTTTAGAACAGTGTTTGGCACATAGTAAGTGCTTAACAAATACCATCATTATCATCATCATCATCATCAAACCAGGATAGGATAAGTTCCTGGACAACAATAATGGCAGATTGGGTAATAATTAATAATAACAATAATAATGGCATTTAATATGGGTAATGGGTAGAAAGGAAAGGGTGGGATTCTAGAAAAGTTGGGGAAGAAGAATCAAAAGGAATTGTTAACCAACTAAATGGCAGGAGCGGGAAGGGGAGAGGGGTCAAAAGAATGGGAGGAGTTAAGGATAAAGCCAAGATTACATTTTGAGGAATGGGGAAGATGAGAAAGTTAGGTTTTGATGAGAAAGTTAGGTAGGAAAGAGGATTCTAAAACTTCTGTAACAACTGATTGATTGATTGATGATGGTGGACTGTACACTGGAAATCCTCTTGCTAAATTCCTCAAAGTGCTCACTTGTTTCAGGTTTCTACCTCTTGAAACAGTCATAAATTTTCCCCAACTCAAATATTCTATTTATCAGCATCTTGAGATTCTCAGCTTTTCTCACTCCTATAGGATGCATTCATTCAATCATATTTATTAAGTGCTTACTGTGTGCAGAACACTGTACTGTTTGGGAAAGTACAATACAACAGTGAACAGTGACAATCCCTGCCCACAAAATGAGCTCACAGTCTAGAGGGGTGGAGACAGACATCAGTACAAACAAACAGATTTCAATGCAAATAAATAAAATGACAGATATATACATAAGCACTGGGGCACTGTGTAGGGAAAGAGCAAAGGGAGCAAGTCAGGGCAACACAGAAGGGAGTGGAAGATGAGGAAAAGTGGGGCTGGTAAGGCCTCTTGGGTGAGATGTGCCTTTAATAAAGCTTTGAAGAGGGGGAGAGTAATTGTCTGGCAGATTTGTGGAGGGAGGGCATTCCAGGCCAGAGGCAGGATGTGGGTCAGGGGTTGGCAGCAAGACAGGTGAGATCGAGGCACAGTGAGAAGGTCAGCACCAGAGGAGCAAAGTATGTGGGCTGGGTTGTAGAAGGAGAGAAGCAAGATGAGGTAGGAGAGGACAAGGTGATGGAGAGCTTTAAAGCCAATGTGGCCTAGTGAATAGAGCATGGGCCTGAAGACTCAGAAGACCCAGAAGACTCTGGGTTCTAATCCTGCCTCTGCCACTTGTCTGCTGTGTCCCCTCGGGCAAGTCATTTATCTTCACTGTGCCTCGGTCACCTCATCTGTAAAATGGGGATTAATAATAATAATGATGGCATTTCTTGACCACTTACTTTGTGCAAAGCACTATGTAGCTATGGACTGTATGTAGGATATGGACTGTATCCAACTTAATTAGCTTGTATCTAACCCAGCACTTAGGACAGTGACTGGCACATAGTAAGCACTTAACAAATACCATTTTAAAAAAGGAATGTTTCCCAAGATTACTCAGGGAAATTACTACCACCATCTCATGACTTAACTTCCAGTCTCTTTCTGGAATAAAGTGGGGTTCTGCTATCAAACTCTTTGCAGTGGGCAGTAAATCAGTTTTATGAATACTAATCAGCCCCACAGATGGGTAATTCTAATATAAGAAGGTGGCTGTGGCAGCCCAGCAGGCTGAATCCATAGAAATCAGGAGGAAAGTACCAGCAGCTTCTAGAATAGAGAAACAGCTCACTCCATAGGGAGGCCTAGTGGAAAGCACACGGGCCTGGGATCCAAAAGCACATGGCTTCTAATCCCAGCTCTGCCACTTGTCTGCTCTGTGATCCTGGACAAGTGCCAGAACTTATCTGTGCCTCAGTTACCTCAGCTGTAAAACTGGGATTGTCTGTGAGTCCCACATAGGATACGGATTGTGTCCATATCTCGTATCTACCCTCATGCTTAGTACAGTGCCTGGCACACCTGGCACTTAACATGCCATTAAAATGCCATGAAAACAAATTCCTCGCAGAAGGAAAGCTCTTTTTCAAGGGATGTCAGTCTCTTGCCTGGTGATATGAGCTGGAGTTTAGCCAATGACAGAGGCTAGACAAGAAATAAAGGCCTGGAAAAAAGGTAAGAAACCCTGGAGCCAGGAGGAGAGGGAATTCCTTCCAGGCTCTGGAGGAGAATACCACTAGGAAATGGAAGTTAGTGAGGAAGCCTGAAGATCAACAGGTGACTTTCCAGGGAAGGACAACAAAGAAGCTTATTGTGGGCTGGGAACATGTCTACCAACTCTGTTATATTGTACTCTCCCAAGTGCTTAGTATAGTGCTCTGCACAAATAAGTGTTCAATAAGTACGATTGATTGAGTGACCTGATGATAGTGTGTCCATAGAGGTGCCCCTGAGGAAATTTTAGCAGGAGATGGGGAGCCAACAAGCCTTGCTTTAATTATTATTATTATTGTACTTGTTAAACTCTTACTATGTGCCAAGTACTGTTCTAAGTCCTGGGGGAGATACAAGTTAATCAGGTTACACACAGTCCCTGTCCCACCTGAGACTCATAGTCTTAATCCCCCTGAGGCCCAGAGAAGTTCTGTGACTTGCCCAAGGTCATACAGCTGACAGGTGGTGAAGCCGGGATTAGATGTCAGGTCCTTCTGACTCCGAGGCCATTGCTCTAACATCATCATCAATCGCATTTATTGAGTGCTTACTGTGTGCAGAGCACTGTACTAAGTGCTTGGGAAGTACAGGTTGGCAACATATAGAGACAGTCCCTACCCAACTCCACTAAGCCACATAGGAACAAGTAGTAGATGTTACTCCTAGGTCTTCTCTACGATGCTGCTTTTACCAACTAACTATTCTGCTCTCCACTGGTGCTTCACAGTGCCGTGGATGGCACAAGTGCAATTCATTCATTCATTCATTCAGTTGTATTTATTGAGTGCCTACTGCGTGGAAAGCACTCTACTAAGCACTTGGGAAGTACAAATCGGCAACATATAGAGATGGTTCCTACCCAACAATGGGCTCAAAGTCTAGAAGAGGTAGATAGACAACAAAAGAAAACAAGTAGACAGGTGTCAGTACCATTACCTACTGCTGTTGAAACCTTCAAGAGGATAGTGGTTATCTGTTCAATACTAAAGGGTGTGCTGGAGTGAGCTGTGTAGGTAGAACCTGCAAATTCAGACGCTCGTTATCCCAGGGAAAGGTTACAGTCAGCCCTTAGGGAACAGGACTGGACTGCCTGAAGAACAGATGCTTCCTGAGGCCTTAGGGCATTCTAAGTCCAGGAGTCACAGAATGGAAGCAGCAAACTTCAGGGGCAATCTCTAAGTGCACTAGTGTGGGGCCCCAAGAGAGTCCCTATCTTGGCTGTAAATTACCCCTAAATTGGTATTAGAAACTGGTCATTTGACCTCAAAAACTGACTGAAAATGCCACAGTGCCCAGAACTCGTATTTTAAAAGAAAGGAAACGTATTTTCATAAAGCTAAAGGAAAGTAATTCAAGCAATGACATCTAAACTAAATTACTATCAAAAAACCTGCATCGGATAACCAGGTTGAATCAGTACAAAAGAGCAGAAAACCAAATCTAGCATCAAAATGGAAGCCTCTTTCTCATTCTAAAAGGCTACATGAGCAAGAGACTGCTTCATAAACCTTCCAATTATGTCCATTTCTGGGCTTCTGCTGGGTTTTTATGTTTTCATCTGCGTATTTCTCCTTCCACATACCTTCCCACAGTTCTTCCAAAGTGAACATCCTTGGCAGGTGACCGTGACCCTAATGGCATGCTTCCCTTCCTGAGATTTTTTACACCTTCACCTGCCCTGTGCCTCCTGTATGAACTCTTAAACTGGGGTTCGTTCATCCCTAGTGACATGATCAGGAATCCTTCCTCTTCTTAGGTTTTATTCCCTTTGGAGACAAGTGATGATCACTTACAGCCCTTTAGACTCTCAGCTCCTTGTATACTTGTACTTACCCAAATGCAAAGTACAGTCCCGCACACAGTAAGTACTCAATAAATACCACTGATTAATTAATTGATTGATGCACATAAGTGCTCCCCAGAGTGGGTGATTGATTCATTGGTCTGGAGGCTGTGAGTAGGTGCAAATGGACTTCCCTCTGCCATTTGGACATCTGCTTTGTTTTTAATGGGCTGGTCCCAGGGTCTAGCAGAAAGGTTCCACATCAGCCTGGTCAAAATAACTTCCTCCCAGAGTGATGGAAAGTTGTCCTTTCACTTGTGCAAATTCATCAGGGAAATATCCTCACCCGCTATTGCAAACCAAGCTCTTTCAGTCCCTGGTTGCCATGGAGCTTGTGGCTTTCCTTTCCCCACACTCTGCAACCTGAATTTGCCCCTTTTTCATTAGATTCAGCCTGAGCAAAACCAGGGATGCAGCAGCCCTGAAAGTACAACCTTCACGAAGATATCAGTAAAACCTGAATGGAACATTGAAACAGTTCACAAGTAGCAACGCACAAGTGAGGCTCAATATACGCATGAAGACCTTACCAATATCTGTCCATGTAAAAATATGCATGCATGTTTAGTTATAGTGTTTGGAATCAAGCAATGCCGGGAGCCCTGGAAAAACAAAGACCGAGATCTACTTTTTGGAGACTGTCTGCTTGTTAGAAAAAAAGATGAAAATCACCCGGTCCCGGATCAGCTTTGTCTTGGCCCCGTAGACCAGAGGGTTCACAGCAGGGGGCACCAGGAGGTAGATGCTGGCAAAGATGATGTGGATGGATGGGGACACCTTTTTGCCAATGCGGTGGGTCAGGAAGCTGAAGAGGGCAGGCACATAAAATATTAGGATGGCACAGACATGGGCGGCACAAGTTCCCAATGCCTTGGTCCGGGCTTTGTTGGAGGAGAGTCGGAACACGGCCTGGAGGATCCTGACATAGGACACGGTGATGAGCCCCACGTCTAGCATCACTACCGAAAAAGCCACACAGATGCCATAGATCTGGTTGATGATTGCATTGGAGCAGGCCAGCTTCACCACAGCCATGTTCTCACAGTATGTGTGGTGAATAGTGTTCTTGTTGCAGAAGGTCAGACGTTTGATAAGGACAATACATGGGAACACCATGATGGCTGCCCGGAATGACGACACCAACCCCATCAGTACCACCACCTTATTAGTCAAAATGGTGGTGTAGCGCAGCGGTTGGCAGATGGCCACATAACGGTCAAAGGCCATGGCCACTAGGAGGGCCGACTCAATGATGGAGAAGGTGTGAATGAAGTACAGCTGGACCAGGCAGGTGTCAAAGCCAGTGTCATGGTCATCCAGCCAGAAGATGCTGAGCATCTTGGGAGCTGGGGAAGAGGAGAGAGCCAAGTCATTGAGAGCCAGCATACAGAGGAAGAAGTACATGGGCTGGTGGAGGCTTGACTCCATCCTGATGATGAGGATGATGAGGCAGTTCCCCAGCAACGACAGGCTGTACAAGAGGAAGACAGGGATGCTGAGCCAGGGGTGAAACTTTTCCAGCCCAGGAATCCCAATGAGGAAAAAGGAGGAAAGGGGCTGTCCTGTGATGTTGTTGGCCATGTAATGTCTCCTTGACCTCAGCTTCAGAACAGACAACTGGATCCTACCCTGTGTAAGGCAACAGAAGAAAAGGTAGAGGCATTAGCCATTAGGAGATAGATCTGGACCATTTTAAATACTGTTTAGCCCTACATTAGTCAATCAACCAATCACATTTATTAATTGCATAATGGGTACTGAGTCCTGCACTAAGAGCTTGGAAGAATATAACAGAGTTGGTAGACATATTCCCTGCCCACAGGTCTTTAGCCAGGGGCTGGAATAATATAACAGAATGGGGTCAGTGGGATTTCCAGAGAAAATCAGCTTTCCCATCTCTGTTCTGGTACATCCAAACTATATTCACAGCAAAAGGCTCTTATGGCTACAGTCACTGTACTGCTGCCTCTGGGCAGTGGCAGGCAGATTCACCCCAGCCCTGTTAGGGAGCACCATCTAACAACAACCAAAGGCACACACTTCACTAAGAGAGTGAAATTTATGCCCATATGAAGTTGAGCAGGTTGAAAATTCCAGCCATTTGCAGAAAAAAATGGTTAAAGTCTTGGGTGAGTGATCCATGGATAGGTTTTTAGAGGGAAAGTTTGAAATACATAGGGGAAATGTTAGGGCTCTTGAGTGATCTGTCAGTACCCTTGAGGACTGGGGAGAGATCGGGACCATTTTAAATACTGTTTAGCCCTACATCAGTCAATCAACCAATCACATTTATTAATGGCATAATGGGTGCAGAGTCCTGCACTAGGAGCTTGGGAGAATATAATATAACAGAGTTGGTAGACATATTCCCTGCCCACCTAACATTTGCTGCTCAACAAGTCATACGCAGTCAGAGTTGATAAAGGACATATGAAACACAGTTTTCCTTGGCAACTCCAGGGATAGACTCTTAGATTTCCCTGCTATTGGAAAGATAGTGACTGATGGGATAAACAGTCAAGACTACCAGGCTTCTGATACCCTGGGAATGATTCCAGACAGTTACTGGAAAACTCAAAAATACTTGACACCTGTTTCCAATGTTCTGCACTCTCACTTGCTCCTCTGGCGTTCTGATCAATTTGCTGATTCTGTAAATTATTCCCTTTAATCCCTTCCCTTGTGCAGTCTCTTGGCCCTCAAACCCAGTCCTAAGGTTCACAGAGATGACTGGACAGAGCAGACCACATAGAGAAGCAGAAAAGCAGTGTGGCACAGTGGAAAGAGCCTGGGCTTGGGAGTCAGAGGTCCTGGGTTCTAATCCCTGCTCTGCCACTTGTTAGTTGTGTGGCTTTGGGCAAGTCACTTCACTTCTCTGTGTCTCAGTTACCTCATCTGTAAAATGGGGGTTAAGACTGTGAGCTTTATGTGAGACAACCTGATTACCTTGTATCCCCCCCAGCACTTAGAACAGCGCTTGGCACATAGTAAGCACTTACCAAATGCCATCATTATTGTTCACTGCTTAAAACAGTATTTAGCACATAGTAAGTGCTTAATAAATGCCATTATTTTTTCTTTGTTATTATCGCATCCTCTCACACCTTTTTAAAACACTTGCCACTTCCCTTATTCCGTCCAGGACTGCAATCTCCAACTCCTTGCTTATTCTCCAACGGTGCCTTCCCCTTTAAAATGCTCATGCATCCCCTATCCAAAATAATCCCTCCCTTGTCCCTATGGCACCCTGCAGTTGTCACCCCATCTCCCTCCTAGTATTCCTTTCCAAACTCCTCTAGCAAGTTTCTCAGACCTGCTGCCTCCACTTTCTCTCCGTCAATGCTCTAAATGATACCCTGTAATGTGACTTCTGTATCCTCCACTCCACAGAAACAGCCTTCTCTAAAGTCACCAGTGACCTCCTTCTTGTCACATCCATCGGTCCCTACCCGATCCTAATCCTCTTAGATCTCTCAGCTGCTTTCAGCATTATGGCCCACCCTCTTCAACGGGAAACACTATCTAATCTTGGCCTCACTGAGAGTGTACTATCTCGGATCTCTCTATCTCCCTGATCCCTCCCTCATTCTCTTTTACCGGTTCACGCTCTGCCTCCGGCTCCCTTACCGTAGGGATCCCTCAAAGCTCAGTTCTGGGTCACTTTCTATTCTCCATTTTCACCCACCCCCTTGGAGAACTAATTCACTCTCATGGCTTCAACTATCATCTTTATGGAGATGATTCCCCAATCTATCTGTCCAGCCCAAACCTCTCTCCTTCTCTACATTCTCACATTTCCTACTGGCTTCAGAACATCTCTACTTTTATGGTTATGATGATAGTATTTGTTGTGCCTCAGACACCTAAAACTTGACATGTCCAAAACAAACCTGTTCATCTTCCAGCCCCAACCATCTCCTTGCCAGGGTTTCCCATCAGTGTAGCAAAGACCACAATCCTCCCTCTCTCACAAAGCCATAACCTTGGCATCATCCTCAACTCATCTCTCTCATTCAACACATATATTCAGTATATGACCAAATTGCTTCTGCCTTCACTGTATCTCTAAAATCCACCTCTGCCTCTCCATCCAACCTGCTACTATGCTAATCTAAGCACTACTCCTTGACCACTACATCAGCCTCCTAGCTAACTCCTCTGCCTCTAGTCTCTTCCCACTCCATGCTATCTTTCACTTTACTGTCAGTATCATTTTTATAAAAAATAATTCTGCACATATCTTTCCACTGCTCTAAACCTCCAATGGTTAATTATGCAACTCTGCCTCAAAACACAAATTCCACACCGTTGGACTTAAAGCATTCAATCAGCTCTCCCCTTTCTCCTTAGCTTCCCCCAGATCTCACTGCAGCCCAGTACACACCCTTCACTTTACCAGTTACCACACTGTGCACTGTACTTGGATCTCCTCTGTCTCACCACTTTCCCGAGGTTCACATCTTCCATTCTGGCTGGAACACCTTCCCTTTCATACTCACCAGATCATTCCTCTCTCCATCTTTAAAGTGCTACTAAAATCACATCTCCTCTCAGAATCTTTCTCTGACTGGCCTCTCATCTCCCTACCCTATTTGTCCTCCTCAACATGGATCATCTATACACTTTGTTCTGTGCTCCTTAAACACTTTTTTACTCACCAGCAGCCCCACAACTCATATGCACATAACCTTATACTATGCCATTTCTTGAGGACAGAGATTGTGTCTACTCACTCTATTGTCTTGTACTCTCCAAATCACTCTGCACTATGTGCTCTGTACATAGTAAATGCTCACTGAATAGCTGGTGCGAAGGATCTTTATAATGTAGGCAGCGCCTTTGAGACCAATGCTTCCAGGGCTCTGGCCAGGTCTCTCATCCCACAGGGCACTCAGAGAGAAGTGCTTAGCCCTGGGGAGGGGTAGACAAGGGGCAATGGAGACCAGGCCAATGAATAACAGGTGTGCTTCCCCTGGGGAATTTCACCACCCTCATCACTGATCTCTGGGCCAGGCTGGTGTTTCTTATGGTCGCCTCATCCATCTCCTCCCTTCAACAACTTGCAGCGCAACAAGGCTAACCAGATGGGAGTTTCCTGTAGAAGATTCCACAAGGAGACTCCACAACATCCCTCGCTAACATGGTCCCAATCAAGCAGCCCCCTCCCGCTGAAACCCCTCCTGCTGCAGTTGTCCTGACTGATAATGGAGCAGAATTGGCAGCCTGGTGGCAACTTTTTCTGCGTATTGGCCCTTTGCAGAATCATCAGAGACTGTCCCCCTTAAGCTGCCTCATTCAACCACCTGGACCCTGAGCCACACAGTGGGGCTAGCGACTGGCTTTCGACCAGTGATCTGGTCGATGGGAGCTGTTGTTTCCCTGAAGGAGCCAGCGAGGTAGTGAGCTGCTGCTCAGTTGGGCACTGTCAGATCCTCGTTCAATGTTCCTTGTTCAATGTCTGAATACAGGCTCCTTTCTAGAGATCACTGGGTAGGCTGCTGGGCAAATGATCATTGCAAAGAACCCCACAGGTGTCTATGAGGTGGGCAGGGGGACTGAAGAGGGGGTGGTTGAGAAGGAAGGTAATGGAATGGAGAAGGAACAGACTCTCTGAACTTTGAACTCTGTCCAGACCATGTGACAATGAGCTCCCTGAGACTGGGCATCATGTTTCTGTGTTGACATTGAATCCAAATAGGTGGCTGAAAAATATGATATTGCAGGATACATATGTGATATCTCAGGTGATGGATGTAATTGCACAGGTGTTTTAGGTGATATTGCAGATCATTATTGTGATATCAAAGGGGACATGTGTGATACTGCAGATTATGAATGTAATAACACAGGGGCTGTATTTAAGATTGCAGATGACCATTGTATATCCCAGGGGATGTGTGCCATATTGCAAGCGCTTAGTACAATGCTCTGCACACAGTAAGTGCTCAATAAATACGATTGAATGAATATTGCGGATGGTTTCTGGGTAACACAGATGTGGTATTTGATAGGTGAACGTTGTGGTATTTCAGATGATTACTGTGATATCACAGGTGATATACATGATATCCCCCTCACAGGGTCACATCTGGAGAGTTTCCAGTACTCTACCAGCCTCGACTATGGGAGGGAGAATCAAGTAGAGGCATACTCATTCCATTCCTAGCTTGGGCTGTGCTAGTGAATGGAAGGCAACCTGCTACAAGTTAAAACTCACCTGTGCTGGGCTGCAGCAGCATGGGAGAAAGTTGAGGGCAGAGATTCAAGTTTACTGCATGGAGGAAGGCAATGGTAAACCACTTCCAAATTTTTACCAAGAAAATTCAATGGGTATACTACCAGAATGATTGCAGATGGAGGTGGGTGCTCTTTCATTCACCCCACACATCCAATTCATCACCAAAACCTGCTGGTCTCACCCTCACAACATCGCCAATATCCACTCTTTCTTCTCCATCCAAACCCCTACCTTGTTAGTACAATCACTCATCATATCCTGACTGGATTACTACATCAGCATCCTTTCTGATCTTCCAACCTCCTGTCTCTCCCCACTTAAGTCTATACTTCACTCTGCTGCCTGGATTATCTCTCTACAGAAATGCTCTGGGCATGTCACCCCCCCTCCTCAAAAGCCTATCAACTTCTTATGAAGCAAAAGCTCCAGACTACTGGTTTCAAAGCTCTCCATCACCTTGCCGACTCCTACCTCACCTCCCTTCTCTCCTCCAGCCCAGCCCACACATGCCTCTCCTCTGGCTCTAACCTCCTCACTATGCCTTGTTCTCACCTGTCCCGCCATCAACCCCTGGCCCATATCCTACCTCTGCCCTGGAATGGACTCCTTTCTTACATTCACCAAACTAGCATACTTCCCTCCATCAAAGCCCTACTGAAAGTTCACCTCCTCTAGGAGGCCTTCCCAAACTCAGCCCCTATTTTCCTCTGCTCCTCCTCTCCTCCCTATTGCCCCATCTCCCTCCCTCTGCTCTACACCCTTGCCCACCCCACAGCACTTGGGTATATTTGTACATATTTATTATTCTATTCATTTTATTTATGATGTGTGTATATCTATAATTCTTTTTATTTACATCGATTTTATTAATGCCTGTCTGCTTGGTTTTTTTTGTTGTCTGTCTCCCCAATTCTAGATTGTGAGACTGTTGTTGGGTTGGGACCCTCTCTGTATGTTGCCGACTTGTACTTCCCAAGTGCTTAGTACAGTGCACTGCACACAGTAAGTGCTCAATAAATAGAATTGAATGCATGAATGAATGTTGCCGAATTGTACTTTCCAAGTGTTTAGTACAGTGCTCTGCATACAGTAAGTGCTCAATAAAAACGATTGAATGAATGAATGAATGGCGTCACTATAGATTGGAGACGACTTGACAGCATAAGACAAGACAAAGACACATGATCACAGGTGATATTGAAGGTGATGTATGTGATATTGCTGGTGATCTGCAGAAAACTAAGAGGTGATGTTCACATGTCAGGAGATGGGAAATATGCAACCCTTGTCTGAGAAGAAATTGCAAGCAGACAGAAATGTATAATGTCATTTTACTAGAACACATGGTTTCTAGAGAAAGTCTTCTGGAGGGATTGCTCTAAGGAACTGGAGGGCTCAGAATTGGGGATTTAACAATGAATGGGTGAAAAGTTGGAATGAAGAGCTGCTTTGAGACAGGCCCTAGGATATATGACTGAGTCTCCTTGGCAGGAGAGAAGCAGGTGATGAGAAGCTGGGATTGAAAATGATGTTGATGATGATAATGACGATGATGATGGTGATCAGGTAGTAATGATGATCATGAAGATCCTGTTGGCAATGATTACCTAGAAAACTTTCTAAATGGTTGGTGGTTCATTCAGAAATGGAGTGACTGAGCAGACTCTTTCCCTGGGAAGAGGTAAGAATGAGAAAGACAACAATCTGCCTGGTCTGGGGAGGACAGCTGGTGTAGGCCTCATTTTCTTGGATTCCCTCTCTCTCCAAGGGAAAAACCTCAGAGATCCTGCCTCCTCACATTCCAATCGATCATATTTGTTTAACACTTATTCTGTGCAGAACACTGTACGAAGAGCTTAGGAGAGTACACTATGACAGAATTGGTAGACATGTCCCCTGCCCACAAGGAGCTTACAATCTAGAGGTCTAGAGGACTGAATATGTGTATGTGTGTATTTGGTGTGTTTGGTATTCCATCCCTGGATTCTCTTTCTCTTTTCATTTTCCTCTCTCCCACACACAGTCATGGAAACATACCTAGTTATAGCCTCCCATCTGCCATCTCCGACACTTATGGATTTTTCAATTGCACATTCAGTTATTGACTTTGGTTATCATTTGTGAATACTTTTACATCTCCCAAATTACAGTGTGAGCTCCCCAGAAGGCAAGCAATATGTCACTTGCTGATTTCTACTTGCTTTGAACTTGGTGGGTTCTCAACAAATAAAAATAATAATAATAATTTTGGTATTTGTTAAGTGCTTACTATGTGCAAAGCACTGTTCTAAGCACTGGGAAGGGTAAAGGTGATAAGGTTGTCCCATGTGAGGCTCACAATCTTCATCCCCATTTTACAGATGAGGTAACTGAGGCCCAGGGAAGTTAAGTGACTTGCCCAAAGTAACACAGCTGACAAGCAGTGGAGCTGGGATTTGAACCTCTGACTCCAAAGCTGCTCTTTCCACTAAGCCATTACTATGGCATCTGACCCATTGTTCATGCCCTTTCCCTGCCAGGAATGCCTTCCCCTTCAAAGTTGCCCAACCATAACTTTCCCCAACTTCAAAGCCTGCCTGAAACCCCATCGCCACCAAGAGGCCTTCCCAAATTAAGCATTTTTTTTCCCTGGCTCTCTCTCTCCTCTGCATTATCTATGCATCTGGATCTGTGACCTTTTGGCATTTGTTATTCACCCCACCCTCAACCCCACAGCACTTATGTATATATCTTTATGTTATAAATTATACATTACATATTTATTTATATTAATGTCTGGCTTCCCCTCTAGACTGTAAGATTGTTATGAGCGGTAACATGTCTACTAATTCCTTTGTATTGTACTTTTTCAAGCACTTAGTATAGTGCTCTGCATATGTGTTCAATAAAGACCATTGATTAATTGATTATTGAATCCCCATTTAACAGTTAAGCAAACTGAGGCTCAGAGAAGTTAAGTGACATCCAAAATCACATAGATTCTATTGAGGGATTGGCTGATTGAGAACAGGGAGAAGAGCGAATATGGCCCTTTCTGGGCCTCTGATTCAATGCTCCATGCAACTGTGTCAGCTCCTGGGGATTTAATTGAAAAAAATCAAAGTTCATTCATTCATTCAATCATATTTATTGAGTGCTTACTGTGTGCAGAGCACTGTACTAAGTGCTTGGAAAGTACAATTTTGCAACATATAGAGACAGTCACTACCCAACAGCTGGCTCACAGTCTAGAAGTTGTGAAAAAGGCAATGGATTATTGAAAACGCTGCAGGAAGACCCTTAAGCAAAAACACTTTATTCTCGAGAAAACAGCAAGAATACATTAGACAATTTATTTGGGGTCAGGGTTCAGGTCGAGGGCATCTATGGGGTGAAAGGAACCACTGGATGGAGGCAAGAAGTGGCCACCATTTGATCTCCACAGTCACAGAAGAACAAACATAAAACTACTTATTCAGATCAAACAGACTAAATATCCTCTAGATTGTAAGCTCATTGTGGGCAGGGAGCGTGTCTGCCATATCCATTAAAATGTACTCTCCCAAGCACTTAGTACAGTTCTCTGCAAGTGCTCAATAAATACTACTGATTGGTTGATTGATTGATTGATCCTACCCTGACCTGGATTGCCCAGAGAACTGCCTTACCTCTCTGTCACCCCTGGCCCAGACCACATGGACTTCCCCTTGGGGTGTCAGTCAGTCAATCATATTTGTTGAGTGCTACTATGTGCAGAGCACTGTGCTAAGTACTAGGGAGAGTACAATATAACAGTAACAGACCCATTCCCAGCCCACAATGAGTTTACAGTCTAGAGAGGGAGAGGCAGACATCAATATAAATTAAATTACAGGTATGTACATAGGTGCTGTGGGGCAGGGATAGGGGGATGAATAAAACGAACAAGTCAGAGTGATGCAGAAGGCGGGGAAGAAGAGGAAGGGAGGGCTTAGTCAGGGAAGGAGTTGCACATTCAATAAGGCTTTGAAGGGGTAAGAGTAATTGCCTGTGGGATATGATAAGGGAGGACATTCCAAGCAGGACATGGGCAGGACATGGGCGAGGGGTTAGCAGTGAGATAAAAGAGATGCAGGTACAGAGATGAGATCGAGGTATCTGCAAGCTCCAGGACAGGATTAGTCATCCTGCTTCACTCCAGGGCCCTAACCTGCTGGGAGAAACACCCTGACCACCCTGTGGCGTACCTCCTTAGTTTTCACACCATAGATCACAGGGTTGAGCATGGGTGGGAAGAGGAGGTAGAGGTTGGCCAGGAGGATGTGGATGTGGGGTGCCACTCGACGCCCGAATCGGTGACTGAAGAAGGAGAAGAGGGCCGGCGTGTAGGAGATGAGGATGATGCAGACGTGTGAGCCACAGGTGCCAAAGGCCTTGGCCCGGGCCTTCTGCGAGGAGAGCCGCAAGACGGCCCGCACAATGAGGAAGTAGGACAGACCGATGAACAGCAGGTCCACCCCAATCACCAGCAGGGCCGCGGCCAGGCCATATATCCGGTTGACAGTGGTGTCGCCACAGGCCAGTTTGACCACGGCCATATGCTCACAGTAGGTGTGGGGGATGATGTTGGTCCTGCAGAAAGAGAGCCTCTTGATCAAAAACGGGCAGGGGAACATGAGTAGGGAGCCCCGAGAGATGGCCACCAGACCGATCTTGACCGTGATGGCATTGGTGAAGATGGCAGCGTACCTCAGTGGGTGGCAGATGGCCACATAGCGGTCAAAGGCCATGGCCAGTAGAACGGTGGACTCCATCATGCAGAAAGAGTGAATGAAGAACATCTGGACCAAACAGGCGTTGGCGTCGATCCAGCCGGCGTTGAACCAGAAGATGGAGAGCATTTTGGGTAGAGTGGAAGCACAGGCCACCAGGTCGATGAGGGAGAGCATGCAGAAGAAGAGGTACATGGGCTTGTGTAGGGCAGGCTCTGAGAGGATGGCCAACAGGATGGTACAGTTGCCCAGGACTGTCACCAGGCAGATGGAGCACACAGGTAAGGAGAACCAGAAGTGGACCGACTCGAGACCAGGGATGCCCAGGAGGAAGAAGACAGAAGGGTCCAAGATTGTGTGGTTGGCGGACGCCATGGCTGACCAGGCTTCTTCTGGGTCCCACCACTGCTCACATCAGCTGGATAGCCAAAGCACAGAAGTCAGAAAGAAATAGAACAAAATGGAGAGAAGGGGCCCAAAGATACATTTTCACCCATCCCTCTGCCTCCAAGAAGAATGGGGCAGTGGAGAACAGGTTTTCCTGTCATACGAGGGCTTTAAAGGAGGTGAGTCTTCTCCCCGCCACCTCTCGCTTCCCACAGTGGCCTGTACCATTGTTCCACATCTCTCATTATAGGAAAATCTTTCTCTTCTTCTAACCTCAATACTTCCTGTTGATACTTCAAATACTTCAGGAAGGATTGGAAGCCAACCTGAAAGAGTGTTTCCTCCAGGAATGAGAGCTTCTACCTCCTTCATCACTGTAATCACCCACCAGTTAATCTGGTTGGTGCCATCTGTTTGTTGAGAGGCTGTGTACAGAGCAGGTGAGAACTGTTCCCATTTGCCCCCAGGAGAAATGATACTAAGGCAGTGTGAGCTCTGGGGAAGAAACACCAGGAGGTGTGAGAGCCCAGACCGGCGTTCTCAGGGAACCACATCTCCAGCAGCAGATAAAACAGAAGAAATGGGTTTTTAAATTTGAAATGGGTTAAAAATATTTTTAAAAGGAAGTTCTGAAACTCCTTTCTCTCAGGTAGAAGCCGTGGGATTCAGAAGCAGCAGCATGGCATAGTGGACAGAACATAGAGCCTGGAGTCAGAAGGTCATGGATTTTAATCCTGGCTCTGCCTCTAGTCTGCTGTGTGACCTTGGGCAAGTAATTTCACTTCTCTGTGCCTCAGTTATGTCATCCATAAAATGGGGATTAAGACAGTGAGCCCTATGTGGGACAGAAACTGTGTCCAACCTGATTACCTTGTATCTACCCCAGTACTTAGAACAGTGCTTGAGACACAGTAAGAGCTTGACAATAACCGTAATTATTGTTAGAAAAAGCCTTGAGACTGTAAGCTCCTTGTGGACAGAGAACATGTCTACCAACTCTGTTGCATTTGTACCCTCCAGAACACTTAGTACAGTGCTTTGCACACAATAAACACTCAACAAATACCATTTATTGATTAATTGATTGGATGGGAGGAATCTTAGGAAGAAGGAGATAGTGACAGCTAGCTCAGAGGTCAGGGTCTGGAAGAGATGGACCTCATCTCTTGGTGAGGTGAAGGTTGTTTTTCGGAGAGGAGGAGCACAGCCCTTGCTCTCCTCTTCCAGCCACCAACCCTCTCCCCCACCCCATGGGTTCACTCCTCCTTCTCTACTGGGTATGCCAGCTCCTTGTAATAATAACACTAATAATAATTATGGTACTTTTTAACTGCTTACTATGTGCCAAGCACTGTTCTAAGCACTAATATAGATACAAGTTAATCAGGTTGGACACAGACCCTGTCCCTGAGGCACAGAGAAATTCATTCATTCATTCAATCGTATTTATTGAGCACTTATGACTTGCCCAAGGTCACATAGTAGACAGTTTGCAGAGCCGGAGTTAGAACCCAGTTCTTTCTGACTCCTAGGCCCACATTCTATCCACTGAGCCATGCTGCTTCTTAAATGGGTAGAGTCTGGCCAACAGAAGTGTTCAGATATAGCACAGAGTAGGAGGAGACACCAGGACAAGAGAGCTGGCCCCCAGCTCATCAGGCTACTCTCCACACTGACTGTCTAAATCCACTATACCTGGCTGGCGCTTAAGTGCCTAGTACAGTGCTCTGCACACAGTAAGTGCTCAATAAATATGATTGAATGAAAAGTCCTAAGGGCTCAGATCAACACCTCCTCCTTCTACCTCTTGGCCATGGAAACCCTACTTACAATAATAATAATAATAATAATGATAGCATTTATTAAGTGCTTACTATGTGCAAAGCACTGTTCTAAGCACTGGGGGGGTTACAAGTTGATCAGGTTGTCCCACGGGGGGCTCACAATCTTAGTCCTCATTTTACAGATGAGGTAACTGAGGCACGGAGAAGATCAGAGACTTGCCCAAAGTCACACAGCTGGCAATTGGTGGAGCTGGGATTTGAACCCATGACTTCTGACTCCAAAGCCCGTGCTCTTTCCGCTGAGCCACGCTGCTTCTCTAGCCAGCACATCCATTTATCTGACTTCTCTGTTATTATTATTATTATTGCTATTATCATCATCATTACTATACTCGTTAAGTGCTTGCTAAGTATCATGCAGTGTTCTGAGCTCTGTAGTAGTTTCAAGTTGATCAGATTGGACACAGACTCTGTCCCACTTGGGGCTCCTCTCTCTCCCCACTTCAGTCTATACTTCACTCTGCTGCCCGGATTATCTTTTTATAGAAATGTTCTGGGCATGTCAGCCACCTCCTCAAAAATCTCCAGTGGGTGCCTATCAACCTCCATATCAAGCAAAAACTTCTCACTATTGGCTTCAAAGCTCTCTATCACCTTGCCCCCTCCTACTTCACCTCTCTTCTCTCCTTCTACATCCCAGCCCACACACTCCTCTCCTCTGGTGCTAACCTTCTCACTGGGCCTCGTTCTTACCTGTCCCACTGTGGGCCCCTGGCCCACACCCTCCCTCTGGCCTGGAATGCCCTCCCTCCTCAAATCTGCCAATCACACTTCCCCCCTTCAAAGCCCTCCTGAAGGCTCACCTCCTCCAGGAGGTCTTCCCAGACTAAGCCATCCATTTCCTCTGCTCCTCCTCCTCTCCCCATCGCCCTGACTCACTCCTTTTCCTCTACCCCCTCCCCGCCCCACAGCGCTTGTGTATATATGTACATATTTATAATTCTATTTATTTATATTAATGATGTGCATATATCAATGATTCTACTTGTTTATATTGATGCCTCTGTACTTGTTTTGATGTCTGTCTCCACGCTTCTAGACTGCGAGCCCACTGTGAGCAGGGACTGTCTCTATTTGTTACTGAATTGTACTCTCCAAGTGCTTAGTACCGTGCTCTGCACACAGTAAGCATTCAATAAATACAATTGAATGAATGAATAAGTAGGAGGGAATAGGATTTAATTCCCATCTTACAGATGAGGAAACTGAAGCACAGAAAAGTACAGTGCTCTGCACACAGTAAGCGTTCAATAAATACGATTGATTGATTGATTGATTAAGTGACTTAACCAAGTCACACAGAAAAGCAATTGGCAGAGCAGGATTAGAACCCAAGTCCTCTGATTCCCAGGCCCATGCTCTTTCCACTAGACCATGCTGCTTCTCTTCTATGATGACCCCGGGCTGTCAGCCAGTGGGTCTGTCCCTGCAGGAGCAGACCCCCCTGCAAGCTAAAGCAACTGAGGTCAGTGATGACCAAAGTGCAGATGGGCCAGCCTTAATGGGGACCAACCAGTCATTAACCTGGATGGGGTCACTGACAGGGGATTGCTGGATTGGGAAGCCCCCAAACTGTCCTTTCCTCATTCCCTCCCTCTTTTCCAACCCCACTTGCTTTCCAGGGGCTTTCAAGGGGCAAACAGGGGGGTCCCAGAGAGGCTGAGCTGGTGACTTCAAACCCCAAAGATGACACTTTCTGATGCACCCGTGGGCATGGGTGAGACTCTGGGCACCTCATCAAAGCTTCATCTCTTTAATCAATCAATCAATCAATCAATGGCATTTGTGGAATACGTCTTCTCCCCGACTACCCACCTTGAGATGTTTCTGGTCTCTATTGCAGTCTCTTTCTCTAGTGTGGATAATATTCTCCTGGAGAGAAATTTAGGGAGAGATCTTCGATTTACCATAGTTTAATCCAAATGATCTAAACCCTAGTCCCTCAATCAATCGATTGTATTTTTTGAGCGTTTACTGTGTGCAGAGCACTGTACTTTGCACTAAAATATAATAGTACTACAATATACAATAGTACAATAGCACTACAATATAATCATATAATAGAGTTGGTAGACACATTTCCTGCCCACAACAAGCTTACAGTTTACAGGAGACTCCTTTTCTCTCCCTGCAGCATGGCCTAGTGGCAAGAGCATTGGCTTGGGAGTCAAAAGTCATGGATTCTAATCCCAACTCTGCCACTTGTCTTCTGTGTGGATCTTAAGCAAATGACTTAACTTCTATGTGCCTCAGTTGCCTCATCTGTAAAATGGGGATTGAGACTGTGAGTACCATGTGGGACCAGGGATTTGACCAACCTGATATGTTGTATCTACCCCAATGCTTAAAACAACACTTGGCACAAAGTAAGTGCTAAAAAAATACCATTATTAATATTATTATTATCATCATCATTATTACTCCTCTAGCTGGTAAATCCCCTTCAAAGGCCTACTCTTCAATCCCTCTGTCTCCTGACAGGGCCTAGCCAGGGCTTGGGAGTCAGTAGGTTATGGGTTCTAATCCTGGCTCCGCCACTTGTCTGCTGGGTGACCTTGGGCAGGTCAGCTCACTTCTCTGGGCCTCAATTCCCTCATCTGAAAAATGAGCCCCACCTGGGACAGGGACTGTATCCAACCTGATTTGCTTGTCTCCCCACCAGCATTTAGTACAGTGCCTGGCATATAGTAAGTGCTTAACAAATATCATTGTCATCATCATCACCCTTCAAAGCCCTACTGAGAGCTCACCTCCTCCAGGAGGCCTTCCCAGACTGAGCCACCTCCTTTCTCTTCCCCTCCTCCAAATCCCCATCCCCCCCACCTTGCTTCCTTCCCCTCCCAACAGCACCTGTATATATGTATATATGTTTGTACATATTTATTACTCTATTTATTTATTTTATTTGTACATATTTATTCTATTTATTTTATTTTGTTAATATGTTTTGTTTTGTTCTCTGTCTCCCCCTTCTAGACTGTGAGCCCACTGTTGGGCAGGGTCCGTCTCTATATGTTGCCAACTTGTACTTCACAAGCATTTAGTACAGTGCTCTGTACACAGTAAGCACTCAATAAATATGATTGAATGAGTAAATCACCCTTACCCCATCCCAGACAGCTGAAAGCTCTTGCCCTTCCAGATGTACAGAGAAAAAGAGCTACAACATCTTTCTCCATCCCTCTTCCTTCTTGTTTGAAAATCTTCCCCACCTTTCCTGTCAATAAATCTTTCCAGCCCCTTTATCCTGCATCCCTTTTCCTGCAGTTCTCCGATAAAATGGAACAAGTTTTCCCCAGCTCTCTTAGATCCCAGCAAAGACTCACAAAGCCCATCCATGGCAGCGGCGGTGGTAACCGTGGGATGGAAAGAGCAGGAGTGGAGAGGCAATTTGGGGAGCGCAGGATTGCATGATGGAACACAGAGTGTAGGCTCTATATGGGACTCACTGTGACTGGAGCCTCTATCATCATTCCTTTTCTAGCTCTGCCTACCTGTGTCCCTATAGAACCTCTTGATTGTCCTGCGATGCCCGCTGGGCCTCCCTCTGGACTCCCCTCCCCTCTCCAAGACCCCAGAGATCTTGTTCCATCACTTAGCCATCCTCCTGCACCTTTCCAGAGAGCCTGAGAGACCCAGCTGTCCTCTTGGGGTGTCACGAGCCCCCCCTCCCACTTGTACCAGCCAGGACCTTCCGGGACCGGGGGAGCCTCGGTGACACAGAGTAGAGTTCAAACCACACCTCTGATCACCAAGGTTACTGTGAAAAGAGTTTTTTACTTAGCTTTACCAGCGTGCAAGAGAGTGACACATACATACACTCATCTCATACATAGTCTCGTATACTCATACATAATCTCAACCTATCCCAACTGGATTACTGCATCAGCCTCCTCTCTGATTTCCCATCCTCCTGTTTCCCCACTTCAATCTATACTTCACGCTGCTGCCCAGATCATCTTTGTGCAGAAACGCTCTGGGCATGTTACTCCTCCCTCAAAAATCTCCAGTGGCTGCCAGTCAACCTACGCATCAAACAAAAACTCCTTACTCTCGGCTTCAAGGCTCTCCATCACCTTGCCCCCTCCTACCTCACCTCCCTTCTTTCCTTCTGCAGCCCAGCCCACTCCCTCCACTCCTCTGCCACTAACCTCCTCACTGTGCCTCATTCTCGCCTGTCCCGCCATCGACCCCCGGCCCACGTCCTCCCCCTGGCCTGGAATGCCCTCCCGCCGCACATCCACCAAGCTAGCTCTCTTCCTCCCTTCAAAGCCCTACTGAGAGCTCACCTCCTCCAGGAGGCCTTCCCAGACTGAGCCCCCTCCTTCCTCTCCCCCTCCTCCACCCCATCCTCCCTGCCCTACCTCCTTCCCCTCCCCACAGCACCTGTGTATATGTTTGTACATATTTATTACTCTATTTTACTTGTACATATTTACTATTCTATTTATTTTATTTTGTTAATATGTTTTGTTTTGTTGTCTAGACTGTGAGCCCGCTGTTAGGTAGGGACTGTCTCTATATGTTGCCAACTTGTACTTCCCAAGAGCTTAGTACAGTGCTTTGCACACAGTAAGCGCTCAATAAATATGATTGAATGAATGAATGAATGAATCACTCCACCACCCAAGGATACAATACCAGTTTGGGTCAAAGGAGTCCATTATGCCAATTCTTCTTCTTTCTGCTTCCAAGCACTGCTGCCTTCTGCTGCTTCTGAGTGCTATGCTCCTGATGCTTCTGCTGCTCCAGTGCTTTCTTCTCTCTGCATTTCAGCGCACCTCTGTCTGCACGCTTCTGCTCCTGGTGCCCCCGTGCTGCCTCCAGGTGCCCCCTCTTTCGGCATGCCTCTGTGCTGCTTCTTTGTGTGTGCCCTGCTGAGATTCAAAATGAGAAGCAACGAGGTTCAGTGGAAAGAGCACGGGCTTTGGAGTTGGAGGTCATGGGTTCAAATCCCGGTTCTACCACTTGTCAGCTGTGTGACTTTGGGCAAGCCACTTAACTTCTCTGTGCCTCAGTTACCTCATCTGTAAAATGGGGATTAAGACTGTGAGCCCCACGTGGGACAACCTGATCACCTTGTATTCCCCCAGTGCTTAGAACAGTGCTTCGTACATAGTAAGCGCTTAACAAATGCCATCATTATTATTATTATTATCTGCCTTAGGTGTGGCAGCTGGGGCTCCACTTGATGGTCATTGATTGGTCCAGGCCTGTTACTGTGTAGAACAGTGAGAGAAAGCCACGCCTCCCTTCATGCTCCACCCCCACAGGCCAGCAATCACCTATCTCAGGTACAGACCATCAGTGGCTTCGCAAAGTCTCTTACTTGTTGTTCACGGGATCATAAACAGTCATTAATAAGGCAGCTTGTGGGCTCACCACATGGGGGTCCTGGGGTTTGGCCTTTCACAGATTTTCTAGGAGGAAATATAATTTCTGAGCAGGATGTGGAGCAGCATCAGACCCCAGGGACTCCACATGCAGCACCCAAATGGTCAGCCCCACCCGCCCCCCTTCTGACCACACAGGGCCATGATTGGCTCTGTGAGGCCCAGGAAAATGCGCAAAGCCCTCATTGTCTCCCAGCTGAACTATTAGATTGGGTTTCTCATTGATCTCCCTGCTTCCAACTTCTCTCCTCTTCAGTCTGTACTTCACCCTGCTGCTTGGATCATCTTCCTAAAAAGTTGCTGAGCTCAAAAACTTGCAATGACTACCCATTCCTGCCTATTGTATCAAGTAAAATATCCAGACCATTGGCATCCTACTTATTTTTCCCTTAGTTAACTGCTCTGTGTAAAAGATCAGGTGCCTAGCTCCTCCCAAGAGAACCCTCTCACTGTCCCTCACTCTCACTTCACCCATTCTCACCAGCCCCTGGCTCATGCCCTCCCTCCATTATCCCCCTTCAAATCTGCCAGATTTACCACCGTAGCTCTGCCTATCTTCAAAGCTCCCCTGAAATCTTATCTCCTCCAAGAGGCTTTTACCCAACTTAATTTTTTCTCCAGGTCATATAACAATAATAATAATAATAATAATAACTGTAGTATTTGTTCATTGCTAACAATGTGCTAAACCCTATGTTAAGCAATGAGACAGATAAAATACAATCAGACCAGACACACCTCCTCCCCAACATTAGGCTCACAGCTGAAGAGGGAGAGGGAACAGCATTTAATCTCCATTTTATAGGTAAGAAAACTGAGGCACACAGATTAAGTATTATGAATTGACTGAAAAATTACTCTTGTAACACCCTCTGCCTGCAATTACATTTCTCAGAGATCTGAAGTCCTTCATTTCTCCGAAACCGCAGTTATCCAAGTCCGGTACATGAAGCAGAGCTTTGAAATTTTGGAGGAACGAGTCTGTCAACTCTGCTATTGTGTGATTCTATACTCTCCCGAGCATTTAAGGCAGTGCTGAGCACATAGTGTAAGTGCTTAGTAAATGCCACTGATTGATTGGAACGTTATCTGTGAGTGGTTGCAAAATTCCACTGATTGATTGATCAACTGATTTGGATTGTCAATCAGGAATGGTTGCATTGGGGGTGTTGGGGTTGTTGTTATTTCTGGGGTCCCTGTGGTGGGCAGAGCGTTGATTGCACTTGATGTTTTGGGGATCTTACCAAGCACCAACAGTGAGGGAAGCCTAGGGAGGAAGACAAGTCGTAGGAGATTAGATAAGGGCATGATAGGATGAGAAGAGAGAGCTGGAATAATCATGTAGTCTGTAGTTAAATCAAGAACAAATAAATCCATGAGTTCCTAAGAATGCTGAGGTGGTAGCAGGCATGACATAACCCAGATCAATCATTCAATTAATAGGATTCACTCATTGCAGGCAGGAAATACGTCTACTCCTTCTGTTGTACGCTCCCAAGCACTTTATACAGTACTCTGCACACAAGTGCCCAATAAATAGGATTGAATGAATGAAAGCTCTGCATTTGCTTGATTGTGCAGTTACTGTACGTAGAGCACTGTATAAAATGCTTGAGAGAGTAAGCTTGGCTGTTGGAAGGGAGTGTAGCTTAATGGAAAGAGCACAGGCTTGAGAGTTAGAGGATGTGGATTATAATCCTGGCTCAACCACTTGTCTGCTGTGTGATCTTGGGCAAGCCTTTTAACTTCTCTGTGTCTCAGTTACCTCTTCTGTCAAATGGAGATTAAGACTGTAAGACCTACGTAGGACAGTGTAGAGCACTGTATAAAGTGCTTGGGAGAGTAAGCTTGGCTGTTGGAAGGGAGCATAGCTTAGTGGAAAGAGCATGGGCTTGGGAGTCTGAGGGTGTGGGTTCTAGTCCTGGCTCGGCCACTTGCCTGCCGTGTGACCTTGGGTGAGCCTCTTAACTTCTCTGTGCCTCAGTTATCTCGTCTGTCAAATGGGGATTAAGACTGTGAGCCCTACGTGGGACAACTTGATTCTACTCCAGCACTTAGAACAGTGCTCTGCACATGTTAAGTGCATAACAAATGCCAGAATTATTATTATATTATTATTATTGTTCTGCAGGCTCCTCGTCTGTCCCCCATTCTCTAACTGTGAGCTAAGGATTAGCTCTTTGTCCCCTTCTATTCACCACCTACAGATAATAAAATAATAATAATTGTGATAATTGTTAAGTACTTACTATGTTCCAGGCACTGTACTAAACGCTGGGGTGGGTACAAGCAAATCAGGTTGGACCCAATCCCATTCCCAGCTGGGGCTCACAGACTTAATCCCCATTTTGCTGACGAGGTAATTGAAGCACAGAGAAGTTACCTGACTTGTCCAAGGTCACACAGCAGACAAGTTGTGGAGCCAGGATCATTTGCCCCCACAGCTTCAACTACCATTTCTCCGTGGTGATTCTGAAATCTACATCGCCAACCCTGATCTCTCTCCATCTCCACAGTCTTGCATTTCCTCCTGCATCCAGGACATATCTACTTGGATGTCCAACTGACACATCAAATTTAACATATCCAAAACAGAATTCTTTGTCTTCCCTTCCAAACACTGTTCTCCTACTGACTTTCCTTTCACTATAGACATCCTCTCTGTCTCACAGCACTTAGAACACTGCTCAGCACTTAGAACAGTGCTTGGCACATAGTAAGCACTTAACAAATACCATTGTTATTATTATTTATTATTATTATTATTATTATTATTATTACAAGCCCATAACCATTATACTCCACTCATCTCTCTCATTCAATCTGCATAGTCCATCTGTCACCAAATCTTGTCAGTTCTACCTTTACAACACCTCAGAAATCTGCCCTTTTCTTTCCATCCCAACTGCCACCACCCTGATCCAAGCACTCATCATTTCCCACCTTGACTACTGCATCAGCCTCCTTGTTGACCTCCCTGCATCCTATTGCTCCCCTATCCAGCCCATATTTCACTCTGCTGCCTGGATTTTTTTTTAATTGTTCATTCCATGTCTCCCCACTCCTCAAAAGCCCATTCATCTAGGCATCAAAAAGAAACTCGTTATCATCAGCTTTAAATCACTCAATCGGCTCTCTCCCATAAAGACCTCTCATCTATACTTCCAATGACCCCTTGACCACATTCTGACTTGGGCCTGGAATGTTGTTCCAGATGTTTAACTCCCTCCTCAAACCCCCTATTCCCATCGTCTCCCCCATCCCTCTCCCCTCTGACCTCTAACTGCTGGAGGAGACAGATATGAAAGTAAATTACAGGTAAGAGAAGCAACCAAATATTAAGATACGTTCATAAGTACTGTGGGAGTAGGAGTGGGAGTGTTTAAGGGGCAGGACTAAGTGCATGGGTGAAGCAGTAGGGAGAGAAAATAAGGTGAGGAAAGAGATCTTAGGAATGACTTCTTGGAGGAGATGTCAATCATTCCATTAATAGTACTTATTGAGTACTTACTGTGTGCAGAGCCCTGTGCTAGGTGATTGGGAGAGTGCATGACAATAAAGTTGGTAGACATGATCCTTGTCCACATGTAGCTTACAGTCTGAAGAGTCTAAGACAATGTTACCTAATGGAAAGAGCATGATGGGCCTGCGAGTCAGAGGAACTAGGTTCTAATCTCAGCTCTTCCACTTACCTACTGTGTGCACCTTGAGCAAGTCAATTAACTTCTTGGTGCCTCAGTACCCTCATCTGTAAAACGGGGAATCAATACCTGTTCTCCCTCTCTTCTAGACTGTGAGCTTTATGCAGGGACTACTTCATCTAATCTGAGTAATTTGTATTTACCCCAATGCATACTACAGTACCTGACACAATAAAATCACTTAATAAATAACATAATTATTAATTATTATTACAAGGGGAAACAGACATTAACATAAATTACAGATAGGGGAAATAGTAGTGTATGCTGTGGGGCTGGGGTATCAAAGAGCTTAAGGGGTACACACCCAAACAGTCAGCACAGAGGGGTTCTGTCTTTAGTAAGGCTTTAAAGATGGGGCATGGTGCTCAGGTGAATGTGTAGGGGGAGGGAGTTTATGGGGTGGGAGTTCCAGGCAGGAGAGAAGACAAGTGCAAGGGGTTGATGGTGAGAGAGATGAGATTGAGGCAGATGATTCACTCAGTCAGCTCCAACATGCATTTTCATTACTTATTTTGGGTAGAATGCTATATCTCTGATTGGACAAATACATGATCCTCAAGTTGGCACAGGAAGATTTGGTGAAGGAAAAAATGATTGTGCACAGAAACACGGAACTTGTCAAGGACTGAGAACTGTCCATAAGGTGAGGTTGTTGGAGAACATGACTATCATGTGGTAGCAGAAATGACTGTACCCTAAGTACTAAGTACAAAGTACTAAGGATATCTCCTGGGATGACACACTCTAGTTAGGGGAATGCCTCCTGGAAGAGGTGAGATTTTCAGCATATTTAGGGAAGGGGGAAGGTTGGAGGAGGAGGAGGTTCCAGGTGGAAGGGCAGTGACAGGGTGCGTGTGAGTTCTGAGGGAGGTTGGCTGTTCCTAGGGAGATGCTGGGGCCTAGGGGGACATAGAAAGTGCTCGGGGATGTGGGGAGCATCTGTGTTCTGCCTCCTGGGGCTGCTGCTGATTTGGACTCTGATCTATCCTCTCCATTCTGCCCTCCCTACCTGCCCCCCACCATCTCCTTGAGAGCCACAGATGGGCGGGGTTCCTCTCCCCTAAGCCCAGGCCTTCCTCTCCTCAGGATCCTGATAAAGTGTCCAGCTCTACTTGCCGGCCTGGAGAGCTGCAACCTCAGCTTGGGCAGCTGTGGGCAGCGGACCTGAGTGGCCAACGTTCTCCTGAGCAGTTGGGGGTGGGCGAGCAGCAAAGGCTCTGTGCCAGGTGAGAATGTGGAGTGGGCAGAGTGCCAAGGTGAGTGAGGCAGGGTACTGACCCTTGACCACAGCCATAGGCAAGTTGGATGGGGTCTGTGGCTTTCCACAGTAATGGGGACCCAGGATTGGGCAAGGACTCAGAGAACAGAGGGTCTTTATAGGGGTCCCAGAGTGATTTAAGGAATGGAAAAAAGTGTGACCTATTTATGAGAAAGACGTGGATTCTAATCCCACCTCTGTCACTTGCAAGTTGTGTTGACCTTTGTCAATCACTTAAACTTCTCTGTGTCTGTTATCTGTAAAATGGGGATTAAACCTCCCCACTCCAATTTAGACTCTGAGTGTAATGTGAGAAAGGAACTGTGTCTAACCTGATGATCTTCTAGCTACCCCACTGTGTAGTACAGTGCAGGCACACAGTAAGCACTTAAAAAAAGTTCTGTGTGTATTTATCAATCAACCAATCAATCCTATTTATTGAGCTCTTACTGTGTGCAGAACATTGTACTGAACACTTGGGCGAGTACAACGTAGTAATATAACAGTCATATTCCCTGTCCACAGTGAGCTTTTTAATTATTAAAAGATTCCTAAAGATAACTGAGCATTTTTATCTTGGTAAAAGAAAGGATGAGGAAGGGTTGAGGGAACTGGAGAGCCCTCTTCAAGTTTAGGAAAGTTTTTCCTGGGGTGGATGCAAAACCACCATTTCCTTTGTTTATAGCAGACTTATGCTCTTTGTTTATAGCAGGCTTAAGCTCAGAGGGAAAAAAAAAAGGATAGGTGAAAAGCAGAGCTTCCTGAATGCTTAGAGGGTTTAAATGCTAAAGTGGCCAAGGGATAGTGTAGAATCTCCATTCCCCGAGATTACTGAACAGAGGAACAGCAGGATAGCCATCTCATCTGGGTGAGAAGAGGGACTGTCTATCTTGGTTGCAGGGGAATGGAGAATATGACCTCTGAGGGAGTTCTGGTCATATGAAGAAAGCAGCCTTCCATTCGGTAAGTGAAGAGGATATCAGGGAGGAGAAAGGAGAGAGGGTTATGGAAGAAGATTGGCAAACTGTTCTGTGCCTCCTGCCAAGGCAGAAGAAAGGGAAAGGAACTAAAAGTGAGGCTGAAGGATTTAGGTGAGATGTGAAAAAGAGCTTCTTAGCACGCGGGGGTGGGAAACATTGGAACCAGTCATTGAAGATGGTTTGACATCTCAGCCCAATGACCAAGGTGGTGTTTTTATGTTAATAAAATCAATTGATCCAACAATTGTACTTATTGAGTGCTTATTGTGTACAGAGCACTGTACTAAGAACTTGGGAGAATACTGGGCCACTTAGTTGGTGGAAATATTCCCTGCCCACAAGAAGTTTAAAAACTAGAAGGGGAGACAGACATTAAAATAAATTACGTGTATGTTAAGTGCTGTGGGTCTGAGGATGAGGTGAATATCAAATGCTTCAAGCAGCATGGCATAATAATAACTGTTCTAAATTCTGGGATAGATACCAGATAATCAGGTTGAACAAAGTCCCTGTCCCACACGAGGCTCACACTCTTAATCCCATTTTACAGGTGAGGTAACTGAGGCACAGAGAAGTGCAGTGACTTGCCCAAGGTCACACAGCAGACACGTGGCAGAGCCAGGATTAGAAGTAATGACCTCTGACTCCCAAGCCCATTCTCTTAGTGGATAGAGCCTGAGCCTGGGAGTCAGAAGGTCATGGGTTCTAATCCCGGGTCCTCCACTTGTCTGCCTTGTGGATTTAGGCAAGTCACTTCACTTCCTCTATGCCTCAGTTGCCTCATCTGTAAAATGGGGATTGAGACTGTGAGTCCTAAATGGGACAGGGACTGTGTCCAACATACTTTGCTGGTATAATAATAATAATAATGGCATTTGTTAAGCGCTTACTGTGTGAAAAGCACTGTTCTAAGCACTAGGGGGGATACAAGGTGATCTGGTTGTCCCATGTGGGGTTTACAGTCTTAATCCCCATTTTACAGATGAGGTAAATGAGGCACAGAGAAGTGAAGGTAACTTGTCTAAAGTCACACAGCTGACAAGTGGCGGAGCTGGGATTAGAACCCATGACCTCTGATTCCCAAGCCTGTCTTCTTTCCACTGAGCCATGCTGCTTTTCTAAAAACCCACTGCTTAGTAAAGTGCCTGGCACATAGTAAGCACTTAACAAATACATTATTATTATTATTATTATTTTATTATTATTATTATTAAAGGGGGCAAGTCTGAAGGCTTCAGAAATTTCTGCAGTCCATCTGAAAGCTAGAAGTCAGGTAGCATAAGCAGACCAGGCTGACATGATGCCTTTAAAAATGGACCCAGGGACAAGGAGGCATGATTGAAATAAAGGTCAGGAACTGCAAACTCATTGATGTCTCCACTTTCACGGCTATGGCAACACCTCGGGCTCTTCAATCAATCATATTTATTGAGTGTGCACTGTATGCAGAGCACTTTACAAAGCACTTTGGAGATTTGAATACAATAGGGTTGGTAAACATGTGAACTACCCATAAGAAGCTTAGAGCTTATGTTGGGAGACAGACATTAAAATAAATTATGGATCTGTACTTAAGTGCTGTGGATCGAGAAGCAGCTGGCTCAGTGAAAATAGACCAGGCTTGGGAGTCAAAGGTCATGGGTTCTAATCACAGCTCCTCCACTTGTCAGCTGTGTGACTTTGGGCAAGTCACTTAACTTCTCTGTGCCTCTGTTACCTCAACTGTAAAATGGGGATTAAGACTGTGAGCCCCACATGGGACAACCTGATCACCTTGTATCCCCCCCAGCACTTAGAACAGTGCTTTGCACATAGTAAGTGCTCAACAAATACCATTATTATTATTATTATTATTAATATCATTATTATTATCTGAGTTTGGGGTTACTATCTCGTGTTTAAAGAGGACAGGTCTGAGGGCTTCAGTCTTTGCTGGAGCCCAGTTCAAAGATAGGAGTCAGGTGGCACAGGCAGATCAGGCTGGCACACTGCCATCAAAAATGGACTATAAGACAAAGGGGCATAAGTGGAATCAGGCCTAGGTACTGCAAACTCACTCATTTCCACCTTCCCGGCCACAGCAGCCCCTCATGCTCTTCAGCATTCTTATGTACTTACCTGTTAGGGTGACCGATTGATTCATTGTCTTATTAGTTCTCATTTACATCTTGTCTCACTCATAACTAAGGAATTTGTGTCTATTATGTCTGATTGTGCTCCCTATTAGATTGTAAGTGTTTGAGGGCAGGGATCACACCTTTCATTTCTTCTGAGGCCCCTCAAATTCCTAGAGGAGGGCTTTGCACCAAGGAGGTGCCTGATCAATGTTATTGATGATGATGATGATGAAAGTTGTACTGATCATTAATGATATATGTGTGCGGAACACCTCACTAAGCACATGGGAGAGTACAATACAACAATACAAGAGAGATTGGGGAAGGGGCATGGCTTAGTGGAAAGATCACAGGCCTACAAGTCAGAGGACCTGGGCTCTAATCCTGGCTCTCCTAATTGCTTGCTGTGTGACCTTGGGAAATTGACTTAACTTCTCTGTGCCTGTTTTCTCAACAGTGAAATGGGGGATTTAATACCTGTTCTCCCTCCTACTTAGCATCTGGGCCTCAAGAGGAACAGGAACTGTGTCCAGCCTAATTAACTTGTACCTACCCCAGTTCTTAGAACAGTGTTTGGCACATAGTAAGACCTAACAAATACCATTAATAATAATTAAAAAAAAAGAGTTGGTAGAATGAAGATGATGAAGGTGTTGCTGGTGATTGCCATTATACTCACTTTCAGGGTGGACTGGGAACTTTTTGGGTACAGGGAACTATACTGGAAGTTAAGGAGAGTAGTCAAAATACATAAAATGTACAATCCCAAACCTCAGGAGGCTTCTTTTTTTTAAACAGTATTTTTTAATCTCTTACTCTGTGCCAGGCACTGTACTAAGTGCTGGCGTAGATGTAAGATAATCAGGTTGGACACAGTCCATGTTCCACATTGGGGCTCCCAATCCTAATCATTTTACTGATGAGGCACAGAGAAGTGAAGTGGCTTGCCCATGGTCACAAAGCAAACAAGTGGCAGGGCTGGAATAGAACTCAGGCCCTCTGACTCCTAGGCGTGTGCTCTATCCACTAGACCATGTTGCTTACAGACTAGGGAGCATCATTGTTATCAGCAAGTCCGTACTGGGTGTCCATTATCCTTTTCTGGGATGCTGGAATTCTCCCAGTCTGATGGGGAGGAGAGAGGAGACAGGACAGACACAAAGACTGGCCCCCGGCCGCCAAATCCAGGATACCCAAACAGGGTTGTATGGTAAGCACAAGTTGAAGGGAATAAAAGCGTCACAGGTTTTCTTAAGTGATAAGTGAGTTGCAGGGGCTAATTGGGGAGAACTCCCTGGAGGAGGTGACCTTGAGCTGCAGAGGGGAGGGAGGAGCAAGGGGGAACAGGCCTAGTGTCCAGGTACTGAGAAGTATTTCCATCATCAGTCCTCATTCAGGGAACCAGAGAGCTTCTCAAGCCAACTTTGCCCAGAGCAGCCAGCCATGCCAAGGTTCAACCAGTCCAACCCTGTGACCTTCACCCTGAAGGGCATACCCGGCCTGGAGGACCTGTACCTGTGGCTGTCCCTGCCTTTCTCCTTCATGTTTGCTGCCATTCTCCTGGGCAACAGCACCATCCTGTTCCTGCTGGCGATGGAGTCTGTACTGGACAAGCCTATGTACCACCTGCTGGCCATGCTCTTGCTGGCTGACCTGGTCTCCACCCTGTCCATGATGCCCCAAGTGCTCAGCCTCCTTTGGTTCGGTGACCAGGACATCAGCCTGGATGCCTGCTTGCTCCAGATGTTCTTCATCCACGGCACCTCGGTAGTGCGCTCCGCCGTGCTGGTGGCCATGGCCTTCGACCGCTACGTTGCCATTTGCGATCCCCTGAACTACACAACTGTGCTCACCGGCTCCTTGGTGCGCCGCCTGGGGCTAATGGCGCTTGCCAAAGGGATTGGGCTTGTTCTTCCCATCCCCCTGCTGCTCAGACAGCTGACTTTCTGCCAGACAGTCATTGCCCACACCTACTGCGATCACATGGCCGTGGTCAAGATGGCCTGTGGGCACACCAGGCCTAACCGTATCTATGGCCTCTGTGTAGTTGTCCTGGTTGGGGGCCTTGATTGTTTGCTCATCGGGGCTTCCTATACCCTGATCCTGTGGGCTGTGTTGCGGTTGTCTTCACGTGGGGCCCGCCTCCGTGCCCTCAGCACCTGCTCCTCCCATCTCTCAGTCGTTTTCGTCACCTATGGCCCCGGCCTCTTTTCTGCACTCGTCTACCGCTTTGGCCGCTCCATCCCAGTCCATATCCACATCCTCCTGGCCAACCTCTACCTCCTTGCCCCTTCTGTGTTCAACCCCATTATCTTTGGGGTAAGAACAAAGGAGATTCGGGACTTGGCTACCAAGCACCTGGGCCACTGCCCTGGGACATAAGCCCAGTAGAGAATGAAGGGAGAAGGCCAAAGGCCACCCCCTTCTGCTCCATTTGCTCCCTGATTGAACCAGTTCTTATTATGAGCCAACCTCTGGGCTAAACAGAGTAAATCCTCATTTTCCCTTCCGCCCTTCCCCCTGTGTTGACTATGCATTTGGCTTTGTACCCGTTAAGACTTACTACTCACCCTACCCCCCAGCACTTATGTAAATAGCTTTCTACTTCATTATTTCCCCTCTCTGCAATTTATTTTAATGCCTGTCTCTCCCTGTGGTCTCTGAGTTTCTTGTGGGCTCAGATCATCTCTACCAACTCTATTCCATTGAACTTTCTGAAGCACTTAGTACAGTGTTCTGTACACAGTAAGCACTCAATAAATGCCATTGATTGTTTGATTGATTGATAGATCCTTGGGTAAATACCAAGGAAGGGGTCAGACATAATGCCTATCAAATGTTGTGCTCGAATGACTTCTGAGGGAGGTTGGCTCTCCCTGAGGTGATGCTGGGATGTAAGGAGATGAAGAAAATGACCAGGAATCAGGGGAATGACTATGTTCTGCCTCACTTCTGCCCCTGGGGGGGATGCTGTTGATTTGGATTCTGTTCCATTCTCTCCATCCAGCCCTCCCTACGTGGCACCACACCCAGCAGTGTTTTTGAGGGCAAGGATTCTTTTCTCTAAGGACAGATCTTCCTCTCCCCCAGGTCCTGATAAAGCATCCAGCTCTACTTGCCAGCCTGGAGAGCTGCAAACTCAGCCTGGGCAGCTGCGGGCAGGGGGGCCTGAGTGGCCAGCACTCTCCTGAGTGGCCAGGGGTGGGCCAGCAACAGAGGTCCCGTGCCATCTGACAGTGAAGAGCAGGCAGAGTCCCAAGGTGAGTGAGGCAGGCTACTCACCCTTGATTATATCCTTGGCCAAGCTGGACTAAGTCCATGGCTTCCCGTAGTCCAGGGTTCCCAGGGTTGGGTAAGGACTCAGAGAACAAAGGGTCCTTATCGGGATCCCAGAGTGATTAAATGGATGGAAAGCAGTGTGGCTTAATGGAAAGAGCATGGTCCCGGTTGTCAGAAAGACCTGGGTTCTAACCCCAGCTCTGCCACTTGCTTGTTGTGTAGCCTTGAGCAGTCATTTAACTTCTTTGTGCTTCAGTTAACTCATCTGTCAAGCGGGCATTTAATCGTCTTCTTTCCAACTTAGAATGTGTGCACTATGTAAGACAGGGACTGTGTCTAACCTGATGATCTTCTATCTACCCCAGCGTGTAGTATAGTGCAGGTACATATAGTAAACATTTAACAAATACTGTATTTATTATTAATTATTAAAGGTTTCCTAAAGGGAATTGAGAGTGTTTAACTTGGAAAAGGAAAGGACAAGTAAGGCATGAAGGAACTGGATAGCCCTGTTCAAGTTTAGGAAAGCATTTCCTGGGGTTGATACTGACCCATCATTTGCTTTGTTAATAGCCGACTTAACAGACTTAAGGTTCAGGGGGACAAAATTAAAAAATAACGACCTTCCTAATGTTTAGAGGTTTTAAACACTGATGTAAGTGACCAAGGGAGGGGGTGGAGTCTTCATTCCCAGAGATTATTCAAGAGAGGAACAACTAGATAGCCATCTCATCTGGGTGACGGAAGGGATTGTCCAACTTGGAAGCAGGGGAATGGAAAAGATTACCTTTGGGGGCATCCTGATCATTTGAAGAAAGCTGCCTTCTGTTGGGTAAGTGAAGGGGATTGAAGGGAGGGAAAGGGAGAGGGGGTTATTGAGGAGGATTGGCAAGCTCTACTCTGTCTCCTGCCAAGGCAGAAGGGAAGAAAACCCATTTAGGAGAGATGTCAAAAGAGTTTCTTAGCTGGGTGTTGGTGGGAAACATTGGAACAGGTCATGGAGGATGGTTTGTCTTCTCAGCCCAATGACCAGGGTGGTGTTTACGTGCTAATAAAACCAATTGATCCATCAATCGTGAGTGCTTATTGTAGGCAGAGCAAAGTGCTAAGAATTTGGGAGAGTACAATGCACCTTAGTTGGTGGAAATATTCCCTGCCCACAAGAAGTTTAAAGACTAGAAGGGGAGACAGACATTAAAATAAATTATGTATATTTAAGTGCTGAGGGTATGAGAGTGGGCTGAATATCAAGCGCTTAATAAATGTCATCATTATTGAAGGGGACAGGTTTGATGGCTTAGGGCTTTGCTATGGCCCAGCTGAAAACTAGAAGTCAGATGGCACAGACAGACCAGGCTGACATGCGGCCGTCAATAATGTATCTGGAGACAAGGAGGCATAATTGAAAACAGGTCTAGGGACTGCAAATTCACTGATGCCTCCACTTCCACAACCACAGCAACACTTCAGGCTACTCAATCAATCAATAATATTTATTATTATTATTATTATTAATTATGGCATTTATTAAGTGCTTACTATGTGCAAAGCACTGTTCTAAGCACTGGGGAGGTTAAAGGTGATCAGGTTGTCCCTCGGGAGGCTCACAGTCTTAATCCCCATTTTACAAATGAGGGAACTGAGGCACAGAGAAGTTAAGTGACTTGCCCAAAGTCACACAGCTAACAATTACCGGAGCCAAGATTTGAACCCATGACCTCTGACTCCAAAGCCCATGCACTTTCTACTGAGCTACGCTGCTTCTCTTCATTGAATGCTTACCATGTGCAGGCACTTTGGAGATTTGAATACAGTGGGGTCGGTAGACATACTCCCTGCCCACAAGAAGATTAGAGTTTGGAGGGGGAGCTAGACACTAAAAAAGACATAATGTACATAGCCACTGGGAGTCTGAGTTTTGGATGGATATCTGGTGTTTCAAGGGGACAGGTCCGAGGGCTTCAAACATTGCTGCAGGCCAGTTGAAAGCTAGGAGTCAAGTAGCACAGACAGACCAGGCTGGCACCCTGTCATCAAAAATGGACTGTAAGACTAAGGGGCATGAGTGGAATCAGGGCTAGGCACTGCAAACACATTCATCTCCTTCTTCCTGGCCGTAGAATTCTTACATATTTACCTGTTTAGGGTGACTGATTTATTTAATGTCTTGTTAGTTCTCATTTTCATCTATTCGCGCACTCATAAATACGGAATTTGTGCCTGTCATGCCTTCTCATAAATAATAATAAATAATGATGGCATTTTTTAAGTGCTTACTATGTTCAAAGCACTGTTCTAAGTGCTGGGGCAGATACAAGGTGATCTGGTTGTCCCACGTGGGGCTCACGATCTTAATCCCCATTTTACAGATGAGTTAACTGAGGCACAGAGAAGTTAAGTGATTTGCCCAGTCACACAGCTGACAATGTGGCAGAGCTGGGATTTGAACCCATGACCTCTGACTCCCAAGCCCATGTTCTTTCCACCGAACCACGCTGCTTTTCTGCTTCTCATGCTCCCTCTTAGATTGTAAATGCTTGAGGGCAGGGTCCACACCTTTCATTTATTTTATGACTCCTCAAATTCCTAGAGGAGGGCTTAATAATAATAATAATAGTATTTGATAAGTGCTTACTATGTGCCAAGCACTGCTTTTAGAGCTGGGGTAGATACAGAGTAATCAAGTTGTCCCACGTGGGGCTCAGTCTCAATCCTCATTTTACAGATGAGGTAACAGAGGCACAGAGAAGTCAAGCAATCCAGTCTAATGCTTAACAAGTACCACTAATAATAAAACAAAAGAGTTGGTAGAATAAAAATGATAAATATGTTGCTATTGATTATCACTGTCACCATCTCCAGGGTGGACTGGGCATCTCCTGGGTGCAAGGAACTATACTTGAGGCTTACGAGGATAGTCAAAATATGTAAAAGATAAAATCCTTACAGATGGGGTTTTTTCAAACAGTATTTGTTAAGCTCTCACTATGCCCCAGGAACTAAGTGCTGGGGTCTTCCTCCAGTGCCTTCGAGTCATTTCCGACTCATAGTGATTCCACGGACACACCCTCTTCAGAAGGACCCATCTTCTATCATAGGGTTATCTGGTATGTTTATCTGTAGAGTTTACTTGGTAAAGATAGGGAAGTGGTTTACCATTGTCTTCTTCAGCACAGTAAAAACTTGAGTCTCTGCCGTTGTCTTTGATCTCAACGTTTTGATCACTTGCTCATTCGCCTCTGACTCTTTCCCAAGCCACTGCTGCCCAGCACAAGTGAATTGACTTTGTATCTCAGATGTTTCGGCTAAGACCTTTCCATTATGTGTAGCCCATAGGGCATAACTCTTAGCTTCATCAGTGAATGCAAACTTTCCTGTCACAATATGGCATCGATTCATAGGTGAGAAGTGCTGGAGTAGATACAAGATTATCAAGCTGGACACAGTCCATGTCCCACATCAGGCTCCCAAACTTAAGCCCCATTTTACAGATGAGGTAACTCAGGTACAGAGAAGTGAAGTGACGTGCTCAAGGTCACACATCATCCAAGTGGCAGAACCTGGATTAGAACTAAGGTCCTTCTGACTCCTGGAGCCGTGATCTATGCACTAGGCCATGCTGCTTCTCATGGGGCTTACAGATAGAGTAGAATCATTGTTATCATCAAGTCGGTGCTGGGTGTCCAGTTCCTGTTTCCAGGATCCTGGGGTGCTCCTAGTCTGATAGAGAGGAGAGAAGAGACAGGATAGACACACAGGATGCCATCCAGGTAGACCCAAACAGAAGGGTGAGAAGCATGCATTGGCAATAATAAATAATAATAATAATAATAATAATAATGGCATTTGTTAAGCTCTTTATGTGCAAAGCACTGTTCTAAGTGCTGGGGGGATACAAGGTGATCAGGTTGGTCCACATGGGGCTCAGTCTTAATCTCCATTTTACAGATGAGGTAACTGGGGCACAGAGAAGTTAAGTGACTTGCCCAAAGTCACACAGCTAACAAGTAGCGGAGCCAGGATTAGAACCCACGACCTCTGACTTCCAAGCCTGGGCTCTTTCCACTGAGCCGCGCTGCTTCTCGTATCACTTAACAAGTCATTTAATTTCTCGGTGTTTCAGTTTCCTCATTTGAAAAATGGGAATCGAATACTGGTTCTCCTTCTCCTCTAGACTGTGAGCCCCACTGTGGGCAAGGAATGTGTCTGTTGTTGTGTTGTACTCTACCAAGCACTTAATACAGAGCTCTATGCACAGTAAGTATTCATTAAATACTATTGAATGAATGAATGAGTTAAAGGGGAGAAAAGCATCACAGGTTTTGATTAGGGATAAGTGAGTGGGAGGGGCTAATTGGGGAGTGTTCCCTGGAGGAGGTGACCTTGAGCTGCAGAGGGGAGGCAGGAGCAAAGGGGGAACAGGCCTAATGTCCAAGTACTGAGAAGTATTTCCATCACCAGTCCTCATTCAGGAGACCAGAGAGCTTCTCAAGCCAACTTTGCCCAAGGCAGCCGGCCATGCCCAGGTTCAACCAGTCCAACCCTATGACCTTCACCCTGAAGGGCATCCCCGGCCTGGAGGACCTGTACCTGTGGCTTTCCCTGCCCTTCTCCTTTATGTTCGTGGCCATTCTCCTGGGCAACAGCGCCATCCTGTTCCTGCTGGCAATGGAGTCTGCCCTGGACAAGCCCATGTACCACCTACTGGCCATGCTTTTGCTAGCTGACCTGGTCTCCACCCTTTCCATGATGCCCCAGGTCCTCAGCCTCCTCTGGTTTGGCATCCAGGACATCAGCCTGGATGCCTGCTTGCTCCAGATGTTCTTCATCTACGGCACCTCAGTGGTGCGCTCCGCCGTGCTGGTGGCCATGGCCTTCGACCGCTACGTGGCCATTTGCAACCCCCTGCACTACACAACTGTGCTCACTGGCTCCCTGGTGCGCTGTCTGGGGATGATGGCGCTGGCCAAAGGGGTGGTTTTGATTCTGCCTGTCCCCCTGCTGCTCAGACAGCTGACCTTCTGCCGGACAGTCATCGCCCACACCTACTGCGATCACATGGCCATGGTCAAGATGGCCTGTGAGCACACCGGGCCCAACCGTGTCTACGGCCTCTGTGTGGTCGTCCTGGTGGGGGGCCTTGATTGTTTGCTCATTGGGTCCTCCTATGCCCTGATCCTGTGGGCTGTGTTGCGGTTGTCTTCCCGTAGAGCCCGCTTCCGTGCCCTCAGCACCTGCTCCTCCCATCTCTCGGTCGTTCTCATCGCCTATGGCCCTGGCCTCTTCTCTGCACTCGTCCACCGCTTTGGCCACGCCATCCCGGTCCACATCCACATCCTCCTGGCCAACCTCTACCTCCTTATCCCCTCTCTGTTTAACCCAGTCATCTTTGGGGTGAGGACCAAGGAGATTCGGGACATGGTCATCAAGCATCTAAATTGCTGCGCTGGGACACGAGCCCAGTAGAGAATGTAGTAACGGGGGTGGGGGTCAGCCTCTTTTTGTTTCATTTATTCAATGATCAATTTGTTTCTTACTATGTGCCAACCACTGTGTTAAACTAGGCCCTTATTTTCCCTATTTGACCTCCCCGCGGTGTTGACTGTGCATTTGGCTGTGAACCCCTTAAGCACTTTGCTACACACCCCAGCCCTACAGTATTTATTATTTACATTAATGTCTGTTCTTCACCCTATTCATTCATTCATTCAATCATATTTATTGAGCACTTACTGTGTGCAGAGCACTGTACCAAGCACTTGGGAAGTCCAAGTTGGCAACATACAGAGACGGTCCCTACCCAACAACGGGCTCACAGTCTAGAAGGGGAAGACAGACAACAAAACAAAACATGGGCAGGTGTCAAGTCATCAGAATAAATAGAAGTAAAGCTAGATGCACATCATTAACAAAATAAATAGAATAGTAAATATGTACAAGTAAAATAAATAGACTAATAAATCTGTACAAACATATATACAGGTGCTGTGGGGAGGGGAAGGAGGTAGGGAGGGTGGGATGGGGAGGGGGAGAAGAAGGAAGGGGCTCAGTCTGGGAAGGCCTCCTGGAGGAGGTGAGCTCTCAGTAGGGCTTTGAAGGGAGGAAGGAAGCTAGCTTGGTGGATGTGCAGAGGGAGGGCATTCCAGGCTAGGGGCAGGATGTGGGCGGGGGTCGATGGCGGGACAGGTGAGAATGAGGCACAGTGAGAAGGTTAGCAGCAGAGGAGCGGAGGGTTCAGGCTGGGCTGTAGAAGGAAAGAAGGGCGGTGAGGTAGGAAGGGGCGAGGTGATGGAGAGCCTTGAAGCCAAGAGTGAGGAGTTTTTGCCTGATGTGTAGGTTGATTGGTAGCCACTGGAGATTTTTGAGGAGGGGTTGCCATGCTGTGCAGGAGGAAGTAACAGAGAAGAGGCAGGGAATCTATACAAGCCAGCATGCCCTATGGCAACCAAATTCAGGAATGGGGCAGTGGTGTTAGGAGGAGAGAGAGAGAGGGAGAGTGAGAGAGAGAGAGAGAGAGAGAGAGAGAGAGAGAGAGAGAGAGAGAGAGAGAGCACAGAGCAAGGGGCTTGGTGTCAGTCAGTCCCCAAGTTTTCAAAGAGCATCCCCAGGAAGATGATGTCCAGGACAGTCCGTCAGAGCTCCCGGGAGGGGAGACAGCACAGACAGGCACAGGCACATGTGGACAGGTACAGTAATGACAGGAATGAGCCAGGTCAGTTGAAGGGCCATAATAGTGGAGCTGACTTCAAGTGACCTGTAGGAAAGGTGAAGGGAAATTTTTAGGAAACAAAGACATGTCAGCCTTTAACAAAATTTTGCAACGAACCTTTCAATACCTGTTCTCCCTACTACTTAGACTGTGAACTCCACGTGGGACTTGATTATCTTGTATTTACTGCAGCACTTAATGCAGTGCTTGGTATATAGTAAGTTCTTAACATGTTCCACCATTATTATTTCTTAGGGAATCTATTCCATTGGCAATGAAAGCATTAGGCCTTGTATTGTTTGCCATGTGATCTTGGGCAGGTCACTTAATTTCTCTGGACCTCAGTTTTCTCAACTGAAAATGGGAATTAAATCCTACCTCTTACTTAGACTGTGAGCCACACGTAGGACAGGGACTGTGTCCTACCTGATTAATTTGTATCTACTTCAGCACTTCAAACTGATCGACATGTAGTAAGAATTTAATAAATATAATAATAATAATCCTTGTCCTTGAAAGCCTGAGAGTCTGATGGGAGGATACAAAAGTTGCACACACACACACACACACACACACACACACACACACACACACACACTCTCTCTCTCTCTCTCTCTCTCTCTCTCTCTCTCTCTCTCTCTCACACACACACTATACTGGGCGATAGGAGGAGGGACAGATGAAGAAGAAGGCACGGTCTCTAATCGTAAGAAGCTGACAGTCTCATGGAGGAGGAGGATCAGAACCAGAAACCCAGACACACTGAACAGGAGGTAATGTGAGCTCACGGAAAGAACAAGGGCCTGAGCATTAGAGGACCTTTAGATAAGGCCTCAGTTACCTTATCTGTAAAATGCGGATTAACACTGTGAGCCCCATGTGAGATCAGGACTTTGTCCAACCTGATTAGTTTGTATATACCCCAGAACTTAGTCCAGTGCCTGGCACATAGTAAACACTTGAAAAGCAGCGTGGCTTAGTGCAAAGAGCACAGGCCTGTGAGTCAGAGGTCATAGATTCTAATTCCAGTTCCGCCACTTGTCAGCTGTGTCTTTGGGCAAATCACTCAACTTCTCTGTATCTCAGCTGCCTCGTCTGTAAAATGGGGATTAAGACTCTGAGCCCCACGTGGACAACCTGATTATCTTGTATCTCCCCCAATACTTAGAACAGTGCTTCTCATATATTGTAAGCACTTAACAAATGCCATTATTATAATTATTTTTATTACCCTGTCCTCCTATATCCTGTGTTTTCAGGTCATGTTTTGACAGGGTTGATATAAGGGAATTAGGGAATGTTCATCCAGCAACATGAGCCTGTCTGCTTATGTCACATCATGGTATTGGAGGAAACGGCTTTTACATATGCTTGGGAGCCCATGGGACAGCAGTGCAGCTGACAACTACTGACTTTTTCCTCCAAGTGAGGTTTTGGATGAACCCAGCCCCTGTGATGTAGAGCTGAGTGAACAGTGGATCTGAGATAGTTCAGACCCCCCTGAAGTTTGACTTTTTAACTTTGAAAACTCACTCAGATGGAGCTATCAGGGTTACCTAGTCTTTAGAAAGTCACTCACAAAGAAGGTGTGTGTGTTTGACTGAAATAGGCAGTGGGAAGGGCTTATTTTATGTGACTTTACAAAGAGAAACTTCTTCCTTCCTCCCTGCCCTCCCCTGCCCCAACTTGAAATGGGAATATCCTTGAAAGAGCCAGCCCTTAAAGGGCCAGGTAACAGGCAGTTGATGGGAAAACCCAGACTGGACAGATGGGCATCCAGGAAGCATTTGATTTGGACAGTGCATTCCAATATCATATAGCTGATCTCCCAGGGCATCTCAGTCAGGCACTTCCAGCCATTCCCATGGTAACCAGTGCTGAAAACTGAATAAAGGCACAACACCTCAGGGAGGACAGTACTTCAGTTGGCTACCATGGAAACCATGCCCAGGCAGGAAGGGGCAAGGAGGAACAGAAAGGGTACTTTCATGGCTTAGTGGAAAGAGCATGGGCTTGAGAGTCAGAAGACGTGGGTTCTAATCCCACCTCCACCACTTGTCTGCTGGGTGACCTTGGTAAAGTCACTTAACGTCTCTGTGCCTCAGTTACCTCATCTGTAAAATGGGGATTAAAAATGTAAGCCCCACATGGGACAACCTGATTACCCTGTATCTAGTGGCCTGACACTTAGTAAGCACTTAACAAATACCATAAAAAAGCATTAGATGATCAGTTAAACAATCATATTTACTGAGCACTTACTGTCTGCAGTGCACTGTACTAAGAACTTGGGAGAGTACCATGTAATAAACTTGATAGACACATTCCTTGCCCACAATGGGCTTACACTCTAGAGGGAGAGACAGACCTTAATATGAATAAATACATTGTGAATATGTCTGTAAGTGTTTTAGGACTGAGGGAGGGGTGAATAAAGGTTGTTAATCACCCAAATCAAATAGAGGCTGATCTGGGGAAATCCCCAGAAACTCTATTTAAGGGGCTGATGCTAGTGATGCAAGGGACTGTGTGGCCAATTACATTAATTGTAATAATAATAATAATAATGGCATTTATTAAGCGCTTACTATGTGCATAGCACTGTTCTAAACGCTGGGGAGGTTACAAGGTGATCAGGTTGTCCCACAGGGGGCTCACAGTCTTAATCCCCATTTTACAGATGAGGTAACTGAGGCACAGAGAAGTTAAGTGACTTGCCCACAGTCACACAGCTGACAATTGGCGGAGCCAGGGTTTGAACCCATGACCTCTGACTCCAAAGCCCGGGCTCTTTCCACTGAGCCAGGCTGCTTCTCTAATAGCAGGGGTTATGCTGGGATTAGTAATAGCAGGGTAAATGCTAATTGACCTCCATCACTTCTGCCTGTCCCCCCACCAGACTGAGCCCCCCTTTTCCTCTCCTCGTCCCCATCCCCCCCACCCTACCTCCTTCCCCTCCCTACAGCACCTGTATATCATCAATCGTATTTATTGAGTGCTTACTGTGTGCAGAGCACTGTACTAAGCGCTTGGGAAGTACAAGATGGCAACATATAGAGACAGTCCCTACACAACAGTGGTCTCACAGTCTAAAAGATTGTACAGATTTATTATTCTATTTATTTTACTTGTACATATTTACTATTCTATTTATTTTGTTAATGATGTGTATCTAGCTTTATTTCTATTTATTCTGATGACTTGACACCTGTCCACATGCTTTGTTTTGTTGTCTGCCTCGCCCTTCTAGACTGTGAGCCCGTTGTTGGGTAGGGACCGTCTCTATAAGCTGTCAACTTGTACTTCCCAAGCGCTTAGTACAGTGTTCTGCACACATTAAGCACTCAATAAATACGATTGAATGAATGAATGAATGAACCCCGGGAGACACCCTGCGACTTCAATAGAGAAGCAGAGAATCCCCAGTTGGGCTGGACCTTCTCCTTCTCATCTGCTTCAGCCTTCTGCCTCTGGCATGGGTGTAAACTAGGCTGTTATCATGCACACCACCAATGGCATTTATTGATCATCAACTAAGTGTGAAGCACTGTAATAAGCACTTGGGAGAGCCCCTCAGAAGCAAGACACATGATCCCTGCTTTTAGCTCCCATGAAGCTTACAGTCTAATGAAGTGGACAGATTGACAGACATTATTTTAAAATAGTGGCTGAAGGAGGAGAACCAAAGTTATAACAAAATTTCATAAATGTTTCATGAAAGTCATTGAATGGGGTGTTGGAGATCTGATCTATTTTAGGCTCTTCAGGAAAAGGAGACACCATAGTCCTTAGTGGTAGGTCCTAATTCTCACCTCTCCACCATTCACTTGGAGGAAGTTCTTCATGAGGTCTCACTGAAGTCCCTTTTGCTGCAGCTAAAGACCATTTACTCTCATCCTGGTAACCTGCTGATCACTGTCCACAGTGTAATACCCTGAATCCTTTCCAAGGTCTCCATCACTCCATCCCCCTACCCAGGAGCAAAATGGCTGGACTACCCCTCCATCCCTGCCCCCTCCCATGCCCAGACATAACCCTGAGCACTTTGGGAAAACAACCCTGGATGTGCCCTTCCACTCCCTTCCACATTGTGTGCATGGGCATATAACCTCTTGCTGGGCTGATGCATTTCCTTATGCAGGGTCTGCCTCTATATCTAAGCCAGTCTCCTGGTGCCCAGGTCATTGCAGATTCAATTTGTGGATAGCAACCCCTGCTCCAGGCTGGTCTGACTGCTGTCATGGCCTCCCTGCTGTTTCCCATTGTTTAAAGCTCTGCTTCACTGGGTCATTTATTCTGCTCTTTTGGTTTGCATGTGCCCCCTTACCTCTTGAATAAAGGACACATTCCTTGTCCTTCCTTCTATACATCCCTTTACCACCCACCCAGCCACTCCTCCCCTTAAAGGATACACTAATTAGGCCCAGTCAAGTTCAGCTTCCTCAGTTCCAGCTGAGTGGCAGAAAGGGGATGACCATTGGCTGTGGAAAGCTTTTAATAAAATAATAATGGTATTTATTTATCTTTTTATTAAATGTTATGTGCCAAGCCCTTTTTTTTAACTGGGACACTGTCCTGGCTGGTAATAATAATAATGGTATTTGTTAAGCACTTACTATGTGCCAAGCACTGTTCTAAGCACTGAGCACTGTTCTAAGCACGGAACTCACCTTCCTGACTGAATCAGGGACAACAGGAACTTCCTCCCATCCTAATGGAACTACTGGGTTGGGGGTGATCACCAGGGGATCACTAGGGTCCGAGGTAGGCATGCAGTGCTGCATGAATTTAGCCGCAGCAGTGTTTGTGTCGTTCAATGCTTGGCCCATAATAAGTGAAAGATTCCCCTCTGGGGTAGAGCCTATTGTACACAGTGCAATGAGGGAGAGGGCAAGAAAGGGGTCTCCAGACTATATTTCCCTCTCTGGAGTAGCCTTCACACCTAAGCAACATGGCTTGGTGAAAAGAGCACAGGCTTGGAAGTCATGGTCATGGGTTCTAATCTTGGCTCCTCCACTTAGCTGTGTGGCTTTGGACAAGTGTGGCTCAGTGGAAAAGAACATGGGCTCTGGAGTCAGAGATCATGGGTTCAAATCCCGGCTCTGCCAATTGTCAGCTGTGTGACTTTGGGCAAATCACTTAACTTCTCTGGGCCTCAGTTACCTCAACTGTAAAATGGGGATTAAGACTGTGAGCCCCCCGTGGGACAACCTGATCACCTTGTGACCTCCCCAGTGCTTAGAACAGTGCTTTGCACATAGTAAGTGCTTAATAAATGCCATTATTATTATTATTATTATCATTCTCTGTGCCTCAGTTACCTCATCTGTAAAATGGAGATTAAGACTGTAAGCTCCATGTGGGGCAACATGATAACCTTGTATCCACCCCAGTGCTTAGAACAGTTCTTGACACATAGTAAGCGCTTAGTAAATACCATCATGATTATTATTATTATTATTCTACCTTTGGGGGCATTTGTGCTCCTGGGCACGCTAGAAAGGTGGTGGAGTCAGAGAGGACCCAGCCCTTAAATCTAAACAAGTGAAATCGGACAATATGTCTCAAATCAATCAGAGGGAAGGCCTAAAAATGATTCAATCAACTTCTAGCTGTCATGTCTCTTTCCCCATATTGACTTGGGCATTCTAGACTGTGAACCCGTTGTTGGATAGGGACTCTCTCTATAGGTTGCTGAATTGTACTTCCCAAGCACTTAGGACAGTTCTCTGCATCCAGTAAGCACTCAATAAATACGATTGAATGAATGTATGAGGCATCCATAAAGGGACAAGGATCAGCAGCACTTACATAGAGCAGAGTGGTCAGACTTTAGGGACATGTCCATTTTTGCCCCTCAGCCACCTCAGGGGTCTCAGGGCTCTCATTCATTCATTCATTCATTCATTCATTCATTCATTCATTCATCCAATCATATTTACTGAACGCTTACTGTGTGCAGAGCACTGCACTAAGCACTAGGAAAGTACAAGTCCTCAACATTTAGAGATAATCCCTACCCAACAGCAGGCTCACAGTCTAGAAGGGGGAGACAGACAACAAAACAAAACATGTAGACAGGTGTCAAAATCGTCAGAACAAATAGAATTAAAGCTAAATTTACATCATTAACAAAATAAATAGAATAGTAAATATGTACAAGTAAAATAAATAGAGTAATAAATATGTACATATATATATATATACAAGTGCTATGGGGAGGGGAAGGAGGTAGGGTGGGGGGGATGGGGAGGAGGAGAGGAAAAAGGGGGTTCAGTCTGGGAAGGCCTCCTGGAGCAGATGAGCTCTCAGTAGAGCTTTAAAGGGTGGAAGAGAGCTAGCTTGGAGGAGCTAACTCTCTTCCTCTCTTGAAGAACCTACTGAGAGCTCACCTCCTCCAGGAGGCCTTCCCAGACTGAGCGCCTTCCTTCTTCTCCCCATCATCCCCCTCTCCATCCCCCCATGTTACCTCCTTCCCTTCCCCACAGCACCTGTATATATGTATATATGTATATATGTTTGTACATACTTATTACTCTATTTATTTATTTTACTTGTACATATATATTCTATTTATTTTATTTTGTTAGTATGTTTGGTTTTGTTCTCTGTCTCCCCCTTTTAGACTGTGAGCCCACTGTTGGGTAGGGACTGTCTCTATATGTTGCCAACTTGTACTTCCCAAGCGCTTAGTACAGTGCTCTGCACACAGTAAGCGCTCAATAAATACGATTGATTGATTGATTGATTGATTGATTGATTGATTGATTGATGTGTGGAGGGAGGACATTCCAGTCCAGGGGGAGGATGTGGGCCAGGGGTCGACAGTGGGACAGGTGAGAACGAGGTACAGTGAGGAGGTTAGTGGCAGAGGAGCAGAGGGTGCAGGGTGGGCTGTAGAAAGAGAGAAGGGAGGTGAGGTAGGAGGGGGCTAGGTGATGGAGAGCCTTGAAGCCGAGAGTGAGGAGTTTTTGCTTGATGCGTAGGTTGACAGGCAGCCACTGGAGATTTTTGAGGAGGGGAGTAACATGTCCAGAGCGTTTCTGCACAAAGATGATCCGGGCAACAGAGGGAAGTATATACTGAAGTGGGGAGTGACAGGAAGATGGGAGATCAGAGAGGAGGCTGATGCAGTAATCCAGTCGGGATAGGATGAGAGATTGAAACAGAAAGGTAGCAGTTTAGATGGATAGGAAAGGGCGGATCTTGGTGATGTTGAGGTGAGAGTGGCTGGTTTTGGTGATGGATTGGATGTGTGGGGTGAACGAGAGAGCGAAGTCGAGGATGACACCAAGTTTGTGGGCTTGGGAGATGGGAAGGATGGCAGTGCCATCTACAGTGGCGGGAAAGTCAGGGAGAGGACAGGGCTTGGGAGGGAAGACAAGGAGTTCAGTCTTGGACATATTGAGTTTTAGATGGCGGACAGACATCCAGATGGAGATGTCCTGAAGGCAGGAGGAGACACAAGACAGGAGGGAGGGAGAGAGAGCAGGGGCAGAGATGTGGATTTGGGTGTCATCAGTGTAGAGATGATAGTTGAAGCCATGGGAGCGAATGAGTTCACCAAATGAACTCAGTTGATGGAGTCTCCCTGGGGCCTTTTGCTGGAGCTGGTGGTAGCAGTGAGGAGTTGTGCAGGACCCTACCTATTCCCCAGTATTAGAGTCAGGATCCTCTGGCGGATATGCTTGGTGTTAATGCCATACACCAGCGGGTTGAGCACGGGGGGCACCAGGAGGTAGAGGTTGGCCACGAAAATGTGAACCTGAGGTTGCATCCAGTGACCAAAGCGGTGGGTGAAGAAGGAGAAGAAAGCTGGGATGTAGAAGACCAGGATGACACATACATGGGCCCCACAGGTGCTGAAGGCTTTGAGCTGTGCATCCTGGGAGGGCAGGTGGAGCACAGTATGGAGGATGAAGCCATAAGAAAAGACAATGAGCACCACGTCCATCCCTGTGACTGAGAGTGCAGCTGTCAGGCCATAGATGATGTTGATCTTGATGTTGGCACATGCCAGCTTAGCAATGCCCATGTGGTCACAGTAGGTGTGGGAGATCACATGATGCCCACAGAATGGCAATCTGTGGATCAGGATGATAAATGGAAAGACGAATAAGAGGCCTCGGACTATGCAGGCCATTACAATTTTCCCAATGACCCCAGGGCTGAGGATGGATGAGTAGTGTAGTGGGCGGCAGATGGCTACAAAGCGGTCAAAAGCCATGGCCAGCAGGACAGCTGACTCGGTGCCAAAGACCATGTGGACAAAGAACATTTGGGTGAGGCAGCCATAGTAGGAGATGTGCTGGACCCCAAACCAGAAGATGGCCAGCATCTTAGGTAATGTGGTAGAGCAAAGCACCAGGTCTGTGAGCGAGAGGATGCAGAGGAAGAGATACATGGGCTTGTGGAGGGTCTTGTCAGAGGCAACAACAAACAGGATGGTGCCACTGCCCAGCAGAGCTGTGATGTACATGGAGCAGAAGGGGAGGGAGATCCAGATGTGCTGATCCTCCATCCCAGGAATGCCTAACAGGAGGAACATGGAAGGATGGAAGCTGGTAGTGTTGGAAATCAACATGGTGACCTGGGAAGAAGAAGCAGAAGTGGGGAGGGACAATCTCTAAAATTATCCCAAGAAGACTAATTACTCAAAGTCAACTCAAGACCCAAATCCTTCTTAGAGCAGTGCTCAGTGCTTAGAACAGTAAGTGCTTAACAAACCCCAAATAATAAATAGTATTATTCAGGAAGCCTGCCAGGTAAACCCCTTACCATTTTTCTAGCTTTGGTTAGTCTCATCAACCCAGTGTCTTCTGTACTTATTCATTCATTCATTCAATCACATTAATTGAGTGCTTACTGCGAGCAGAGTGTTGTACTAAATACTTGTCAACCTACAAATCAAGCAAAAACTCCTCACTCTTGGCTTCAAGGCTCTCCGTCACCTCAACCCCTCCTCCTCACCTCCCTTCTCTCCTTCTACAGCCCCCTTTCTACTGAACTCAACTAATTCACTCCCTTATCCTTTCATCAAACTCATTCCACTGACCCACAGCCCTCGATGCCACCCTAAACTTGTCCTTATCCTGACTTTCCCATCAATGTAGATGGCACCACTATTCTTCTTGTCACATAAATCTGTGACCTTGGCACCATTACCACTGACTCCTCTCTCTCATTCAATGCTCATATTCAATCCATCACTAAATCCTGTGGGTTCATTCATTCATTCATTCAATCGTATTTATTGAGCACTTACTGTGTGCAGAGCACTGTACTAAGTTCTTGGGAAGTACAAGTTAGCAACATATAGAGACGGTACCTACCCAACAGAAGATCACAGTGGGTTCTAACTTCACGACATCACTAAAATCCACGCTTGCCTCTAATGACTTCTAGACTGTGAGCCCACTGTTGGGTAAGGACCATCTCTATATGTTGCCAACTTGTACTTCCCAAGTGCTTAGTACAGTGCCCTGCACACAGTAAGAGCTCAATAAATACGATTGAATGAATGAATGAATAATGACCTGACTACTTACTTTTTTGAAAAATTCGTACTATCAGGCATGATATCCCTAACAGTCCCTCCTTAGTCCCTCCCCACTCCTGCCCGTTCTTCAACTCGCCCATCTTTCCCAGGATTATCTCTAGAGGAGATCTCCTGCCTTCTCTCAAATCCACCCCCTCCACCTGCATATCCAACCCCATTCCTTTGCACCTTATCAAACACTTGCCTCCTCCCTTCTTCCCTCCCAAAACTGCCATCTTCAACTGTTCACTCTCCAATAGCTTCTCCCCAGCAGGTTTCAAACATTCTTATGTCTCCCTTATCCTAAAAAAGCCCCCTCATTTGACCCAATGGCTCTCTCCTTCCATTCTCCCCGAACTCCTTGAGTGAGTTGTCTACACCTGCTGTCTCAAGTTCCCTCTCCAATTCTCTCCTTGAATTGGCTCCTGTTCTCTTCACTCCAGAAGGGTGACCCTCTCGAAAGTCACAAAGTGTCTCCTTCTTGCCAAATCCAATAACTTCTACCCTATCCTAATCCTCCTTGACCACTCAGCTGCCTTCAACACTGTCGACCACCCTCTTGTCCTGGAAACATTATCCAACTTCGGCTTCAGTGACTCTGTCCTCTTCTGGTTCTCCTCCTATCTCTCTGGCCACTCATTCTCAGTCTCTTTCATAGGCTCCTCCTCTGCCTCCCACCCTCTAACTGTGGATGTCCCTCAGGGTTCAGTTCTGGGTCCCCTTCTATTCCCCATCTACACCCACTCCCTTGGAGAACTCATTCACTCACAGGGCTTCACCTGTCACCTCTATGCAGATGAATTCCAAATCTATATCTGCAGCCCTGATTTCTCTCCCTCTCTGCAGTCTCACATTTCCTCCTGCCTTCAGGTTACCCTCACCTTACCTCGTTCTCGCCTGTCCCACCATGGGCAACATCCTACCTCTGGTATGGACTGCCCTCCCTCTACACATCCACCAAACTAGCTCTCTGCCTCCCTTCAAAGCCCTACTGAGAGCTCACCTCCTCCAGGAGGCCTTCCCAGACTGAGCTCCCCTTTGTTCCTCTCCTCCTCCTCCTCCCCTCCTCATCACCCCCATCCATCCATCTACGCTGCCTCCTTCCCCACCCCACAGCACTTGTGTATATTTGTACATATTTATTACTCTATTTATTTTATGAATGATGTGTATATAGCTATAATTCTATTTATTCTGATGGTATTCACACTTGTCAACTTGTTTTGTGTTGTTGTCTGTCTCCCCCTTCTAGATGTCGGTGGGTAGGGATCGTCTCTATATCTTGCCTCATCTGTAAAATGGGGATGAAGACTGTAAGCCCCCCGTGGGACAACCTGATCACCTTGTAACCTCCCCAGCACTTAGAACAGTGTTCAGCACATAGTAAGCGCTTAATAAATGCCATCATTATTATTATTATTGCCGATTTGTACTTCCCAAGCACTTAGTACAGTGTTCCGCACACAGTAAGAGCTCAATAAGCAGCATGGCTCAGTGGAAAGAGCCCAGGCTTTGGAGTCAGAGGTCATGGGTTCAAAATTCAGATCCGCCAGTTGTCAGCTGTGTGACTTTGGGCAAGTCCCTTAACTTCTCTGTGCTTCAGTTACCTCATCTGTAAAAATGGGGATTAAGACTGTGAGCGCCCCATGGGACAACCTGATCACCTTGTAATCTCCCCAGCACTTAGCTCCCCAGCTTTGCACATAGTAAGTGCTTAATAAATGCCATTATTATTATTATTGTTAATGATAAATGATTGAATGAATGAATAAATATCTCTACTTTGTTGTCCTCCAATCAGTGCAAATTTAACATGTCTAAAGCAGACTCCTTATCTTACCACCCAAATCCTGTCCTCCCTCTGACTTTCCCATCACTGGAGTTGGCACCACCATCCTTCTTGTCTTACAAGCCCTTAACCTTGGCATTTTCCTTGACTCTTCTCTCTCATTCAACACATATACTCAGTTCATCACTAAATCTTGTCGGATCCACATTCACAACTTCACTAAACCATCCTTTCCTCTCCATCGAAACATCCAAGCATTTATCCTATCCCAACTTGATTACTGTATCAGTTTCCTTACTGATTTCTCAACCTCCTGTCTGAAGTACAGTCCATACTTCATTCTGCCGCCTGAATCGTTTTTCTGCAAAAGCATTCAGGCCATGTTTCCCCACTTCTCAAGAACCTCCAGTGGTTGCCCATTCACCTTCACATCAAACAGAAACTCCTATGATCAGCTTTGAAGCACTCAATCACCTTGCGCTCTCCTACTACAACCCAGGCCACACTCCTCACTCCTCTAATGCTAATATTCTCACTGTACCTCCATCTCATCTATCTTGCCACCGACCTTTCACCCTTGTCCTGCCACTGGCCTGGCATGCCATCCTTCTTTATATATGATAGAAAATTACTCTTCCCCACTTCAAAACCTTATTAAAGGCACATCTCCTCCAAGAGGCCTTCCCTGACTAAGCCCTCCTCCTTTCCTCTTCTCCTACTCCCTTCTGTGTCACTTTAGCACTTGGACTTCCTCTCTTTATTCAACCCCCCTCCCAGCCCCATGGCATTTATGTACATTTCTTGTAATTCATTTATTTATGTTAATGTCTATCTCCCCCTCTAGAATGTAAGCTCCTTGTTAGCAGGGTATGTCTTACATTGTTATATTGTACTCTCCCAAGTGCTTAGTACAGTGCTCTGTGCACGGTAAGCACTCAATAAATATGACTAACTTACTAACCGTCATGTGGCCTGATTCTCTAAAACAGGTAAGATTGTTTTTTAAACTGCATGAGTGACAACAGACATCAGTGATACTGAGGGTTCCTGAAGACATTTGTGTCATTTGCTGACACCAGAAAGGAAAGGAATATTAGTGAAGAAATATTTACCAAATTGACATTGTTGTACTATAAATCCTAAGGGAATGTGGATAAAGGTAGAATCATCATCATCATCAATCGTATTTATTGAGTGCTAACTATGTGCAGAGCACTGTACTAAGTGCTAGGGAAGTACAAATTCGCAACATATAGAGACAGTCCCTACCCAACAGTGGGCTCACAGTCTAGAAGGGGGAGACAGAGAACAAAACCAAACATATTAACAAAATAAAATAAATAGAATAAATATGTACAAATAAAATAAATAAATAAATAGAGTAATAAATACGTATAAACATATATACATACATACAGGTGCTGCGGGGAGGGGAAGGAGGTAAGTCGGGGGGATGGGGAGGGGGAGGAGGGGGAGAAGAAGGAGGGGGCTCAGTCTGGGATGGCCTCTGGAGGAGGTGAGCTCTCAGTAGGGCTTTGAAGGGAGGAAGAGAGCTAGGTTCTGGACAAAGACAATCCGGGCAGCAGCATGAAGTATGGATTGAAGTGGGGAGAGAAATGAGGATGGGAGATCAGAGAGAAGGCTGATACAGTAGTCCAGATGGGATAGGATGAGAGCTTGAACAAGCAGAATAGTGGTTTGGATGGAGACGAAAGGGCGGATCTTGGCAATGTTGCGGAGCTGAGACCGGCAGGTTTTGGTGGCAGCTTGGATGTGAGGGGTGAATGAGAGAGCAGAATCGAGGATGACACCAAGGTTGCGGGCTTGTGAGATGGGAAGGATGGTAGTGCCATCTACAGTGATGGGAAAGTCAGGGAGAGGGCAGGGTTTGGGAGGGAAGACAAGCAGTTCAGTCTTGGACATGTTGAGTTTCAGGTGGCGGGCAAACATCCAGATGGAGATGTCCTGAAGACAGGAGGAGATGCGAGCCTGGAGAGAGGGGGAGAGAGCAGGGGCAGAGATGTAGATCTGGGTGTCATCAGCATAGAGATGATAGTTGAAGCCGTGGGAGCGAATGAGGTCACCAAGGGAGTGCGTGTAGATTGAGAACAGAAGGGGACCAAGTACTGAACCTTGGGGAACCCCCACAGTAAGAGGATGGGAGGGGAGGAGGAGCCTGCAAAAGAGACTGAGAAAGAACGACTGGAGAGATAAGAGGAGAACCAGGAGAGGACGGAGTCTGTGAAGCCAAGGTCAGATAGCGTGTTGAGGAGAAGGGGGTGGTCCACAGTGTCGAATGCAGCTGAGAGGTCGAGGAGGATTAGGATAGAGTATGAGCCGTTGGATTTGGCAAGCAGGAGGTCATTGGTGACCTTTGAGAGGGCAGTTTCCGTGGAATGCAGGGGACGGAAGCCAGACTGGAGGAGGTCGAGGAGAGAGTTGTTGTTGAGGAATTCTAGGCAGCGCGTGTAGACAACTCGTTCAAGGAGTTTGGAAAGGAATGGTAGGAGGGATATGGGGCGATAACTAGAAGGTGAGGTGGGGTCAAGAGAGGGTTTTTTTTAGGATGGGAGAGACATGGGCATGTTTGAAGGCAGAGGGGAAGGAACCAGTGGAGAGTGAGCGGTTGAAGGTAGAATTCTACATATTGGAAATTTTCAAACTGCAAACCTGAAGTCTAAAAGCAGTAAACCCCTGAAATTATATGATATTATATGCAGTTTTTAATTCCTCTACTCCCTAGTAACTAATGAAGAAAGGGGATCAGGAATTATATACCAAGGAGAAGAGAAGGTTTGGGGGAGGCCTATAAAGAGCCTTCAAGATGAAAATAGCTATCGCTAGAAGAGTGTCAACCATTTTTCAAACTCACCAATTCGTGGTAAGTGCAAATAACTTCATATTGTAGCATGAAGGGTTTAGATTAGACAGAAAAAAACGGAGAGAGTGGTGAGATAGGGGAAGGGATAATTGAAGGGCATTGGGGCACCTTTCCTGAGGACCGTAAAGAACAGGAGACATGTTCTTCTGCCTGGATGGCATTCAGGGTGGTTTTGTCTAGAGGCAGAGGGATAGATGACATAACCTTAGGGAGGCAGTTTAGCCTAGTGGCCAGAACCTGGGTTCAACTCCCATATCTGAGGATGGCCTGATGTTGGACCTTGGGCAAATCACTTAACCACTCTGAACCTCAGCTTCCTCTTCTGTAAGGTGGAGATAATAATTGCTGTCTCTCCGTAACAGGAATGTTATGAGGGCACAATGAGATAAGCAATAAATAGTGCAATGACTACATTCAAGGAATAATAATGGTATTTGTTAAGCACTTACTATGTGCCAAAACTCTCTGCGTACTATGTATGCATCAGGCAAAAACTCCTCACTCTCGGCTTCAAGGCTCTCCATCACCTCGCCCCCTCCTACCTCACCTCCCTTCTTTCCTTCTACAGCCCAACCCTCACCCTCCGCTCCTCTGCCGCTAACCTCCTCACTGTGCCTCATTCTCGCCTCTTCCTCCCTTCAAAGCCCTACTGAGAGCTCACCTCCTCCAGGAGGTCTTCCCAGACTGAGCCCCCCCACTTCCTCTCCCCCTCCTCCCCCTCCCCACAGCACCTGTATATATGTTTGTACAGATTTATTACTCTATTTATTTTACTTGTACATATTTACTATTCTGTTTATTTTATTTTGTTAATAAGTGTTGTTTTGTTGTCTGTCTCCCCCTTCTAGACTGTGAGCCCGCTATTGGGTAGGGACCGTCTCTATACATAACCAACTTGTACTTCCCAAGCACTTAGTACAGTGCTGTGCACACAGTAAGCGCTCAATAAATACGATTGAATGAATGAATGAATGAATGAAGTGGTAGACATGTTCTCTGCTCACAACAATCTTACAGTTTAAAGAGAAAGAAAGACATTTATATAAATACATATTGAACATCTGCACGCATCTTTTCCTCTATCTGGCCTTTTCCATCCTCCTAGCCCTCCCTTCTCCTTAGCATTACTTCCCTCCCCAGCCCTTCTTAACCCACCACAAGGCAGACGCCTCCTACCTGGTTCTGCTCTTCCCAGGGACACTCAGAGCGCTGCAGTTGGGTGGTGAGAGTCAGGCCTGAGAGCAGAGGTCACAGGCTTTTTATCTTTCTCATCCTCTGGGGGACCGATGTTGGGAGGGGCAGGCCCAAGTCTCCAGACAGCAACCAGGTGGTAAAAATAGAGCAGGGACTACTAAAGGACCCCTCCTCCTTTCAATCTCCCCTTCCTCCCTTCAAAGCCCTACTGAGAGCTCACCTCCTCCAGGAGGCCTTCCCAGACTGAGCCCCCACCTTCTTCTCCCCCTCCCCATCTCCCCCGCCTTACCTCCTTCCCCTCCCCACAGCACCTGTATGTGTGTATATATGTTTGTACGCATTTATTACTCTATTTATTTATTTTATTTGTACATTTTTATTCTATTTATTTTATTTTGTTAATATGTTTGGTTTTGTTCTCTGTCTCCCCCTTCTAGACGGTGAGCCCAATGTTGGGTAGCGACCGTCTCTATATGTTGCCAACTTGTACTTCCCAAGTGCTCAGTACAGTGCTGTGCACACAGTAAGCGCTCAATAAATACGATTGAATGAATGAATGAATGAATGAATGAATAATTGGAGGAGAGGAACTTGGGACAGTGGGTTTATAAAACTTGCTCAAGGAGCATGGAGAGGAATGGTTGGAGGAAAATGGGGTTATAACTGGAGGGAGCAGTGAGATCAAGTGAGTTTTTTTAGGATAGGGAAAGTAGCATGGTCTTGCGCATAGGGCATGGGCTTGGGAGTCAGAAGGACCCACGTACTAATCCTGGCTCTGCCACTTCTGCTGTGTGTTTAACCTTGGACAAGTCACTTTACTTCTCTTGTCTCAGTTACCTCATCGGCAAAATGGGAATTAAGACTATGAGCCCCATGTGGGACAGAGACTGTCAAACTTGATTAGCTTGTTTGTATTCCAATGCTTAGAACAATGTTTGACATATAGTAAATGTTTATGCTTAACATATACCATCATTAGCAACTTCTCTGTGCCTCAGTTCCCTCATCTGTAAAATGGGGATGAAGACTGAGCCCTACATGGGACAAGCTGATTACCGTGTATCTACCCCAGTGCTTAGAACGTGCTTGGCAAATAGTAAATGCTTAAAAAATACCAACATTATTATTATTATTATTTATGAGCATATTTGAAAGCAATGGGGAAGAAGCCATGGAGAGCGAACAGTTGAAAGATGGCACTCAGGGAGGGAAGAAGGGGTGGGACAAGAGTTTTGATAAGGTGTGAGGAGATGGGGTTGGATGAGCAGATGGAGGAGGTGGATTTTGAGAGAAGGCCAGAGATAACCTCCTGACATACTGCTGGGAAAGATGGGAGAGTTGAAGAAGGGGCAGGAAGAGGGAGGGACTGCAGAAGAGCAGGGGAGATATTAGGGAGATCATGCCTGTTAGCTTCAATTTTTTCAATGAAGTAGGCCAGGTCATTAGGGACAAGGAATGGTGGAGGCGGGAGTGGGGGGACAGGGGACTTGAAGAGGGAATTCAACATCTGGAATAACTGGCAAAGGCAATAGGCATGGATGTTAATAAAAAAGGAGAAATAATTTTGCCGGGCAGAGGGGTCAGCAGAGTTGAAGTTCGCAAGGCTGAACTTGAAGTGGATGAGGTCAGCCTGATATCTAGATTTCCACCAGCTACACTATGCAGCTCGTGCACAGGAGCAAAGGAAGTAGACTGTGGCGGTGATCCAGGGCCATGAGCTAGTGGTCCAGGATTGATGAAGGAATAGGGAGTGAGTGCATTGAGTTCAGTAGAGAGGGTGGTGTTGAGGGTGTCAATTTGGTCATCGGGGAAAGTTAAATAGGGCATGATGAGTTGAGAAAATTGGATGGGGTCAAAAGATCAGAAATTTCTGTGGGGGAACAGGACAGGCTGTGTGGAGGAGGTGTGCGGGTGAGAAAGCAACTGAGGAGGTTGTGGTTGAGGCATTTCAGAGGTGGTGAGGGTAAAGATTGTACAGTGACTGGAGATGATTAATTAAGTGTGTCCAATCTGGTGAGTGGGAGATCTGGAGTGGAGCCAGAGGTTGGTGGAGTTGAGGTGTGATATAAAGCGAAAAGTGGAAGGGTCGTCAGGGACATCTATGTGCATATTGAAGTTCCCAAGGGCTGCTTGGGGTGCGTTTAGGAGAGTGGAGCGCCTCTGCATCTTGCTGCTTTGGAGCCTCTGGAAATTTTGCAGTAGGAAAGTGTTAGCATACTTAGATTGTGAGCTCCATCTTAATGATGATGACTGTGGCATTTGTTAAGTGCTTACTATATGCCAGGCACTGTACTAAGCACTAGGGTAGATACAAGACAATCAGGCCAAACACAATCCCTATCCTACTTAGGGCTCATAATCTCAATCCCCATTTCACAGATGAGGTAAATGAAGCACAGAGAAGTGAAGTAACTTTCCCAACGTTGCAGAGCAGATGAGTAGCAGAGCTGGAATTAGAACCCAGGTCCTCTGACTCCCAAGTCCATGCTCCTTGTCACGCTGACATCCACTAGGCCATGCTGCTTCTCTAAGGTCTAATATCATAGACTGTGAGCCTCATGTGGGACAAAAACTGTGTCTTACCTATTATCCTCTATCTAGTGCTGTGTTTAGTAAAGTTTTTGGCACACAGTAAGCACTTAATAATGATTATGTTATTTGTTAAGCGCTTACTATGTGCCAGGCACTGTAATAAGTGTCAAGGTAGATACAAAATAATTGGGTTGGGCCATACTCACTATCCTATATAGGGCTCACAGTCTTAATACCCATTTTACGGATAAGGTAACTGAGGCACAGAGATGTGAAACGAATTGCCTAAAGCCACGCAGCAGACAAGTGGTGGAGCCAGGATTAGACGCAGACTCCAAGGCCGGTTAAATGTGCATTAGGCCACACATTTTCTCAGCAGATATCATTTACTAATAGATATTTATTATTATTGTTATTACTATTATGAATAATTATTGTTACTGGAGAACTACAGGCGCCAGGAAGCCTGGTTGGAACACAAATTCATCAGTGCAATCCCCTGTGAATGATGGAGGCAGGAACAGGGTCTGGCCTCTATTTCAGGGCCAAGGCGGAAACGCACGCAGGTTCAAATTCTTCTTGATTGCATCTTGGGACTCCCTTCCGCAAGACAAGTCCTCATCCCAGCTGATGGCTTGCCTACCTGAGAGAGAGAGAAAAGAGGAGTACTGCACCTCTCCAAGAATAGAAGGCCAACAACTTGAATGAGAAGTAGGATGGAGGACAGGAAGTTTGAGATAATAGAACTTCTCCATGTATGTTTCAGGAACCACTTTCCCTCAGCACAAAGTAAGCAATTAACAAATACCACATTTCTTTGCATTATTATTCATTCATTCATTCATTTATTCAATCGTATTTATTGAGCACTTACTGTGTGCAGAGCACTGTACTAAGCGCTTGGGAAGTACAAGTTGGCAACATATAGAGATGGTCCCTACCCAACATCAATCGTGCCCTACAGTGGGCTCACAGTCTAGAAAGGGGAGACAGACAACAAAACAAAACATATTAACAAAATAAAATAAATAGAATAAATATGTACAAGTAAAATAAATAAATAGAGTAATAAATATGTACAAACATATATACATAGTGACTTGAATATAAATAGCACACCCCTCTAAATGTTTATCACAACCAAAAATTTGGTAACCCAGTTTTCTGGATATGCATACGCTAGGTATCTAAGCATGGGGACTTTACTTTTTTCAGAGCAGTAGTTGCCCAAAATCAATCAATTAATCAATGGTATTTATAATAATAAGAGTAAGAATGGCATGCATTAAGCGGTTACTATGGGCCGAGCACTGTTATAAGCACTTGGGAGGTTACAAGGTGATCAGGTTGTCCCACGTGGGGCTCACAGTTTTAATATCCACCCCACAGAAATATTTAGCGACTGTTGACCCAACAGCCAAATCTGGAGATGAGAAATCAAACAATGGACCACAAATCAATCAGAAGGAAGGTCATTAAATGTGATTTAATCAACCTCTAGCTGTTTTGGCTCTTTCCCAGGGTTAGATTCAAGGGGCATTTGGGAGATAGCCATAAAGAGACTATAAACAACAACTTTTGCCCAGTATGGAGTGGCCAACTGGGTGTTAAACCACCTCTTGGAATGTGTCCGTGTTTGCCCTGAACCCACCTCAGGAGTCTCAGGTCTCTCCATTAATGAAGTCTCTCTGGAGCCCTTTGCTGGAGCCAGTGATAGCAGTGAGAAGGCGTGCAGGGCCCTATTTGTTCCCCAGTATTAGAGTCAGCATCCTCTGGCGGATGTGCTTAGTGTTAATGCCATACACCAGTGGATTGAGCACGGGGGGGCACCAGGAGGTAGAGGTTGGCCACGAAAATATGAACCTGAGGTGACACCCAGTGGCCAAAGCGGTGGGTGAAGAAGGAGAAGAAAGCTGGGATGTAAAAGATCATGATGACACACACGTGGGACCCACAGGTGCTGAAGGCCTTGAGTTGTGCATCCTGGGAGGGCAGGTGAAGCACAGTATGGAGGATGAAGCCATAAGAAAAGGCAATGAGCACCACATCCATTCCTGTGACCAAAAGTGCAACTGACAAGCCATAGATGATATTGATCTTGATGTTAGCACATGCCAGCTTAGCAATGCCCATGTGCTCGCAGTAGGTATGGGGGATCACATGATGCCCACAGAATGGCAATCTGCGGATCAGGATGATGAACGGGATGTCAACGATTAGGCTTCGGGATATGCAGGCCACTATGATTTTCCCAATGACTCTGGAGCTGAGGATGGATGAGTAGTGTAGTGGGTGGCAGATGGCCACGAAGCGGTCAAAAGCCATGGCCAGCAGGACAGCTGACTCGGTGCCAAAGACCGTGTGGACAAAGAACATTTGGGTGAGGCAGCCATGGAAGGAGATGGGTTGGGCACCAAACCAGAAGATAGCCAGCATCTTGGGTGATGTGATGGAGCAAAGCACCAGGTCTGTGAGTGAGAGGATGCAGAGGAAGAGGTACATGGGCTTGTGGAGGGTCTTGTCAGAGGCTATGACCAACAGGATGGTGGCATTGCCCAGCAGAGCCATGATGTACATGGAGCAGAAGGGGATGGAGATCCAGATGTGCTGATCCTCCATCCCGGGGATGCCCAACAGGAGGAACGCAGAGGGATGGAAGCTGGTAGTGTTTGGAATTGACATGGTGACCTGCAAAAAAGAAGAAATGGGGAGGGACAAACCCTACAATTATCCCAAAAAGAATAATTACTCAATGCCAACTCAAGACACAGATTCACCAGGAAGCTTTTCCAGATAAACTTCTCCCTTATTTTCTACCTCTGGTCAATTCTGTCATTCCAGTCCCTTCAAGTCCTTATATACCTTTGTCATCATATGGATACATTTCTGTCTGTGATCTTAGGCTTTAGGTTTCTCTTCCTATGACAGTTCCTAGGTCTTTTTCTGAACTCCACCTACAACCACTACCCTGGAGAATTCTTTTACCCTGAGGGTTTCAGCTATCATCTCTATGGGAACGATTCCCAAATCTACATCTCCAGCCCTGACCTCACTTCTTCCCTGCAGTCTCACATTTGAATACAGTCTTCATTCATTCAATCACATTTATTGAGGACTTACTGTGTGCAGAGTACTGTATTAAGCACTATTTCTTAAGTGCTTACTATGTGCCAAGAACTGTTCTAACTTCTGGGGGAGATACAAGGTTATCAGGTTGTCCCAGGTGGGGCTCACCGTTATAATCCCCATTTTACAGATGAGGTAACTGAGGCACAGAGAAGTGAAGTAACTTGTCCAAAGTCACACAGCTGAAAATGGTGGAATCGGGATTAGAACCCATGACCTCTGACTCCCAAGCCCAAGCTCTTTCCACTAAGCCACACTGCTTCTCTCTGTGCTGCCTTCGGGACATCTCTACCTGGATATTTCTTGGACAACAAACTAAACATGTTCAGAGCAGAACTCCTTATCTTCCCACCAAACTCTGTCCTTCTGCTGTCTTTCCCATCACTGAAGATAGTGCCATCATCCTTCCTGTTTCTTAAGCCGGTGAGCTTGGCATTCTCAACTCATCCCTCTCATTCTACCTACATATTCAATTACCAAGTCCTGTCAGTTCTAACTACAAGGCTTTGATAAAATCCTTCCTTCCCTCTCCATCCAAACTGCTACCACAGTGATCTAAGCAGTCATCCTACCCTTCCTTGACTACTCCATCTACCTCCTTGCTGATGTCCCTGCCTCCTGTCTCTCCCTACTCCAGGCCATACTTTGCTCTGCTGCATGGATCATTATTCCAAAAAACTTCAGTCTCTGTCTCCTCACTCTTCCAAAACCTCCAATGGCTGCCCATCCACTTCCACATCAAAGAGAAACTCCTTACCATTGGCTTTTAATAATCAGCTTGCCCCAACCTAACTCATCTCACTGATCTCCTACTACAGCCTAGCCTTCACACTTTGCTCCTCTAGCACTGGGTTACTTATCGTGCCCCAATTTCACCTATCTCACCTCCAACCCCTTTCCCATGTCCTCTCCTTATCCTGGAAATCCTTCCTGCTCCATATAAGCCAGAACACTACTCTCTCAACCATCAAGCCCTTGTATTAAGATTACATCTCCACCAAGAGGCCTTCCCTGATTAGGCCTTCTTTTCCCTGGCTCCCTCTCCCTTCCGCGTCATTTATTCCCTCGAATCTGTGACTTTTGAACATTTGATAATTTCCCCATTCTCAACTCCATGACACTCAGTGCTTAGAACAGTCCAGCACTTAGAAAAATGCTTGGCACATAGTGAGCGTTTTACAAATACCATCATTACTATTACTTATGTACATAGCTTTAAATTATAATTTTAAATTGCTTATTTATATTAATGTCGGTCTCCCCACCTAGATTGTAAACTCACTGTGGGCAGGGAGCCTGCCTACTAACTCTGTTGTATTGTGCTTTGCACATAGTAAGCGCTTAATAAATGCTATTATTATTATTATTCTATATGCTGAGGTAGATACAAGTCCTTGTCCCACATGAGGCTCACATTCTAAATGGGAGGTAGAACAGATACTGACCTCCCCTTTTGCGGTTGAGGAAACCTAAGCCCAGAGAAGTGAAGTCACACAGCAGACAGGTGTCAGAGCTGTGATTAGAACGCAGGTTCTCTGACTCTCAGGTCTGTGCTCATTCTCCTAGGCCACTCGGTAGTGTTCAAAGTTCGATGTGAAACAGGAGTCTATAATAATAATAGTAATAATAATGATATTTGTGAAGCGCTTACTGTGTGCTATAAGTACTGTTCTAAGTGCTGGGGTAGATATAAGATCATCAGGTTGCCCCACCTGGGACTCACAGTCTTGATCCCCGTTTTACAGATGAGGGAACTGAGGCCCGGTGAAGTTAAGGGGCTTGCCCAAGGTCACACAGCAGACAAGTGGCAGAGCAGAGTAGAACTCATGTCCTATAACTCCCAAGCCCATGCTCTTTCCGCTAAGCCGCACTGCTTCTCCTATTCATTCATTCATTCAGTCATTTATTGAGCATTTACTATGAACAGAGCATTGTACAGGGGGAGAGAACAGTATAACAAATAGACACATTCCCGTCCCACAGGGAGCTTAGAGTCTAGAGTAATCATCTTTCCCTGAGGGAATCTTTTATTCCTCAGCCCATGTGAGTAATACCCTCTTGGAAGTCACTAGTCTCAAAAGATCACTCCTCTTTCTCCTTTCCGGCTTTCCCAGAATTCATGCCTCCTCCTCAAATGAGAAAAATAATGAAACAGATCCTCTGTGGAAGTTGAGCTCTAAGAAGATCCCTGAAATGTGAAGCTCCTTCTTCCCCTGAGCATATATTAGCACCGGCTGCCCAACTCAGCTTCCACAGAAGAGTGATCTTGCACTTTGAGCTTGCTGCCGCTTAACAAAATTGATGGTTTCTTGCAATTGGCTCTGGTGCTGAATGTCCCTATTCTGTGATGCAGTTAATGTCGGGGATAGAGCTCATATTATTGCTGAGAACTTGTCAGAATATGGAAGGGAAGATGTGTATGCTCGTGGCTTAGTGGAAAGAGCACGGGCTTGGGAGTCAGAGGACATGGATTGTAATCCTGGCTCCACCACTTGTCTGCTGTGTGACTTTGGACAAGTCACTTCACTTCTCTGAGCCTCAGGTAACTCATCTGTAAAATGGGGATGAAGACTGTGAGCCTCTGTGGGACAACCTGATCACCTTGTAACCTCTCCAGTGCTTAGAACAGTGCTTTGCACATAGTAAGTGCTTAATAAATGCCATTATTATTATTATTACTCTCCCAGGTGCTTAATACAGTGTTCTACTTATAGTAAGTGCTCAATAAGTATCATTCATTTATTTATTTTTAATGGTATTTGTTAAGCACTTTCTATGTGCCAGTGTTGTGCTGAGTGCTGGGATAGATAGAGATTAATCGGGTTGGACACAGTCTCTGTCCCACATAGGGCTCACTGTTTAACTACCCATTTTACAATTGAAGTAACTGAGGCAGAGAGAAGTGAAGTGACTTTCCCAGAGAAACCCAGAAGACAAATAGTGGAGCCAGGATTAGAACTCAAGTCCTTCTTAATCCCAGTCCCATGCTCTATCCACTAGGCAACGCTGATTCTTTATATGTGTATGTGATTGTGTGTATGTGTGTGTTTTTTTTTGTGCTCTTGTGTTCCTTCAGACTGACAGCTCCTTGAGAGCAGGAACTACTGCATCTTCACCTCTCTGGGTCCTTCCCCTCAACACCAAGAGTGTTATATGCCAGGTATGGAGAGGCTGGGGTTCTCCCTTCCTCCTGTTTCTGTCAGACTGTCAGTCCCTTTAGGGCAGAGCCTGTGCCTTCCCTCTCTGCCTCTCCTCAGAGAATTAAGTGCAGAGTTCAGGTACCAGAAGCCACTGAGGTCAGATTGTGAACAAACTAAGATTAAGTGTGTCAAGCCTACCTGGGTTACAGGGGCCAAACTGTTGTTCAAGAAATAACTGACTGAAGGTTGGGTCTCATTAGGAGGGGATGGAGGAGTCTTTGCCATTCTGGGTCATGATGGATGACACTTCCAGATCTGCTCTACTAATCCGAGGTCAGGAGTGGGGAGGTGGGGAGCAGGAGCTGAGAGTGGGGTCGGGGGAGGCAGTAAAGAGCTCTGGGACCTCAGGGAGCACAGAGTTGGGACAGAGTGAAGTCCCAAGAGATGTGCATAAAGAAGATGGTTTGCCCAGGCCAGGCAGTCTGAAACTACTGTGAGCCAGGATACAGCCTGCTGGTCAGCTGGGGGCCAGAGTAGAGAAGGGCAGAGGAAAGCAGGGGTCAGAAGGGCAGAGATTTGAACTGGGATTCTCTCTGTAAGGAGACAATTGAGAATTAGTCTAGGTTCCTGCCCACTTGGGTATGAATCAGAGCTTCCTCCTCTGTTGGACTGTACGATTCTTGAGGGTAGAGATTGTGTCTATTGCATGCTCCAAAGTACTTAGTGCAGTGTTTTGCATATAGTGAGTGCTAAATAAGCACTATTGATTGAATCCCAGGTTGAGGCTAGAAAGAAAAGGAAACCATTTCTGATTCTCCATTACCATTATGGGGACCCTCTCATGGCCCCTCCCAGCTCTAGAAAATGGCAGATTCATTGCTGATTGTCTTCCCTCTCCCCGTTGTTCCCTGCATATTCAGCTCGCTCGCCATCGCCTACTTCCTTCTCCCCACCCTCCTCCTCCACTGGCTCTTACATCCCCAACTTGACCTCTAGTAGACCCAGTACTGGCTGCTTGTCCTTCTGGGTCCTACTGACATTTTCATCTTTAGGACTTTCCATTGTAGCCTGACCCATTGTAAAGAGCCCAGGCCTGGGTGTCAGAGTGCCAGGTTCTAATCTCTTGTGTTGCCCAGTTCCACTAGCCTCCACACTTAGAAGGGGCAGGAGGAAGCCAGGAGGCTCATTCCTTGGTGACACTTCTTGAGGGAAGTGTAAAGCCTTTGCTAAGCCAATCAGAGAGACGGGTTTGGAAGGAAGTAGAGGAACCAGGTAGTTGGAGAAGAAGACCCTCTTTTTTTAAAATGGTATTTGTTAAACATTTACTATGTGCCAGCACTATACAAGATAGTCAGGTTGGACACAGTCTCTGTCCAACAGGAGACTCATGGCCTTAATGCCCATTTTACAGGTGAGGTAACTAAGGCACAAAGAAGTTGAGTAATTTGCCCAAGGTCATACAGCAGACAAGTGGAGGAGCAGGAATAGTTACGTGACCCCCCGAGCTTGTTCTCGCCTGTCCCTCCGTCGACCCCCGGACCATGTCATCCCCCTGGCCTGGAATGCCCTCCCTCCCAACATCCGCCAAGCTAGCTCTCTTCCTCCCTTCAAGGCCCTGCTGAGAGCTCACCTCCTCCAGGAGGCCTTGCCAGACTGAGCCCCCTCCTTCCTCTCCCCCTCCTCCCCCTCCCCATCCCCCCCCACCTTACCTCCTTCCCTTCCCCACAGCACCTGTATATATGTACATATGTTTGTACGTATTTATTACTCTATTTATTTATTTATTTTACTAGTACATATCTATTCTATTCATTTTATTTTGTTAATATGTTTGGTTTTGTTCTCTGTCTCCCCCTTCTAGACTGTGAGCCCACTGTTGGGTAGGGGCTGTCTCTATATGTTGCCAACTTGCACTTCCCAAGCGCTTAGTACAGTGCTCTGCACACATTAAGCGCTCAATAAATACGATTGATTGATTGATTGATTGATTCTGGCTCCCAGGCCCATATGCTATCCACTAGACTATGCTGTTTCTCCACTTTCTCTATGCCAAAGAAATCCCATGTGACAAGGTTTACCTAGAAGAACAGAAAATCCCACCTTGTTGCCCTTTCAGACAATTTCCTCTCATTTTTATCATACTAGACATGGAGGCATCAGTTCCCTATCCTCCATATAAATGACACTTCAGAATCTTGAAGGAACAGGAGTTTGGAGAGGATGACCTCTCCTCAGGGTACTGTCAGCCTGAGGAATCCAGGTCAAGAGGCAAGTATCATCTTAGAGATGGGCAAAGTGGGATTCTGGACAGGGATTAAATCTAGCAGCTCTGTTTTATTACACTCTCTCATGAGCTTAATATTTGTTAAGCGCTTACTTTGTGCTGGGCCCTGTATTAAGTGCTGGATGAATTCAAACAGATTCAGTTGGACATAGTTCCAACTGTCCCATGTGGGGCTCACAGTCTCAAGCCCCATTTTGCAGATGAGGGAATTGAGGTCCTGGGAAGTAAAGTCATTTGCTCAAGGTCACACATCAGACAAGTGGAGGAGCTAGGATTAGAACCCATGACCTTCTGACTCCCAGGCCCGTGTTCTATCCACTATGGCACACTGCTTCTGGTCCCTAACCCTTGGGAACTCACAATCTAAGAGTTTGAATGGGGCAAAGGGATGGAAACAAACTAATCAGGAATGATGGAACATGAAAGCCCAACATAGCACAAAACCAAATCCACAAAATAGACTTAAATTCTCAGTAGGGTTGGAGGAGCACAAAAGCAAGTGGGGGCAGCTTTTAGCCCCATCCTGGAATGCATGGAGCATGCTGAGAATGGTCAGAAGGGAAGGTGGTGGTTACGATGGTGCCTTTTTTCTGCAGAGGTCAAAGAGTTCTGGAGTATAATAATAATAATAATAATATTTGTTAAGTGCTTACCATGTGCAAAGCACTGTTCTAAGCGCTGGGGAGGTTATAAGGTGATCTGGTTGTCCTACAGGGGGCTCACAGTTTTAATTCCCATTTTACAGATGAGGTAACTGAGGCACAGAGAATCAATCAAGCAATCAATCGTATTTATTGAGTGCTTACTGTGTGCAGAGCACTGTACTAAGCGCTTGGGAAGTACAAGTTGGCAACATATAGAGACAGTCCCTACCCAACAGTGGGCTCACAGTCTAGAAGGGGGAGACAGAGAACAAAACCAAACATATTAACAAAATAAAATAAATAGAATAGACATGTACAAGTAAAATAAATAAATAAATTGAGTAATAAATATGTACAAACATATATACATATATACAGGTGCTGTGGGGAAGGGAAGGAGGTACGACGGGGGGGATGCAAAGGGGGAGGAGGGGGAGAGGAAGGAGGGGGCTCAGTCTGGGAAGGTCTCCTGGAGGAGATGAGCTCTCAGTAGGGCCTTGAGGGAGGAAGAGAACTAGCTTGGCGGATGTTGGGAGGGAGGGCATTCCAGGCCAGGGGGAGGACATGGTCCGGGGGTAGACGGTGGGACAGGTGAGAACGAGGCACTGTGAGGAGATTAGCTGCAGAGGAGTGGAGGGTGCGGGCTGGGCTGTAGAAGTAGAGAAGGGAGGTGAGGTAGGAGGGAATGAGGTAATGGAAAGCCTTGAAGTTAAGTGAATTGCCCAAAGTCACACAACTGACAGTTGGCAGAGCAGGGATTTGAACCCATGACCTCTAACTCCAAAGCCCATGCTCTTTCCACTGAGCCATACTACTTCTCCAATGTATGCAGGAGTATGTGGGAACTGCTTTCATCCTCAGCCCCGTGAGGACAAGTCATGCCAGGAGCAAGGACCCTCAGTTGGAGTAGAGATAATGAATATCATTAATAAAGTGTTTGATTGACAAATGTTGCTGATCCCAGATCTTGCTCTAGAGGCAGGGATCCTGCAAAGAACCCCCTTGCCACCCTCCCCCTGAACCCTTTGAAAATAGGGAGATGGATGGGAAGTGGGGAGGGAAAGAAAGAAAGGAAAGTCAGTGTGCAGAATCCCCTGGTTCTGCAGCTATTTTGTTCTGTATTCTGCTGCCTGTCCCTGGACCAAGTCCAGGACTATGCTGGAGAGCAGTGGAATCAATCAAATTTTTTATATTTGTTAAGCTCTTACCATGTGCCAGGCACTGTTCTAAGCACAGCAGTAGGTACAAACAAATCAGATTGGACACAGTCCATGTACCAGGTGGGGCTCACAGTCTTCATCTCCATTTTATAGATGAAATAACTGAGGCACAGAGAAATGAAGTGACTTGTCCAAGCTCCCACAGCAGACAGATGGTGAAACCTGGATTAGAACTCAGGCCCGTGCTCTATCCACTAGGCCATGGTGCTTCCCGATGGTACTGATTAAGCCTTTATTATGTGTAGAGCACTTTATGAGAAACTTAAGATGAGAAAAAATACAACAGAATTAACAGACACATTCCCTGCCCATCTGCAGAGCATCCAGAGAGGGAAAGGTCTGGCAGCTAAGAAGACCACAGGAGACCCAGAGAGGACTCAGGAGCAAGAAAACAGCCCAAGAGTTGTCTCAGAAAATAATAATAATAATGGCATTTATTAAGCACTTACAATGTACAAAGCACTGTTCTAAGTGCTGGGGAGGTTACAAGGTGATCTGGTTGTCCCTCAGGGGGCTCACAGTCTTAATCCCCATTTTACAGATGAGGTAACTGATGTGCAGAGAAGTGACTTGCCCAAAGTCACACAGCTGACAACTGGAGGAGCCGGGGTTTGAACCCATGACCTCTGACTCCAAAGCCTGTACTCTTTCCACCGAGCCACGCTACAGACCTATGAGCAGGAGACTGGATTTCAGGGTTTTACTTGATGAAACACCATATTGTTTTCAAATATTAAACACAGATAATTATGCCTTTTTAAAGTTATAATATGCACTGCCCAAATAGACATTTATCCATTAAAAAATCCATCCTAATTCTGCCATGATTAACTTAAGTAGATGTGGACCATATTCATTTACTAAATCAATGGTATTTATTGAGGGCTTATTGTGTGCAGAATGCTTGGGAGAGAATAGACACAGTCACTGCTCACAACGAACTAACAGTCTAGAGAGGAAGACAGACACTAATATAAATAACTTAAGGTTATGGACATAAGTTCTGTGGGGCTGAGGGTGGAGTGAATATCAGTGCTAAAAGGGTGCAGAGGCAATGCAAAACAGAGCAGGAGTCTGGGAAAAGAGAGCTTCATGGGGGAAGGCTGCTTGGAAGAGATGCAACTCTAATAAAGCCATAAAGGTGGGGAGAGCGACCTTCCGTCATATACGGAGAGGGAAGAATCTACAGGTTAGAGGGAAGATGTGGACAAGAGGTGGGGTGTGTGAGAGATGAGATTGAGGAATGGTGATTACGTTGGTATTAGAGGGGTGAAGTGGGTGGCCTGGGTTATAGTAGAAAATCAGGAAAAAATAAATAAGGAGTTTCTGTTTGATGTGAAAGTGGATGGGCATCCATTGAAGGTTTTTGAGGAGTAGGGAGACATGGACTGAACATTTTTTAGAAAAACAATCCAAGCAACAGAAAGAAGTATGGATGGGAGTGGGGAGAGGCAGGATGCAGGGAAGTCAGCAAGGAAGAAGATGCAGCAATAAAGGTGGGATACGATAAGTTGCCAACATATAAGTTCAATATGTTGCCAACTTGTACTTCCCAAGCGCTCAGTACAGTGCTCTGCACACAGTAAGCACTCAATAAATACGAATGAATGAATGAGTGAATAAGTCCTTGAATCAGATAGTAGCAGTTTGGAAAGAAAGGAAGGTGCAGATTTTATCAATGTTGTGAATTTAAAACCAACAGGATGTGGTTACAGATTGAATATGTCAATTGAATGTTAGAGTTGACCTGAGGATAATGCCAAGGTTATAGAATGTTTGTTGAATTTTCATTTTCTCCTCTGTTAGACAAATTGGCATGCAAATTGGAATAGGATATATGAAAAGCTTAGTCAATTTCAAATGAATCATTAAGTTTGTTTTTCTAAGGGATTTCCCTTCTCTCCACTCTATAAAGAATTTGGAGCACCTTAGTAATTATAGCATGGCCTAGTGGTAAGAACACAAGTCTGGGTTCTAGTACTAATAATAATAATGGCATTTATTAAGTGATTACTATGTGCAAAGCACTGTTCTAAGCGCTGGGGAGGTTACAAGGTGATCAGGTTGCCCCACGTGGGGCTCACAGTCTTAATCCCCATTTTACAGATGAGGTAACTGAAGCACAGAGAAGTCAAGTGACTTGCCCAAAGTCACACAGCAGACAAGTGGCGGAGCTGGGATTTGAACCCATGACCTCAGACTCCAAAGCTCATGCTCTTTCCACTGAGCCATGCTGCTTCTCTAATCCCAATTCCACTACTTGTCTGCTGTGGAAACTTGTGCAAGTCACTTAACTTCTCTGTGTCTTGATTTCCTCTTTTGTTAAAATGAGATTCAATACCTGTTCACTATCCTGTCTAGACTGGGCACCTCATGTATAGGAACTGTGTCTGACATGAATATCTTGTCTCTACCCCATTGCTTCTTACAGGGGTTGTAGGCATTTAACAAATACTATCATCATTATTAGTATTGTTATTGTCGTTATCAACGTTTTGCTTACCCTTTGTGTGTGTCTCCATTTTTTGTCTCTGATACACAACCCTCCACTCTGAACAACATCAGGATACTGTTGCTTTGGACTAATCCTGGGGCCTGATTCTCTAAAATAAGTAAGGTTGTCTTCACACTGCTATGTGTGACAACAGACAGCTGTGATGTTGAAAGTTCTTGAAGAAGTTTGTGTTATTTGCTGGCACCAGAAAGGAATATAAGCAAAGAAATATTTACCGAACAGATAATGTTGATCTATAAATCCTAAGAAAATATGGTCCCACGTAGAATTCTACATTTTCAAATTTTCAAACTGCAAACTGGAATTTTAAAAGTAGTAAAACCCCCACATAATAATAATAATGATGACACTTGTTAAGCACTTACTATGTGCAAAGCACTGTTCAAAGCAGTGGGGGGATACAAGGTGATCAGGTTGTCCGACGTGGGGCTCACAGTCTTCATCCCCATTTTACAGATGAGGTAACTGAGGCTCAAAGAAATTAAGTGACTTGCCCAAGATCACACAGCAGACACGAAGGGGAGTCTGGATTAGAACTCATGACCTCTGACTCCCAAGCCCGGGCTCTTTCCACTGAACCACGCTGCTGCTCTAACGTTAAATGTAATTTTGAATCTCCAATTCCATAAGAATTCATGAAGAAAGTAGATCTGTGACAGTTTACCAAGGAGAAGAGAAAGTTTAGGGAAGGCATATAAAAAGCCTTCGAGATGAACATAGTGATCACTAGAAGAGAGTCAACCATTTTTCAACCTCACCGAGACTTGGTAAGTGCAAATTATTTCTAGTTGTAACATGAAGGATTTAGATTAGACATAAGAAGATGGAGATCTTCTACACGCACTCCCTTGGTGACCTCATTCACTCCCACGGCTTCCACTATCATCTCTATGCTGATGACACCCAGATCTACATCTCTGCCCCTGCTCGCTCCCCCTCCCTCCAGGCTCGCATCTCCTCCTGCCTTCAGGACATCTCCATCTGGATGTCTGCCCGCCACCTAAAGCTCAACATGTCGAAGACTGAACTCCTTGTCTTCCCTCCCAAACCTTGCCCTCTCCCTGACTTTCCCATCTCTGTTGACGGCACTACCATCCTTCCCGTCTCACAAGCCCGCAACCTTGGTGTCATCCTCGACTCCGCTCTCTCATTCACCCCTCACATCCAAGCCGTCACCAAAACCTGCCGGTCTCAGCTCCGCAACATTGCCAAGATGCGCCCTTTCCTCTCCATCCCAACCACTACCCTGCTCATTCAAGCTCTCATCCTATCCCGTCTGGACTACTGCATCAGTCTTCTCTCTGATCTCCCATCCTCGTGTCTCTCTCCACTTCAATCCATACTTCATGCTGCTGCCCGGATTATCTTTGTCCAGAAACGCTCTGGGCATATTACTCCCCTCCTCAAAAATCTCCAGTGGCTACCAATCAATATGCGCATCAGGCAGAAACTCCTCACCCTGGGCTTCAAGGCTGTCCATCACCTCGCTCCCTCCTACCTCAACTCCCTTCTCTCCTTCTACAGCCCAGCCCGCACCCTCCGCTCCTCTGCCACTAATCTCCTCACCGTACCTCGCTCTCGCCTGTCCCGCCATCGACCCCCGGCCCACGTCATCCCCCGGGCCTGGAATGCCCTCCCTCTGCCCATCCGCCGAGCTAGCTCTCTTCCTCTCTTCAAGGCCCTACTGAGAGCTCACCTCCTCCAGGAGGCCTTCCCAGACTGAGACCCTTCCTTCCTCTCCCCCTCCCCCCCCTCCACCCCCGCATCTTACCTCCTTCCCTTCCCCACAGCACGTGTATATATATATATATATATATATGTTTGTACATATTTATTACTCTATTTATTTATTTATTTATTTTATTTGTACATATCTACTGTATTTATTTTATTTTGTTAGTATGTTTGGTCTTGTGCTCTGTCTCCCCCTTTTAGACTGTGAGCCCACTGTTGGGTAGGGACTGTCTCTATATGTTGCCAATTTGTACTTCCCAAGCGCTTAGTACAGTGCTCTGCACATAGTAAGCGCTCAATGAATACAATTGATGATGATGATGAACCCCATGTGGGACAATCTGATCACTTTGTATCTCCCCCAGCACTTAGAATAGTGCTGGGCATGTAGTAAGGGCTTAACAAACACCATCATCTTAATTTTTTTTTTTATGCCAACGTTAAATAATGTTTCAAGGAGAAGGGGGTAGTCACCAGTGGGGAAGGTAGCTAAAAGGTCGAAGAAGACCTGGGAACTTTTTCCTTCCTGATTTAAGACTGAAAAACCCTCGTAACATCACACTACCCCTGCATCCCACCTCCCCATCAAAGCACATTCCCTCTAGTCCTGTCTGCATGCCAGGGGAAGTCCCAGAGAGACCTAAAACATGGTACCGGGGAGGGCAGAGGACCAGCCATTCCTCACGGGGACCTTCTGACCTGGCAACGTTCCAGGAAGAGACAAAAAATGCTCTCATGCAACCGTTTTCCAGCTTTCCTCTACATTCTAAGCACCTTGAGGGCAGTAGGCCCTCAGTAAGTACATGATTGAGTGATTTATTGATTGATTCCTGTCCTTGAGGTCTCCTTAACTTTCAGGGAAGAATTATCTCTGACTGGGCAAATCCAATTCCCGGGTTAATTTACCAGGTAGGAGCTAAACAGCATGTTCAAGGTAGAGATCTTCACACTATTCTCCTTATTTCCAGCAACATCCATGGTCCCCTCCGTGTCCACCAGGAATACAGCCACCTAGGGGGAAGAGGTGTGAAGGTGGAAGTCACATGAAGGCATGTTGATTTTAAGAATAATAACGGTGGTATTTGTTAAGAGCTTACAATGCATCAAGCTCTGTACTAACCTCTAGGGTAGATACATATGGCGCTGTCCCCCATGGAGCTCACAGTCTAGGTATGAGAGAGAAGAGGTAGCTCACTGTGGGCAGGGAACGTGTCTAATCAATCAATCAATAGTATTGAGTGCTTACTGTGTGCAGAACACTGTACTAAGCGCTTGGGAAGTACAAGTTGGCAACATATAGAGACAGTCCCTACCCAACAGTGGGCTCACAGACTAGAAGGGGGAGACAGAGAACAAAACCAAAACCGACTCTGTAACATTGTACTCTCCCGAGCACTTAGTACAGTGTTCTGAAAACTGTATGCACTCAATAAATATGATTGATTGATTCAAGATCTTGAATCCTCATTTTGTAGATGAGGAAACTGAGGCACAGAGGAAGTCAAGTGACTTGCCCAAGGTCACACATTGGCAAGTGGCAAATTCAGGATTAGAACTCAGGTACTAACTCCCAGGCCTGGCCTCTTTCCACAAGGTTGCATTACTTTCACCTCCTTTCCTGCCCTTAGGGGAAAGGAGACAATTACCTTCCTTATCCATTCTTGGGGACTGCTGGTTTGAACAGGCCAGTTACGTGGCCCATCATCCTCATCAATGGTATTTATTGAGCATTTACTGTGTGCAGAGCACTGTACTTTGCACTTGGAAGAGTACAGTGCCATAGCATTAGTACACCTGTTTCCTGGCCACAACAAGCTTACAGTCTTAGCCCAGTACCCTAAGACCTCTGCCTTCCTCGACACCTTCTACAGGCCTAGAACCACTAGCCCTGCCAAATCTTACCTCCTTAGCAGACTTTCCTTTCAGGATGAAAGGCTTGCTACAGATCCACAGTCCTCTGGTTGTGGGCTCCACCCACATGCGCCACTCAAAACCTTTCAGAATTTCTTTATTTTTCCCCATCCATGCATCATGAGACTTCTCCTGTGCAGACAAAAGGTTGTTATTATCATAATTCATAGCATAATTTACGATTTTTTTAATTCCCCTCCAGACTGTAAGCTTGTTGTGGGCAGGGAATGTGTCTGTTATATTGTTATATTGTACTCTCCCAAACGCTTAGTGCAGTGCTTTGCACATGATAAGCGCTCAATTCATTCATTCATTCAATCGTATTTGAGCGCTTACTGTGTGCAGAGCACTGTACTAAGTGCTTGGGAAGTACAAGTTGGCAACATATAGAGACAGTCCCTACCCAACAACGGGCTCACAGTCTAGAAGGGGGAGACAGACAACAAAACAAAACATGTGGACAGGTGTCAAGTCGTCAGGGTAAATAGAATTACAGCTAAATGCACATCGTTAACAAAATAAATAGAATAGTAAATATGTACAAGTAAAATAGAGTAATAAATCTGTGCAAACATATATACAGGTGCTGTGGGGAGGGGAAGGAGGTAGGGCGGGGGGATGGGGAGGAAGAGAGGAAAAAGGGGGCTCAGCCTGGGAAGACCTCTTGGAGGAGGTGAGCTCTCAGTAGGGCATTCATTCATTCAATCATTTTTATTGAGCGCTTACTGTGTGCAGAGCACTGTACTAAGTGCTTAGGAAGTACAAGTTGGCAACATATAGAGACGGTCCCTACCCAACAATGGGCTCACAGTCTAGAAGCTCAATAAATACTACTGATGAATTGATTGATTGACTGAGTATCATGATAGATCCTTGGGGAACAAACAAAAGTGTAATAATAATAATAATAATTGTGGTATTTTTTAAATGCATACTGTGGGCCAAGCATTGTACTAAGCACTCAGGTGGACATAAGATGAACAAATTGAACACGGGTCCTGTCCCTCAAGGGTTTTGCATCTAATGAGGAGGAAGAACAGGTATTTTATTCTCATTTTACAGATGAGGAAACTGAGGCTCAGAGAAGTTAAGTGAGTTGCACAAGTTCAAGTTGCACAAGGTCACAGCAGACATTTGGTGGAAGGACTAGAGAAGCACCATGGCTTAGTGGAAAGAGCAAGGGTTTGGGAATCCGAAGTCATGGGTTCTAATCCCGGCTCGCCCTTGTCAACTCTATGACTTTAGGCAAGTCATTTCACTTCTCTGTGCCTCAGTTATCTCATCTGTAAAATGGGAATTAAGACTGTGAGCCCCACGTGGGACAACCTGATAACCTTATAACTATCCCAGCGCTTAGAACAGAGCTTGGCGCATAGTAAATGCTTAACATATACCATCACTATTATTATTATCATTATTAACTAAGTCCCCTGACTTCCAGGTCTACTTTTCAAGTAGAAGGCATGATCCCTCTCCTCAAGTTGCTTATCGATTAATGGGGGAAAAAAACCTGCTGTTGATCCAGTGGAAATAGTAGTGCTTTGAAAATCAGACACCTGTGTTCTAATTACAGTAATTCAGGCTAACATGAACAAAGACAACAAAGGTGCTTAATAATGCTGATCATCAATGCTATTAATTGAGCATTTACTGTGCAGAGCACAGTATTAGGTGGTTGGGAGAGTGCAATACAACAAAGTTGGTAGACACGTTCCCTGTCCCAGTAAGCTTACAGTCTAGACATAGTGATAATAATGACGATAATAATAATAATTTGTAGTATTTGTTAAGCACTTACTATGTGGCAAGCACTGTACTAAACACTCGGGTAGATACAAAATAATCAGTTACTACATAATAATAATAATGATAGCATTTATTAAGCACTTACTATGTGCAAAGCACTGTTCTAAGTGCTGGGGAGGTTACAAGGTGATCAGGTTGTCCCACGGGCAGCTCACAGTCTTCATCCCCATTTTACAGATGAGGTAACTGAGACACAGAGAATTGAAGTGACTTGCCCAAGTGCACAAAGGAGCCAAGTGGTGGAGTCAGAATTAGAACACCCAGAAACTCTGAACCCTAGGCCTGGGTTTTTTCCACTAAGCTATGCCATCTGAGCTATGTACTTCTCCATGAGCTGGTCCCCTGCTAGACTAATAAATCCTCATTTTACAGATGAGGGAAATGAGGGATAGAAAAGTGAAGTGACTTGCCCAAGGGCTCACAGGAGAATGTCTCACAGGAGATGGTCATTCCATCACTAAATCCTGTTGGTCTCATCTTCATGACATCACTAAAATCCACCCTTTCCTCTCCATCTAAACTGCTACCACATTAATACAATCACTCATCCTACCCTGCCTGGATTACTACATCAGCCTCCTCACTGACCACCCAGCCTCCTGTCTCTCCCCACTCCAGTCCATATTGCATTCTGCTGCCGAAATCATTTTTCTGCAGACACGTTCAGGAAGAGAAGCAGCATTGCTCAGTGGAAAGAGCACAGGCTTTGGAGTAATAGGTTATGGGTTCAAATCCTGACTCTGCCGATTGTCAGCTGTGTGACTTTGGGCAAGTCACTTAACTTCTCTGTTCCTCAGTTCCCTCATCTGTAAAATGGGGATCAAGACTGTGAGCCCCACGTGGGACAACCTGACCACTTTGTATCCCCCCAGTGCTTAGAACAGTGCTTTGCACATAGTAAGAGCTTAACAAATACCATCATTATTATTATGTCTCTGCACTTTCCTCAAAAAACTCCAGTGGTTGCCCATCCACTTCCGCATCAAATAAAAATTCCGCACCATTGGTTTTAAAGCCCTCAATCACCTTGCCCCCTCCTATCTCAGCTTGCTACTCTCCTACTACAACCCAGCCCTCACACTTCACTCCTCTAATGCTAGCCTTCTCAATGTGCCTCGATCTCATCTATCTCACTGCTGACCCCTCGCCCATTTCCTACCTCTTTCCTGGAATGCCCTCCCTCCTCAAATCCAACAGGCACTCACCCCCACTTCAAAGCCTTACTGAAGTCACATTTCCTCCAAGAGCCTTCTCTGACAAAGTCTCCCCTTTCAATAATAATAATGATAATAATAATAGTATTTGTTAAGCGCTTACTATGTGCCAAGCACTGTTCTATGCGCTGATAATAATGAGGTATTTATTAAGCACTTACTATGTGCCAAACACTATTCTAAGTGCTCGGGTAGATACAAGGTCATCAGGTTGTCCCACGTGGGGCTCACAGTCTTAATCCCCATTTTACAGATGAGGTAACTGAGGCACAGAGAATCAGTCAATCAATCAATCGTATTTATTGAGCTCTGTGTGCAGAGCACTGTACTAAGCGCTTGGGAAATACAAGTTGGCAACATATAGAGACAGTCCCTACCCAACAGTGGGCTCACAGTCTAGAAGGGGGAGACAGAGAACAAAACAAAACATATTAACAAAATAGAATAAATATGTATAAGTAAAATAAATAAATAGAGTAATGAATACATGCAAACATATATACATATATAGAGGTGCTGTGGGGAAGGGAAGGAGGTAAGGCGAGGGGGATGGAGGGGGGAGGAGGGGGAGAAGAAGGAAGGGGCTCAGTCTGGGAAGGCCTCCTGGAGGAGGTGAGCTCTCAGTAGGGCCTTGAAGGGAGGAAGAGAGCTAGCTTGGCAGATGGGCAGAGGGAGGGCATTCCAGGCCTGGGGGATGACGTGGGCCGGGGGTCGATGGTGGGACAGGCGAGAACGAGGCACGGTGAGGAGATAGTGACTTGCCCAAAGTCACACAGCTGACAAGTGGCGGAGCCGGGATTAGAACCCATGACCTCTGACTCCCAAGCCCATGTTCTTTCCACTAAACCACACTGCTTTTCCTCTTCCCTCACTTCCTTCTGCATCTTCCTGACTTGCTCCCTTTGTTCTGTCCCACCCCCAGCCCCCAAATACTTATGTACATATCTGTAATTTATTTATTGATTTATATTAGTGTCTGTCTTCCTCTTCTAGACAGTAAGCTCTTTGTGGATAGGGAATGTGTCAGTTAATTGTTTTGTTGTATTGGCTCTCCCAAGCACTTAGTACAGTGCTCTACAGACAGTAAGCATTTAATAAATATCATTGAAAGAATGAATAAATGAAAGTGGTGGAGCTAGGTTAAGAACCCAGGTCCTCTGACCCCCAGGTCCAGGCTCTTTCCATTAGGCCATGCCACCTGAGCTGTGTACTTCTCCATGTACTGCCCCCTGCCAAACTAATCATGGCACTCCAGGCCCCAGTGGAAACAAGACCAACCAGGACGAGGGAGTGCGAGTTGTGCTGTGCAAGCCACAAGCAATATCTTCAATTCCTCTAAGCACACATCCAACCCAGAAATCTCAGGACTGAGGCTCCTGCATCATTCCTGATGGGTGACTCCATCACAATGGAGAAGATATGGAAACACAAAAGGATTAAAAGACTAAAGAGAAAGTAGTGTGAGAAAAGCCTAGGTTTCCTTGACCAGTGTCCTAAATATCCTCAGTGTCCTCTCTTTGGGCAATGCCTCTTAATTATGGTTGTCATCTATCAGTCAATCATTCAGTCAGTGGTACTTATTGAACACTAACTGTGTGCAGAGCACTGAACGAAGTGCTTGAGAAAGTCCAATATAACAGAGTTAGTTGACATGATCTCTGTTCTCAAGGAACTTGCAACGTAGCAGGAGAGACAGACAATAAGAATGAATACAGTGATTGGACTTAAGTTCATCGCTAACACAGAAAGGAGAGAGAGTAGGGAAGGGAAGATTAGGTATTCAGGGAAGGCTTCCTGGAGGATATGTGATTTTAGTAGAAATTTGAAGTTGGGGAGAGTGGGGGTCTGATAGATATGAAAATGGAAGGAGTTGACGGTGATCAAGGTGCTGCAATTATGTTGGTGTTGGAGGAGCAAAGTGTGCGGGCTGGGTTGTAGTGGGAGAGGAATGAGTTTAGGTAGGAGGGGAAGAGCTGATTGAGTGCCATAAAGCCAGTGGTGAGGAGTTTCTTTTTGATGTGGGGATGGATGGGCAATACTGGAGGTTTTCTAGGAATGGCGAAGCAGAATTGCCTAGTGGCTAGAGCACAGGCCTGGAAGTCAGAAGAACCTGGTTCTAATCCACTTGTCTACTCTTGTGACCTTGAGCAAGTCATTTAACTTCTCTAGGCCTCAGGCCCCCTCACAGGGTCGCACCTAGAGAGTTTCCAGTACTCTACCAGTCACGACCACAGGAGGGAGAGTCAAGCAGAATCACACCAATTCCATTCCTAGCTTGGACAGTGGCTAGTGAGTGGAAGGCAATCTGCTACAAGTCAAAACTCCCTGTGCTGGGCAGCAGCAGCATGGGAGAGAGTCGAGGGCAGAGACTGGTTTACTGCACGGAAGGAGGTGATGGTATTTTTACCAAGAAAACTCTATGGATCAACTATCAGAACAGTGGGGCTTTCTGAAAGAGATGTGTCCATGGCGTCGCTATGGGCGGGACACTTCTTGACAGCATAAGGCAATAACAACAAGGCCTCAGGCACCTCATCTGTAAAATGGAACTGGAGACTGTGAGCCCCATGTGGGACATGAACTGTGTCCAACCTGATTAGCTTGTATCTACCCCAGTGCTTAGTACTGTGCCTGAAACAAAATAAGCGCTTGACAAATGCCATTAAAAAAAAGAATAGAGTGTGCAGAATTATTTTTTAGAAAAATGATCAGAGAAGCAGAGAGAAGTATGGACTAGAGAGGGCAGAGATAGGAGTCAGCGTAGTGAGGGAGGAGGCTGATACAGTAGTCGAGGCAAGATATGATAAGGGTTTGGATGCATGCGGTAACAGTTTGAGTTGAGAGGAAGGGATGGATTCTACAGATGTTGTGAAGATAGAATTGAAAGGATTTTGTGACTGACCGAGTGTGTAGGATAAAGGAGATAGGTCAAGTATAACACCAAGGTTGTAGACCTATGAGACAGGGAGGATGCTGGTGTTGTCTGTTCTGATGGGAGAATTGGAAGGAGGAGAGGGTTTGGTTGGGAACATGAGGAATTGAGTTTGAACATGTTCAGTTTGAGGTGTCTGTAGGACATGCAAGCAGAGCTATCCTGAAGTCAGTAGGAAATCTGAAATTGCAAAGACGAAGAAAGTAGGGGCTGGAAATGTTGATTTGGGAATGAGTTATCATTCATTCATTCATTCATTCAATTGTATTTATTGAGCACTTACTGTGTGCAGAGCACTGTACTAATTGCTTGGGAAGTACAAGTTGGAAGTACAAGTACAAGTTCTCCAAGGGAGTGGATGTAGATGGAGAGATTAGAAGAGGATCCAGAATTGAGACTTGAGGGATCCTCACTGGCAGAGAGTGGGAGACAGAGGAGTATCCTGTGAAGGAGACAGAGACGGAGTGGCCAGAGAGGTAGGAGAAGTAGGAGAGGACAATGGCAGGGAAATCAAGGTTAGATCATGTTTCCAGTGAAAATGATGTTCCACTGTGTCAATCGTTGCTGAGAGGTCAAAGAGAATTAGGGTGGAGTAGGGTGTGCAGAATTTAATAAGGAAGTCATTGGTGACCTTGCAGAGAGCAATTTCTGTGAAGTGGAGGGAGTGGAAGCCAAATTGCAGGGGGATTAGGAGAGAGTGGTGGAGAGGAAGTGGAGGAAGTGGGTGTAGGCCACTTATTTGAGGAGCTGGGAAAAAAATTTAGGAAGGTGATATTAAGATATTCATTCATTCATTCATTCAGTAGTATTTATTGAGCATTTACTTTGTACAAAGCACGGCACTAAACGCTTGGAAAGTACAATTCGGCAACAGATAGAGACGGTCCCTACCCAACAACGGGCTCACAGTCTAGAAGGGGGAAGATATGTGTAAAGGGATCTTAAGTTCATACTCCTCAGCATTTCACTCCAATAGTAACTCCCTCCTGCCTTGTCTCTTACACCAAACCGATGGGCTATTGGAGAGCCTGAACTGACCCTGCTGGCACCAAACCTGCAGCTTTTACATAGAGGTGAAGGTCTCTGAGGCAGGTAACAAGAGGGAACGTGGGTGACTCTGCATCATTATTGATCTTTGGATGAATGTCCACTGAACTAAGGATTGGGACTGAGTAGGCAGCCAGGGTGCCTGAACTCACCTGATTCCCCTGATTCTCCTGATTCACCTCATGCTCCAATCTTCTCCACAAGTAGTTGAGCAGGAAGGATTTTCCTTTGCGTTGTTCTCCAAAAATGGAGATCACACACACAGGCAAGTCTTGGACTTCCTTCCTCTCCAAAGTTTCCTTCAAGACATCTTCATTCAGCTGAAAGACTTTTCCTTTGATTTCCAACAGCTGGAGGGCTTGACCCTGGTAATGTGGTAATATTATTTAATATTGAAGGGCAAACATCAATGCTACATTTCTGCATCCTCTCAAAAGCCACCCCCTCCTCCTGTGCATCTGATCCCGTTCCTTCACACCTTATTGAAACTCTTGCTCACTCCCTTCTTCCCTCCCTAATGGTCAACTTCAACTGTTTGCTTTCCAGTGCTTCTTCCCTACTGCTTTCATTCATTCATTCAATAGTATTTATTGAGTGTTTACTGTGTGCAGAGCACTGTACTAAGCTCTTGGGAAGTCCAAGTTGGCAACATATAGAGACAGTCCCTACCCAACAACAGGCTTACAGTCTAGGAGGAGACAGACAACAAAACATGTAGAAAGGTGTCAAAATCATCAGAATAAATAGAATTAAAGCTATATGCACATCATTAGCAAAATAAATAGAATAGTAAATATGTACAAGTAAAATAAATAGAGTAATAAATCTGTACAAATATATACAAGTGCCGTGGGGAGGGGAAGGATGGGGGGATGGGGAGGAGGAGAGGAAAAAGGGGGCTCAGTCTGGGAAGGCCTCCTGGAGGAGGTGAGCTCTCAGGACTTTGAAGGGAGGAAGAGAGCTAGCTTGGCAGATGTGTGGAGGGAGGGCATTCCAGGCCAGGGGAAGAACGTGGGCTGGGGTCCGACGGAGGGACAGGGGAGAACGAGGTACAGTGAGGCATGTTTCAAACATACCTATGTATCCCCTATCCTAAACAAAAACCCCCTCCCTTGACCCTATGGCTCCATCCACTTATCACCCCATTTCCCACTTACCATTCCTCTCCAAAATCTCTGAGCGAGTTGTCTGCACCCACTGTCTCAAATTCCTTTCCTCCAATCTGGGAGAATCCTCAGTCCCCTCCAATTTGGCTTCCATCCCATTTACTAATCAGAAACTGCCCTTTCAAAGTTCACCAATGATCTCCTTCTTGCCAAATCCAATAGCCTCCATACCCCATCCTAATCCTCCTCTATCTCTCAGCTGCCTTCAACACTGTGGACCACCCCCTTCTCCTGGAAACATTATCCAACCTTGACTTCACTGACTCAATCCCCTCCTGGTTCTCCTCATCTCTCTGGATGTTCATCCTCAGTCACAGACTCCTCCTCTGCCTGCCACCCCCTAACTGTGGGGGTCCCTCAAGGTTCAATTCTGGGTCCCCTTCTATTCCCTTTCTACACCCACTTCCTTGGAGAAGTCATTTGCTCCCATGGCTTCAACTATATATGGATGATATCCAAATCTACAACTCCAGCCCTGATCTCTCTCCCTCTCTCCAGGCTTGCATCTCCTTCTGCCTCCAAGGACATCTCTACTTGGATGTCGTTCCATCACATCAAAACTAGCACACCCAAAACAGAGCTCCTTGTCATCCCACTCAAACCCTGTCCTCCCCCATCACTGTAAATGACACCACCATTCTTCCTGTCTCACGAGCCCTTAATCTTGGTGTTGTCTTGGACTCTTCTCTCTCATTCAAAGCCCTACTGAGAGCTCACCTCCTCCAGGAGGCCGTCCCAGACTGAGCCCCCTTTTTCCTCTCCTCCTCCCCATCCCCCCCACCCTACCTCCTTACCCTTTCCACAGCACTTGTATATATATATATATCTGTACAGATTTATTACTCTATTTTACTTGTACATATTTACTATTCTATTTATTTTGTTAATAATGTGCACATAGCTTTAATTCTATTTGTTCTATTTGTTTTTATTATGGTAATAGTAAACCCCTTGTGCCGCATGGCTGTGACTAGAGTCTTTTGTTGAACCCAGCAATTTGGGGGCTCACCTGGGATCCACATGAGCTCATGGGAGAGGCCCATTTTGAATCTGCTGGTCCTAGGACTATAACCTCATATACACATAAAGTAGGGAGTACTTTCCTTCAGGTGAATATCCAAACTTCCATGCCCTTACGTGGCCTGGTGACAAGAGAAATCCAAGGCCCTGTGTGATCAGGCTCTAGGGCTGCCCATCGTGCCTTTGCTGAAGAGAGCAGGGGAGTTGCGGACATGTCTTGTTCTGTCTCTTTCTTCTGCACTCAGCACCCAGTCAGTGGAGCTTCTCCTCTGTCTTGCTTGGGGCTGGTGAATACCAAGCAGCTTTCCTGCTGACAGTGCATCCAAATGAGCATGAGAGATTTGGCCAGACATCAAGGAAAATAGATCTCGGCCTTGGAAAGGATGCAGCCAAGTACTTTAGTTTCCATTTATATGACTGCAAGCTTTTCCTCAAGAACCAGGATTCTCTCCTCTCCTCCAAATGAGTTCCCAGCCCACTGACTCCCTCCACAAATGATTCAGTCAGTCTTTCGGGAGATAGACTTTTACTGAGCTTCCTGCCACTGCCCTACCCTGCCATAGTGTCCAACCCAAATGACCCCCTTCAGGGCCAGGAAGAGGGAAATGAATCAGTCTCTCTGCCCTTAAAAGACACACAGGATAATAGGGTGGCAAGACAGATCATCATCCCAGACATGTGCAAGAACAGAATAGTAGTGAGAGTGAGTGAGGGGGAGGAGAGGGGACCATTGCTGGGGCTGGTGTGTTGGATAATGGTGAAGGACTGAACTCCTTGTCTTCCCTCCCAAACCTTGCCCTCTCCCGGACTTTCCCATCTCTGTTGACGGCACTACCATCCTTCCCGTCTCACAAGCCCGCAACCTTGGTGTCATCCTCGACTCCGCTCTCTCATTCACCCCTCACATCCAAGCCGTCACCAAAACCTGCCGGTCTCAGCTCCACAACATTGCCAAGATCCACCCTTTCCTCTCCATCCCAACCGCTACCCTGCTCATTCAAGCTCTCATCCTATCCCGTCTGGACCACTGCATCAGCCTTCTCTCTGATCTCCCATCCTCGTGTCTCTCTCCACTTCAATCCATACTTCATGCTGCTGCCAGGATTATCTTTGTCCAGAAACGCTCTGGGCATATCACTCCCCTCCTCAAAAATCTCCATGGCTACCAATCAATCTGCGCATCAGGCAGAAACTCCTCACCCTGGGCTTCAAGGCTCTCCATCACCTCGCCCCCTCCTACCTCACCTCCCTTCTCTCCTTCTACAGCCCAGTCCACACCCTCCGCTCCTCCACCGCTGATCTCCTTGCTGTACCACGCTCTCGCCTGTCCCGCCATCGACCCCCAGCCCACGTCATCCCCCGGGCCTGGAATGCCCTCCCTCTGCCCATCCGCCAAGCTAGATCTCTTCCTCCCTTCAAGGCCCTGCTGAGAGCTCACCTCCTACAGGAGGCCTTCCCAGACTGAGCCCCTTCCTTCCTCTCCCCCTCGTCCCCCTCTCCATCCCCCCATCTTACCTCCCTCCCTTCCCCACAGCACCTGTATATATATGTATATATGTTTGTACATATTTTTTGACTCTATTTATTTATTTATTTAATTTATTTGTACATATCTATTCTATTTATTTTATTTTGTTAGTATGTTTGGTCTCTGTCTCCCCCTTTTAGACTGTGAGCCCACTGTTGGGTAGGGACTGTCTCTATATGTTGCCAATTTGTACTTCCCAAGCACTTAGTACAGTGCTCTGCACATAGTAAGTGCTCAATAAATACGATTGATGATGATGATAATGGTGAAGGTGAGTTGGGAAAAGCTCCCTGGATGAGGTGGCCTGGAGCTGCCATCCACACTGGAAGGGAACGAATGATTCCACATACAGGTGCAGAGAAATTGGTCCAGGAACCAGAGCTGCCTTCAGTGCAGGTTTTGGGAAGGGAGGAAACAAGAACTTCTAAAGAAAGACAGGAGGGAATCTGCACTGTCTCCCTGCTAGAAGTGCCTGAAGAGGTCTCACCCAGATCCTGGTAGCACCTGACCCAAGATGGCGGTGTTGGAACCAGAGGGGCAGAGAGACAGAGCTGGTTCCAGTGGGGGTAGGTGACAATCGGGGGGAGATTGCCGGGATCTGTTTGATCCGGAGCTGTGCAGCTCCTTTCCTCCCCCTCGGTAACACGCTCCCTATAACTTGGTCTTCTCCTGGCTCTCCATCTGTCCTCCTCCACCCATATTCCTGCACATGGAGTACTCAGCGATTATGTGGCCCTAGGGGAGTTAAGATGAAATGGAAAGCCAAGCCCAGGCCCCAACCCAGCGTGGAGAGAGTCCCCTGACATTAGCAGTCTGTGGCAGATAACCGTTCCTCTGGAGAGCGTGCTGGAGGTCTTTCACTCGGAAGAGTGCTGTCTCCAATCCCTTTGCTCACAAATGCTTTCTCTCAGGCAGTCTCAGCCTCAAAGTGAAGAAAATGAAAGTAGAACCTGATGGTTTCCCAGAAATAGAGGGGCTCTGAGGCTCAGGGTTTAGTCATTTCTAAGAAGTGCCTGGATTTGTTTTGTGGTAGCTTCCTGCCACAAAATGCTCCCCTACAGGAAGAGGGGAATAGAATCAGTCTTTCTACCCTTAAAGGACACACAGAGTAATAGGGTGGCAAGACAGACCCAGGGTCTTTTATCTCAGACATGTGCAAGGACAGAATAGTAACGAGAGTGAATTAAGGGGCGGGAGAGGGGACCACTGCTGTTTCTGTTGTGTTGGATAATGGAGAATAATAATTGTTAAGCACTTACTATGTGCCAAGCACAATTCTGAGTGCTGGGGTAGATATAAGATAATCAGTTTGTCCCATGTGGGGCTCACAGTCTTAATCCCCATTTTACAGATGAGGTAACTGAGGCCCAGAGAAGTTAAGTGACTTGCCCAAAGTCACACATCCGACAAGAGGCAGAAGGGGGGATAGAACCCATAGCCTCTGACTCCCATGCCTGTGCTCTTTCCATTAAGCCATGGAGAAGGTGAGTCAGGAAAAGCTACCTGGAGGAGGTGGCCTGGAGCTGCCAGCCACACAGCAAGGGAAGGAGTGATTCCACATACAGGTGCAGGGAAGCTGGTCCAGGAACCAGAGCTGCCTTGAGTGCAGGTCTGGGGAAGGGAGGAAACGAGTACTTACAAAGAAAGACAGGAGGGAATCTGCCCTGTCTCCCTGCTGGAAGTGCCTGAAGAGGTTCTCACCCAGATCATGGTGGCACCTGACCCAAGACGGTGGTGTTGGAACCAGAGAAGGGTAGAGACAAAGCACCTGGGTCAAACAGGGTTCTCCCTGATAAGGCCTGGGAGAAAACCTTCTGCCAGGGTAGCCTAGTGCTTTGCTCTGGAGGGGCAGAGAGACGGATCTGGCTCCAGCGGTGGTAGTTGACACTTTGGGGAGACTGCTGGAATCTGTCTGACCCAGAGCTATGCAGCTCCTCTCTGCTTCCTCATTATCACACTCCCACCCTCTCCCCACCACCTAATTTGTCTCCCCTGGCTCTGCTCTCCTCCACCCATATTCCTGCACATGGAGCTCTCAGCGATTATGCGGCTCTAGGGGAGTTAAGATGAAATGGAAAGCCAAGACCTTGGGCAAGTCACTTCATTTCTCTGGGCCTCATTTACCTCATCTGTAAAATGGGGATTAAGATTGTGAGCCCTGTGTGGACTGTGCTCAACCTGATTAGCTTGTATCTACCCCAACCCTTAGTTCAGGGCCTGGCACATAGTAAGCACTTAACACTCAGCATGGAGAGAGTCCCTGGACATTACCAGTCCATGGCTGATGACTGCTCCTCTGGAGATCTCGCTGGAGGTCTTTCACTAGGGAGAGTGCTGTCTCTGTCCCCTTTGCTCACAGATGCTTTCTCTCAGGCAGTCTCAACCTCAAAGCAAACTGAAAGTAAAATCTGATGGTTTCTCAGAAATAGAGGAGCTTTGAGGTACAGGGTTTGGTCATTTCTAAGAAGTGACTGTATTTGTTTTGTGGCAGTTTTCTTGAAATGGGAGGAAACAACTTAACCCCTCATGGATCTTGTTTTAGTGACTCTAGTTGAGTGTGGGTCACATCAGCCTTGGAACTGTTTGCAAGTAGCCTTGAAAAGGAGCACTGGGACACAGTGGGGACAGGATGTTGGCCTGTCTAGAGAGGATTTAGAAGGAAGGCATCTTTGACTTACCCAGTTCCATTACAGAGTCATACTCATATGTCGGAACTTCGTGCCCTGTTCCCAAAAGCAGCACCACCAAGCTGAACTTTCCCCAGGGGTGTGCTTAAGTGATGGACTCTTCCGACCTGAGCCGTTACCTTCACCTAACAGATGGGTAATGGCAGGGGCAGGACTTTGCGAGGAGTCATAATAAAGTGCTCTCCATACTCACTGGTTAGTACAACATCAGTTGTAGGCAAATTCCTCCTATAGAAAGCACAGTTGTTCTCCAAATGGCAAGCACTACCCCTGGATCACTGGGGTTAGTGGCGTGGCGTAGTGGATAGAACATGGGCCTGGGAGTCAGAAGGTCGTGGGTTCTAATCCTGGCTCCGCCACTTGTCTGCTCTGTG